>NC_140178.1:107526746-107944246 GCF_963971535.1 Notolepis coatsorum | reverse complement strand
CCCCTCCTGTTGGGACACACTGACGAGGAGGAGGAGGGGGTCAGAGCTGAACTCCTCCCTCCAGTAAACCACTCCTGTTGGGACACACTGACGGGGAGGAGGAGGAGGGGGTCAGAGCTGAACTCCTCCAGTAAACCACTCCTGTTGGGACACACTGACGGGGAGGAGGAGGGGGTCAGAGCTGAACTCCTCCAGTAAACCACCCCTGTTGGGACACACTGACGGGGAGGAGGAGGGGGTCAGAGCTGAACTCCTCCCTCCAGTAAACCACTCCTGTTGGGACACACTGAGGAGGATGAGGAGGGGGTCAGAGCTGAACTCCTCCCTCCAGTAAACCACTCCTGTTGGGACACACTGAGGAGGAGGAGGAGGGGGTCAGAGCTGAACTCCTCCCTCCAGTAAACCACTCCTGTTGGGACACACTGACGAGGAGGAGGAGGGGGTCAGAGCTGAACTCCTCCAGTAAACCACTCCTGTTGGGACACACTGACGAGGAGGAGGAGCGGGTCAGAGCTGAACTCCTCCAGTAAACCACTCCTGTTGGGACACACTGACGAGGAGGGGGGGGGGGGGGGGTCAGAGCTGAACTCCTCCAGTAAACCACTCCTGTTGGGACACACTGAGGAGGAGGAGGAGGAGGAGGAGGGGGTCAGAGCTGAACTCCTCCAGTAAACCACTCCTGTTGGGACACACTGAGGAGGAGGAGGAGGGGGTCAGAGCTGAACTCCTCCCTCCAGTAAACCACTCCTGTTGGGACACACTGAGGAGGAGGAGGAGGAGGTCAGAGCTGAACTCCTCCAGTAAACCACTCCTGTTGGGACACACTGACGGCATGTCTCAAGAACAGGTGACAACTGAATGCATCTGCTGCCAAACAACACAAGGCCTTTCACAGAATGTTTAGAGTGACCAATTCAAGTAGTAGTGGTAGTGGTGGTAGTAGTAGTAGTAGTAGTAGTAGTAGTAGTAGTAGTATTAGTAGTAGTATTAGTAGTAGTAGTAGTAGTAGTAGTCATAGGCGCCTGGCCTTAAGAGCACGCGGAGCAGCTGCTCTCCCACTATTGAACTTGGGGGAGCAAGGGTATGATCTTGCTCCACCACTTTTTGATCATATGAAAAATATGATATACCCCCCCCCCCCCCCCCCCAATATATAAATCTAACCATAACTACGTAATTTCAATCAAATTAATAATGCGCAATGACACTTAATAACACGTTTTTAAGTTTCCAAAGATTGCGAACCCCCCCCCCCCCCCCCCTGCCCCATTATGGTTTGATGAATGAATGAATGAATGAAAAAACTTTATTTAACAGATTGCAGAATGGGTACAATACAGTACGGCTCAATACATACAATTGTTAAGGGGATGCAGACCTGAGAAAGACGTTTGTCTTGTTTCCATCAGGGTCCCCCATTTTCAATTCATATAGACATTTATGACATACATAACATACATGACATTTATGGCATAGGGACATATAGGTATTTAGTACTGATACATTTGTGACATAGGCGGTATTCAAATATACAGTACTGTTACCCCTAGATCCTGACAGAGTATATACATATGATGGGGAGGGGACTGTACATTAGGAGGGGGTGGGTGGGTGGGAGGGGAATATACATACGGCGGGGAGGGAATATATACATGCGGTGGGGAGGAGACTGTCTATTAGGAGGTGGTGGGGGTTTTGGGCATTTACGGTGGCCAGTTTCGAATTGCAGCCTCCCGTAGGTGCTCTTTAAGGGCGGTTTTGAATGTGGGCAGGGATTCACATTCCTTTACAGCTTTGGGTAGGGCGTTCCACATTGTTGTGGCATAATTGCGAAACGTGTTTAGTCCCTTGTTTGAGCCGAATCTGGGTTTAACATGATTTGTTGAGCTTCCTCTGGTGTAGTGGTTGTGGTATTCACTGACCTTTGGGAAGTATTTTGACATGTACATGGGCACCCCGGTCGTATAGTGTATCTTGTAGACCAGGCCCATTGCAAGTTGCTGTACTCTGTCGTCTACTCTAAGCCATCCTAGGTTGGCAAAGTGGGCAGGGGTGAGGTGGGTTCTGGGGTTCAGGTCAAGTAGTAGTCGGACCAGTTTGTTTTGTGATGTTTGTAATTTTGTTTTAAGCGCCTTTGAGGTGCTTTGGTACCATGAGGTGCACGCATAGTCATAGTACCCTTGAATGAGTGCTCCTGCCAGAGTCCTCAGGGTATTCTTGTTTACCAGAGAGGAGATCCGGTACAAGAATCTAGTTCGTTGGTTGACTTTTTTTATTACATTGGATGCCATTTTGTCACAGGAAAGATTTGCCTCTAGGATGGAACCCAGGTAGGTAATTTCGTCTTTCCTTGTGACAATATTGTCACCCACTGTAACTGAGAAGCCGTCGGTCTTGCTGAGTTTGTTATTTGAACCGAAGAGAATGGACTCTGTTTTGCCCATGTGTAATGATAGTTTGTTATCAGCGAGCCATATGCAGATTTTGCCTAGTTCCGTGCTGAGGGTTTTTTCAACCTGCAATTTGTTCTTGTCAGAGACCAGCAGGGCTGAGTCGTCCGCAAACAGGAACAAGTTGCAGTCACAGGCTGACGACATGTCATTTGCATAAATTAGGAAGAGTAGCGGTCCTAGTATGCTTCCTTGTGGAACACCACAGCTCACTGTGAGGGGGGGGGATAGAGTACCGTTTACCTCTACCATCTGTTCTCTCCCCTCCAGGTAGGATTGCATCCAGCTCACTGATAGGCTATCAAAACCAATTGCTTTTAGCTTGTCCATTAGAATGGAGTGATTGACAGTGTCGAAGGCCTTTTGTAGGTCCAGCATGACCATGCCGCAGTATTTGCCAGCGTCCACCTCTTGTTTGATGTGGTCGTTCAAATAGAGGAGGCATGTGTCAGTGGAGTGGGACGTTCTGAAGCCAGATTGGAATTCGTAGATTAGGTTTTTTTCCGCCAGGTACTTTTCGACCTGTTCGTAGACTATTTTCTCCATGACTTTCGAGATGGAGGTAAGAATAGAAACAGGGCGGTAGTTGCCTGGGTCTAATTTGCTGCCCTTTTTGTGTAGAGGGGTCACTCTCGCAATTTTGAAGTCCTTGGGGACGTGCCCCTGTTTTATAGAGAGGTTTATTATGTGTGTGATGACTGGGGTGATGGCGGCTGCTGCGTCTCTGAGGAATTTGGAGGGGATGTTGTCATGGCCAGTGGCCTTGTTAGGTTGGAGGGCGCTCAATTTTTTGAGTACCTCATCGGTTGTTACCATTTCAAGTTTGAAGTCGTCTTTGTGGACCCCTAGGTTTTTGTAGTATGCTACTATGTGTTCTACCCCATAATGCCCTGAGTGGGAGGGTAGTTTGTTTACCAGTGTTGTGGCTATGTTTGTGAAGAAGATGTTTAAGTAATTGGCTACATCCAGCTTGTCTGTGATGAGCGTGTTGTCCGTCTTTATGTTTATGTTTGAGAATCTGGTTTTAAGTTTTTTACTGCAGCCTAGTTGATTATTGAGTAATTTCCAAAGTTCGCGGGGTTTGTTTTTGTTTTCCTCAGTTTTGTCGTTGATGAAATTTCTTTTTGCGGTTCTGATCATGGTGTTTACGTCATTTCTTAGTCTGTTTCTTTGGATTTTTAGTTCAACCACGTGGGCTTGGAGTTCACTGTTTGAGCTTTTGGAAAGCTTTGTCTGACTTTTATGAAGTTCAGAGCATTTTTTGTCTCTGGTTTTCATAGCGGCCAGTATTTCAGTGTGCATCCATGCCTCAGCGCGATTTTTAACCCTGGTGGTTCTTATCGGTGCCATGTTGTTGAGTATTGCTGTGAATTTGGTTTTGAATCCAAGCCATGTTTCTTCAACCTGTGTACCACTGAGCTCATCTGACCAGTCCAAGCTCCCCAGTTCTAGGTTAAAGGCCTCTCTAGAGTAGGTTTTGAGGTCTCTAGATGTGACTGTTTTGTGACAGCCGGCCTTCTGTTTTAGCTTTTTGCGGGTACAGAAAATCATATAATGATCACTTAACCCGCATGCTATCACCCCTTTACTGGAGATCATGGACTTGTCAGAGGTCAAAATGAGGTCAATGGTGGTTTGTGTCGAATCGCATACCCTTGTGGGTTGTGTGATTAGCTGGCTGAAACCGTGCAGGTCAGAAAATCTACTGAAGGCCTTGAAGACGGGTGCTGATTTACGCAGCATATCCGTGTTCCAGTCCCCAATAAGCATTTTTTCTACCCCCTCCACCCCAGCTAAACACCCATCAAGTGTGTCATAAAACCCACTCTGTTCTGGTGGTCTATAGATTGTGCCTACTAGTACCGGTTTCGCCCTGTCTAATAAGATTTCAATCCAAACAGTTTCAATCCAGTTCCTCCCATCTCCAGCGCGTAGACCTTGGCTCACAGACAGCGCTGCAGTCTGGCTGCAGGTAGGCTGAGTCAGTGTAAATATCAAAGCCCACAGAGTGTGTCATAATATTGGTGGCAGGCAGGCAGGCTTTTCCAGTAAGTTGTTCAAATAAAAGGATTATGTTAGACATAAGTTACTATTGAGTGGTAGTAGAACTTCTACGGTTCTACCACGCAATACAATAAAAGTGTTTCACGGTCCCGAATTGCGATCTGGTCATACGGTTTCCTCGAATAAATAATAATAACGTTTCCCTCTCTGGTTGGCGTTAGCTTTAGTGCTAGCCGCTAGCTAACGTTATCTAGATATGTGGTGTGAGCTGGATGACGTTGACTTCATTTCCAAACGTTAACGCTATCTATATGGCAGACGAGCAGGGCCGGATTAACGACGGCCGCGGCCCGTGGGCCTATAGTGACGAGGGGCCTCCATTTTTTTTTTTTTTTCTTTTTTGAGATCGATGTCATGATTGTGCACTGCAGACTCAGGGAGGAGGCAGAGAAGGAGAGAAAGAGACACAAGATTTACAGGTAATGGAAATATATCTTTTTTCTCTTTTTTATTAAAAACTTGGCCTATTTGAAAGGAGATTGATTTAATAAAAATTAATGAGCGAAAAATCAATATACAGTGTATATACAGTATAATATATTATTATTATAGTAATTGGCTATCATACTGCAATATAAACTGAGTTTTATAGTGAAAAGAGCAGCTTTATTGGTCAAGATTGAAGGCTCTATATTGCAGGAAATTGCACGTACAGGTTCATTAAATTTAAAAAAAAAAGTCTCCAAACCAAAAAAGTCCAAAAAAGACAAAAATAACAATAATAATAAAAGAAAATTTTTAATAAAAAAAATATTCTTGCACCCCCACTTTCAACTATAACTAGGCGGCCATGGAGTAGTAGTAGTAGTAGTAGTAGTAGTAGTAGTAGTAGTAGTAGTAGTAGTAGTAGTAGTAGTAGTAGTGGTAGACAGTGGTAGTAGTAGTAATAATAGTAGTAGTTTTAGTAGTAGTAGTAGTAGTAATAGTAGTAGTAGTAGTAGTAGTAGTAGTAGTAGTAGTAGTAGTAGTAGTAGTAGTAGTAGTAGTAGTGGTAGACAGTGGTAGTAGTAGTAATAATAGTAGTAGTAGTAGTTTTAGTAGTAGTAGTAGTAATAGTAGTAGTAATAGTAATAGTAGTAGTAGTAGTAGTAGTAGTAGTAGTAGTAGTAGTAGTAGTAGTAGTAGTTTAGTAGTAGTTTAGTAGTAGTTTTAGTAGTAGTGGTAGTGGTAGTAGTAGTAGTCTTAGTAATAGTATAGTATTTGTAGTAGTAGTAGTAGTAGTAGTAGTAGTAGTAGTAGTAGTAGTAGTAGTAGTAGTAGTAGTAGTAGTAGCAGTTAGTCCCTTTCTTAGCTTTTTGAACAGTAAACTTAAAAGCATCTCTCAAATCATAATTGCTCTCCTGTACTGAAAAAAAACCTTTGCGTACAGTCCGTGAGTAACTTTGCTTTAGCTCTGTACATTATTTGCATTATTTTATAATAAACCAAATCATTACATTTCATAACATGGGACTATCATATCAACAGACATTTTACAATCCGGTGTCTTATTACTGGATCTTGTAAACACGTCACAGTAGAACAGTAATATCACGCTTTCCCCAGCGTTTTACCAACTCTACCACTGCACAGAAATTAGGCATTTTCCTTCGTGTTTCAAAGATCCTATAGGCCTATATGCCTCTGCTGTGCAGGGTCCATAGGCGGAGTTTGAACTTGACGCCAGGGGGTGCGACTGCTTGGCGAACTATACCTGCGCGCATATTTTATTATTTTAGCGTTTTTACAATGCCCTAACCCCTAATTTTTTATTTTATTTAGGTAGTACAGCAGCACACACACACACTCACACACACAGCACTACGGGGATCATTTTTAACTGACTTAGGCTCTAATTATTATTATTCATAGAGACTCTCGAGCAATAATAATTATTACAGCCTCCATTTTTCGTGGACGAAAAATATACCAGGCTATAGATATCAATTTTCCCGAAATAACGCTACCTGCCTCGACAAAATTCGTGCATTGGTTATCCAGATACATTAATTATCATCTCAGAATAAGTGGCTTTGTATCGCGCTGCTGCTGCTGCTGCTGGCCGCGCGTTGCCGTTAACCCTTTCACTGCCACACTACAGAAGGTTCGCCTTATAATGTGACATGATTACTACTATAAAATGAATGTATTGTAAAACAAAACATAATAGAATTCAGATTTGTTTCTCACAATTATTATTGTTGTGAAGGGCCAGATTAAACCGAATATATATATTTATTTATATATATATATTTAATTGTATTTGTATATTCTCTAATATTCCCTGATATCCCTTGTATATTCCTTGTACAATATGCATTGAATATCCATTCTAGCCTACTGAACATCCCATAATAGTCTCCATTCTACTATTGGTCGAGACCTTGGTGCCAGGCTGCCATACCCCTCAGACCCAGTTCAAACGTACCGCTCGACATGTACGAACAAGTCCTAGTTCCGCGTAGGAATTTGGCTACCGCACCACTAATGGGACTATTTGTTCATAGTGCGTATATATACTGCGCTAATAAAGTAGGACTTTCTTTTCAGTCCAGTTTCTTACCCTCCAATAGAGTCACAGACGTAAAGCCTCCCCGCGACGCCACGTGTGGGAGTAAGGCCAAGTTCGCCTACCATCGGTATTGAGACATCGTGTATATTAATATTTGAATAGTCATATTTGGCACTATATCGTCGAGTTGGACGTAGTCTATTAAGCTAATAATAGTCTGTTAATATATAGTGCTTCGTGCGGTGAGAATACTACCGTAGTCAGTACCCCATCGTTTCGGGCAGAGAACTGGCTGCTTACCCAGGGTGGTTGACCCTATGTGAAGCTGCACCCGAGGAGCCCCAGAGCCGACGAGCGAGTGGACCTGTATACCGGATTATTCTACCGACGACAGCCCGCCTTCCCAGGCACGGATTATGCTTTGGATACTTTGATTATTCCATGGATAAAGACCCCCGACACTGCCGTGTGTTGGAACCCCCCCCCCTGGAGAGGACGCAAGGTGAGGAGACGCTCTGCAAGACGAGGTCGCTTCACGTCTCTCCCCCGTGGACCGGAGAGAGCCGGCCCACAAAGAGTCCACCTGCTTTCATCTGTGGTCCAAGGATCGCCGGCGCATTGAACGGCACTACAGTGGGTTCACCTGGGATACCCTTGGCCGGACGAGGCAGCCGGATTCTACCCCCCCCCCCCTCCTACTCCTGTCGGCTTACAAGCGACCGGATTAACCCCCTCTAGTGTATCTAGTATAATCATTAAAGTATCATTGCTGTTATTCCTTAACTATTCCAGGTTGTATATTTACCACCTGCGCCTTCAGAGATTGGACATTCTCTATTGATATACCGACGAATACTCCTTGCCATAAAAGTGCATACTATTTCAATTCATAAATGTAATTAAGTGATTAAGTGCTTATTCTACACACCATCGCTGTGTAGAAATAAAGACCTGTTTCTAATTCGTACATTTGTGTTGGATCCGTTTCATCTACGTGAGAGTGTTCATGATAATATATTTATGCCGTGTACTGGGTGGCCGAATATTAAGTACAAAGGTAGTGGTAGTAAGTATCATATCTAGTAATACAGTCAGGGAATTGTACCCCTCAGTTACAATTGGTCCTTCGAGCCGGATGGTAATTAGTGTAATATTAATATAGTGTTATTAATATTGAAATGGCCTATGATGAACACTCCACGAAACGATCCTCCTAACCAACGCCCGCAGCGCGAGCGACGGCTCCCTCAGTACTTAGAGGCTTACGCTGTCAGTCAACAACCTAGTCTTCTACTAACAGTAAACGCGGTAAAACTAGAAAGTAAAAGTATGTCTAACCCCAACGCCCAGACTACCCCGACCATAGAGGCCCCTACGGGCTCTAATGTAACTGACCAAGTTCACGGTGGGGACCAGTGGGAACCAGACATGACTTCACACCCCGCCAGTACTGAAGAAGTAGTCCCCGATGAGTCCCGGGAGGAATACAACGCTACCGAGAGAGAACTCGGCACGGAAGAAGACGGGGAGAGCACCGTGGAGATAGAGCTCCAAGGCTCCGCAAGGAGTACCCCGAGGGAAGGCTCCCCTATACAACCGCCTTCTCCCAGCGAGGCAGAGAGGACCCTACAGCAGGCCTTCCTCATCAGCCTGAACGCCGCTGCTGAACGCGACCGACTGCAGATCCAGCAGCGAAGCGAACACGAGCAGATACGTCTAGAAATAAGACGCATTCAGATGGAAGAGAATGTGGCCCGAGAACGAGCCGGTGCTCAACGGGACGCAGCGCGCGACAGACAGCAGTCGCAACTAATAGAACAGCTGATCAGACGGACAACACCCTCTCCCTCCGCCAGAGGCTCCAGGAACTCGTCTAGACACACCTCCAGGGCGGCATCCCCTAGCCGAGTAAACAACCCTGAACTTGACCAACAGACGAGGTCTATACCCCCCACAGACCACCTCCCCCCACCGGTCCAAGCGAGACCTAGCAACCGGGAAGGAGCAGCATATCCTGTGGAGAGGCTAAACCAGAGACTACAAGCACTGGATGACCTAACTGAAGACGAAGAGGAAGAGGAGGAGAACCACGCCCGAAGACAGCACAGTACTCTACCGGACCAGGAGGTCCGGTACAGCCCAGGCTATACTCCCGCGGAGCTGCGCTACAGACCCCCGACTCTATACACGGGTGAGCACGACGCACGACCCGCACCGAGGAACAGCACCTGGACAAGCGGGCCATGGTACACTGCCGGTACCAGCCCATACCAAGGAGCGGGAGGAGACTCGCCTAGGAGGCCTCTCCCCCAACGCTCGCCGATGTATCCACAGTCAGCGTCATACATTGGCACGCCTATGGTACCCGACTTCACCCAAGAGAACCGGGCCCAGTATACAGAACTCCGCATGTGTCTGGAGACCATGTTGGTGGATGTATTGGATGAACGCCACAAATACGCCATCCTACTGAAGCACTTAAAGGTACCCCGCGCACATAATATAGCGCTCGCCTACGCGACTTCCACCACCCCATACACAGCAGCGCTGGTAGCATTGGACCAGAGGTATGGGCGCATATGGGATTACGTGATCCAGGAGATCCGACACATCGACCGCTTACCCCCAGCAATAGACAATCGAGCACTGGACGACCTGTCCATCAGAGTGCAGTCCCTGGTAGGGATGTTGGGAGCGCAAAGAGAGAAGGGGAGGCATGAACTTTACGCCAACTCAAATGTGGAAAGGATCCTGGAGAAGCTGCCGCCCGCTCGTCAGGAGCGCTTTAGGCGGCAGAGGGACCACAGAGACCCGAATGGCCCCGAACCGAACCTCCTCGATCTAGCAGACTTCCTGGCGAGAGAAGTCAGCAGCCTACGGCTAGATACATTCGGACGGAGCACCCCTGGCTCCAGAGAAGGAACCAGACGACTAAATGATGGAAGAAGATCGGTGACTGTGATGCACCAATCGGAGTCAGTACCGAGCAGCAGGAGCCACAGTACCCCCTCCAGAACGGAGAAGTGGAAGATAGTGTGCCCCTACTGTGAGAAAGAACACTGGCTAGCGCAATGTGACTCCTTCCCCAAGCTGAACGCGGAGGAAGCAGGTCAATGGATAAAGTCCAACAAGCGCTGTTTTCGCTGTGCGCGCTCACACATGGCAGCCGAATGCCGCTTAAAGAAAAGGTGCACCAAGTGCGATGGAGCCCATCTGGACATACTTCACGACAGTAACAGACGGCGCCCTTCACCTGCACCATCCAGCCGCAAAGCGAGCGTCATGTACATCGATCCCGCCAGCAGCAGTGGAGCCCGAGTACTCCTAAAAGTAGTGCGTGTGACACTAAGCTACCAGAATAAAGTCCTGGACACTTACGCCGTCCTCGATGACGGGTCAGAGAAGACCCTGCTGCTCGCCTCCGCTGCGGCCCAGCTAGGGCTGCGGGGAAGCGAAACCCAAATGACAATTCGGACAATAAGACGAGATTTGAAGACGATAAAGGGCGAGAATGTCTCATTCTCTATCGCAGCAAGCGGCCAGCCTGAGCGACGGTACCAGATTGCAGACGCTTTCACCAGCCAAGAAATAGGACTGTCGCGGTACACATACCCCGTCGCCAAGCTGATGGAGAAATATGCACATCTGCGCAAGTTACCGATCCCGCTCATAGACAATGCTATGCCGACCCTGTTGATAGGCTCCGACCATGCAGACCTCATTGTCCCGATAGACCGGGTTCATACCGGACCCCGAGGCTGCCCTGCAGCAGTCGAGACCCGTTTGGGATGGACTCTCCAAGGCCCGCTCGCCAAATCTCTCAACCGAAGTACAGCCACTAGATGTCTCCACTCCCGAGTCACAGAGGGAGAAACCGCACTCCTGCAACACGTAGAGCGGCTATGGACCTTGGAACAAATGCCCTTTAAGAACGGAAAGAAAGACATTCGCTCTAAAGATGACATTTACGCCATTCACCTCCTCGAGACAGGGACCAAGAGAGTCCCGGTCAACGGCGTGTTGAGATACGCCACGCCACTCCTGCGGCGAGAAGGAATGCCTACTTTCCACGCCAAGACAGACGCCACAGAACGGTACCTGCTGAACACGGAGCGGCGCTTAGCCAAGAACCCCGCCCAAGAGAGTGTATACCGCGCTGAGATTGAGAAGCTCATCACAGCGGGACACGTCACAAAGATGGACATTAAAGAGGCTGACCAGACCACTGAATCGTGGTACGTGCCCCACCACAAGGTCCATCACAACGGTAAAGACCGCATAGTATTTAACTGCAGCTACCAGATCGGATCCCAAAATCTGAATAAAGAGTTACTGCCCGGTCCCACACTCGGCCCCTCCCTACTCGGCGTTCTACTCCGCTTCCGCCAGGAAAAGGTGGCCATCAGCGGGGACATTAAAGGAATGTTCCTGCAGGTGAGATTAGTAGAGGCGGACAAGCCCCTGTTACGGTTCCTATGGAGAGAGAAGCCAGGAGATGAGCACCCAGCCATCTACCAATGGGAAGTCCTCCCCTTCGGAACGACGTGCAGCCCCTGCTGTGCGACATTTGCACTACAGAAACATGTAGCAGAGGACCCAGCAGCGGACGAAGAGGTCCGACACAGCGTAAAGAACAGCTTCTACGTAGACAACTGTCTACAAAGCCTTTCAACCCAGGAAGAAGCCGAGGCTCTCCTGATTAAACTCCGCGCCTCATTGATCAAAGGCGGCTTTGATCTCAGGCAGTGGGCCAGCAGCGATCCGCAAGTACTGCGCAGCCTCTCCTCCGAGGACAAGGCAGCCAGCAGCGAGACCTGGATGGCTACAATCCCGGGAGAAGCCCAGGAGATGACCCTGGGATTGGTGTGGCGATTCAAAACAGATTCGCTTCACTACAGACACAAGCCCCTGACTACGGAGCAGGGAAGGCCGGCGGCGGCGCCGACCACCAGACGGAGTGTGTACACAACACTCGCCCGACAATATGACCCGCTAGGATGTATTCTACCGTACACCACCAGGGCAAAAATGATTGTACGAGCATTGTGGGACAAGGACCAGGGCTGGGACGACCCCATTCCCGCACACCTTGCATCCACCTGGAGAGAGTGGGAGATGGAGCTCCACTCACTCCCAGGCGTTAATATGCGCCGAAGCTACTTCCCACCCACGGTGAGGCCAGAGACATGTAAAATGGACTTACACGTCTTCAGTGACGCCTCAGAGGTCGCATACGGATCAGTAGCCTACTTGCGGGCCCAAGACCAGGGGGGAGAGATCTACACAGCATTTGTCCTCGCCCGCTCGAGAATAGCCCCACGCAAGCAACAATCTATCCCACGTCTAGAGCTCTGCGCAGCCCTAGCCGGAGCGCACCTAGCCACGCTCATCCAACGTGAGCTCACCATACCGGTGTCTAGAACAATCCTGTGGTCAGATTCCACGACGGTACTCGCCTGGATCAAATCGGACTCATGCAAGTACAAAGTCTTCGTGGGAGTCAGAGTCACCGAGATTCAAGACTTAACCGAAGAGTTAACCGGAGAAACAGAGTGGCGCTACGTTGATACAAAACAGAACCCAGCTAACGTCATCACCCGGGGGATGCCACTGGATGACCTCACCCGTCGCAATGTCTACAGTGACGGCCCCGCATTCCTAAGACTCCCGGAAGGACAGTGGCCCATGCCTATCCCGAGGGAAGCAAGTCCAGAGGAGGTGGAAATTAAGAAGTCTGTGTTCTGTGGATTGAGCACCGTAGCCTCCACCGACCCTAACATAGACGATTGCACGTCCATAGAGAGTGCACAACAAAGAACATTCCTGCGGTACCACCCGGAGTGCAAGTCCCCCGCTGATATGTCAGCAGCTAACTACGAGGAAGCAGAATTGCTTCTACTGCAGCGAGCCCAGAGAGACTTGTTCCCCGATGAATTGGCCTGTCTACAGGGAGGAAAGCCCGTCCCATCCGACAGCAGATTAATTCACCTGGCCCCCGAGAGCGACGCTCATACCCTCATCAGAGTGGGTGGTCGCCTACGCAGAGCCCCCAATCTACCGGATGACATTAAATACCCGATCGTATTGAACAGCCGACACAAGGTCACAGAGCTGATTATAAAGAAATACGATGAGGATGTACATCACGCAGGAGCAGAAAGAGTCTTCGCGGAAATCAGACGTCGTTACTGGATCCTACAAGGAAGAGAGGCGGTACGACGCTTCCAGCGAACATGTCTAGACTGCCGCAAGTGGCGCGCGCAGCCCAGCATACCAAGGATGGCTGACCTTCCTCCATGTCGCCTCCGAATCGGTGACAAGCCATTCCACTCAACGGGTATGGACTGCTTTGGCCCGCTGCACATAAAGAAAGGAAGAGGAACCGAGAAGCGGTGGGGTATTGTATTCAAATGCATGACCACCAGAGCGATACACATCGAGCTTCTCCCGACCATGAGCACAGACTCATTCCTTATGGCCTTCCGTAGATTCACATCACGGAAAGGAAGACCGTCTACCCTATTGTCCGATCATGGGACAAACTTCAAAGGCGGCGAAAGAGAGCTGAGAGAGAGCTTCCAAGCTATGGGCCCAGAACTTAAGACCCACCTCGCTCCAGCACAGGTTGATTTCCAATTCAACCCCCCAAACGCACCCCACTTCGGTGGCACTTGGGAACGAGAAGTGCGCTCCATAAAGACAGCCCTGTACGCAGTACTTGGGGCCCAGACTGTGGCGGAAGAAGTCCTAATGACAGTCCTCACGGAGATTGAGGGAGTACTTAACTCGAAGCCCCTCGGATATGTCTCCAGTGATGTGGCGGATATCGACCCAGTTACCCCCAACACACTCCTGATGGGGCGGCTAGATCCTGCATTACCCCAGACAATGTACCGGCCTGAAGAAGCGAACGGCCGACGAATGTGGAGGTACAGCCAAGTATTAGCCGACAAGTTTTGGAACAGTTTCCTACTGCACTACCTACCGTCTCTACAGACCCGCCAGAAGTGGGTAAAGGAGAGAGACAATTTGACAGAAGGAACAGTCGTCATGATTATTGATCAATCACTGCCCAGAGCTATGTGGCCGGCCGGCCGCGTAAGCAAAGTGATCACCGGTGCCGACGGCAAGGTCCGAGCAGCTGAAGTGCTCGTCCAGGGTCGCACTTACACCCGTCCCGTGGCAAGGCTCATAGAACTGCCTCGACTCCCAGACACAATCGATGATGACCATGACCCTACAACCCTATGACTTTGTGAAGTTGACTGACCCCTACAGCAAACCCTTATGTGTAAATAGACAACGCGATTAATCTGTCTCTGTTTAACTGATTAGGTCTGGGACCTATTCAGGGGGTGGCTGTTGTGAAGGGCCAGATTAAACCGAATATATATATTTATTTATATATATATATTTAATTGTATTTGTATATTCTCTAATATTCCCTGATATCCCTTGTATATTCCTTGTACAATATGCATTGAATATCCATTCTAGCCTACTGAACATCCCATAATAGTCTCCATTCTACTATTGGTCGAGACCTTGGTGCCAGGCTGCCATACCCCTCAGACCCAGTTCAAACGTACCGCTCGACATGTACGAACAAGTCCTAGTTCCGCGTAGGAATTTGGCTAGCGCACCACTAATGGGACTATTTTTTCATAGTGCGTATATATACTGCGCTACTAAAGTAGGACTTTCTTTTCAGTCCAGTTTCTTACCCTCCAATAGAGTCACAGACGTAAAGCCTCCCCGCGACGCCACGTGTGGGAGTAAGGCCAAGTTCGCCTACCATCGGTATTGAGACATCGTGTATATTAATATTTGAATAGTCATATTTGGCACTATATCGTCGAGTTGGACGTAGTCTATTAAGCTAATAATAGTCTGTTAATATATAGTGCTTCGTGCGGTGAGAATACTACCGTAGTCAGTACCCCATCGTTTCGGGCAGAGAACTGGCTGCTTACCCAGGGTGGTTGACCCTATGTGAAGCTGCACCCGAGGAGCCCCAGAGCCGACGAGCGAGTGGACCTGTATACCGGATTATTCTACCGACGACAGCCCGCCTTCCCAGGCACGGATTATGCTTTGGATACTTTGATTATTCCATGGATAAAGACCCCCGACACTGCCGTGTGTTGGAACCCCCCCCCCTGGAGAGGACGCAAGGTGAGGAGACGCTCTGCAAGACGAGGTCGCTTCACGTCTCTCCCCCGTGGACCGGAGAGAGCCGGCCCACAAAGAGTCCACCTGCTTTCATCTGTGGTCCAAGGATCGCCGGCGCATTGAACGGCACTACAGTGGGTTCACCTGGGATACCCTTGGCCGGACGAGGCAGCCGGATTCTACCCCCCCCCCCCCCTCCTACTCCTGTCGGCTTACAAGCGACCGGATTAACCCCCTCTAGTGTATCTAGTATAATCATTAAAGTATCATTGCTGTTATTCCTTAACTATTCCAGGTCGTATATTTACCACCTGCGCCTTCAGAGATTGGACATTCTCTATTGATATACCGACGAATACTCCTTGCCATAAAAGTGCATACTATTTCAATTCATAAATGTAATTAAGTGATTAAGTGCTTATTCTACACACCATCGCTGTGTAGAAATAAAGACCTGTTTCTAATTCGTACATTTGTGTTGGATCCGTTTCATCTACGTGAGAGTGTTCATGATAATATATTTATGCCGTGTACTGGGTGGCCGAATATTAAGTACAAAGGTAGTGGTAGTAAGTATCATATCTAGTAATACAGTCAGGGAATTGTACCCCTCAGTTACAATTATAATTTTATTAAAATAAAAATAATCTTGATAAAAAAAAAAAAAAAAAAAAAAGCAATTTCACCCCCGGCCACCAGGGGGTGCAATGCACCCCCTGCACCCCCATAAACTCCGCCCATGGCAGGGTCCCGGGTGAGCTGACGTGTACATTTACATTTAGTGGGTTATCTCCAGGGCTTGTTAGTAGTAGCACAGCAGTACCTCCCTAGAGTAAAGAACACGCTACATATGACAACCGCAAGCGATGGGAGCGCCCATGTGCCTGACAGTACGCAGTGAGTTGGAGAGGAGAGTCGTTCTGCCTGCGGTCCTATTAGGCTGCTGCTGGCTCGCCTCCCCGCCACCAGCACACTATAGATAACCGCTCTAGACAGAAGCCTTTTTTATGCTTTTTTTTTTTAGTAGTGGTGGTGGTAGTAGTAACATCACATGACTCTCAGGAGGTAGAGCGGTCGTCTGGTAATCGGAAAGGTTCCCGGTTCGATTCCGGCTCCCCCCGGCAGCGTATCGAAGTGACACTTCACACCCATAACTGCAGGTTGGCAACTTGCATGGTCGCCTCTGCCTGAATGTGTGTGAGTGAATGTGGGTGAATGTGAAATGGCTGAAAGCTCTGAGCTTTTTTGTGTCTATCCTTGGCAGTATTCCAGACTGTGCTTCTGTCACATGTTTATTTATATATTGTCAAAATAAAACCAATCAATCAATCAATCAATCAATCAAGTTGGGTAAAATGCACCATTTACCATTTATGCCTCCACGATGGCACAGCCCAGAGGCGTCATCTTTTCGGATTGTCCATCCGTCCACATTCTCGCATGAAAGCAAGATCTCAGGAACACCTGGAGGCAATGGGTCTCATTCTCCAACGGATTTACGACAAGAAATTTGATCTCAGGCCGATTTGAGACATATTAGGGCCGGTAGAGAGATTCCCCTATGATTGGATTCAGCCGTGGCTGAGAGCAGGATTTCTGAGTGCTGAGGAGCACACTTACCTTGACAGACTGTGTGCTCCGGGTTCTTAATGGCTTTATTTGGGATGAATCATAGTGATTCCTTCATGTCAACCCTACAGGCCTCCTTGGAATGCATTAATGAATCATAATTTCAATAAATATGACAATATTTGTACGAAAAAATATTACGCATTTGATTGAAATAAATAATATGGATTGGTACAATGGGACAGACATTTGTTTGATATAGTTATAACCTGCATTCCTTAAAATTAGGGATGTCCGATATTATCGGCCTACCGATATTATCGGCCGCTATTGGCATTCAAATGTGATATCGAAAATATTTTTTTTTTATTTTCTTTTTACATTTCTATAACCTTTATTTACCCAGGCAAGCAAGTAAGAACAAATTCTGATTTTATTTATTGTCAAAAGTATGCATAATGTTATGTTAATTCCACAACAAGACATACGTAATGTTAATTACCTGAAATTATTCAGTTTTGGGGGGGGGGGGGGGGGGGGGGGGGGGGAATCCTGCATATATCGGTATCGGTTGATATCAGTTGATATCGGTATCGGAAATTAAGAGTTGGACAATATCGGTATATCGGTATCGGTAAAAAAGCCAATATCGAGCATCCCTACTTAAAATATATCATTAATCAATAAAACAGATATTGAAATACACCATATAGCCTAGTACACCAACACTGCAAATGACAGTGGATAAATAAATAAATAAGAACTAAAGCTAATCGCGTGGAAATAGGCATTAATATTCCATAAGTCTTGTTGTGTGCGTGCGCACTGCGGCAGGTGCACCACAAGCTGTATTATATATGATGACACTACATTAATCTAATCTCATTTTGATCGGTCGCAAAGCGCTTCCGCATATCGGCCACCATTTTCACACGGCTGCATCATCAGTTGCATTCTAATGAGCTGGACAGGTGTGTCTAACTATTGACTTTTTGCGATTTCATTTGCCTTATAAGGAGCTTCGGAGGCGTGTTTTGTATGCAAATGACCTGGTATGTCATAAATGTATAGATGTAGCAGTACTGTCTATCTGTGTCATGTGTGTCATATATTATGCTATGATGAATTGAAAATGGGGGACCCTGATGTAAACAAGATGAAATTCTTTCTCTGGTCTGCATCCCCTTATGTAATTGAGCTGTACTGTACTGTACCCATTCTGCAATCTGTTAATAAAGTTTTCAATCAATCAATAAAACAAAGGTCTGTCCCATTGTATACCAATCAATGGGATACATTGCATGTTGACCTGCATTCTTTCAAATGTATATAATTAATCATTAAAACAGATGTGTAACAAATAAGAAATACAAATTCCACAGAAGGCATTAAATAATTATTATTTTCAATCATTTCACAATAATTGCATAATTGTGTTTGAATATCTGAGTAATTATTTGTCCAAAATAGCTGGTTCAGATATGGTTAATCCAGCTGCCCTGTGATCAGATGAATCCATATTATTTATTTTTCCGACATCAAATTCGTAATTTCTTATCGTACAAATATTGTCATATTTATTTTAATTATGATTAAGTAATTAATTCCAAGGAGGCCTGTAGCGTTGACGTGAAGGAACCACTATGAGAACACAGTCTGTCAAGTTATAATAACATTTTAAATTAGTCAATCAATCATGAGATTTGATCGTGGGCTGAGAGCATATTTAAGTGTGCTCCTCAGCACTCTTAGATCTGCTCTCAAATAAGATCTCAGGAAAATTTGAAGACTCCCACTCCCAGCCCTAATATGTCTTAAATAGGCCGAAATCTGGCTAAGACAAAATATTTTGTCGTAACTTCGTTCGAGAATGAGACCCAGTGTCTTCAAATTTGGCACCAATGTCCACTTGGACGATCTCGGGATGCCGGGAGGGAATTCCTATTTCATTGAGCTATGTTCGCCCCGCCTTCTTTCGTATCTCGTGAACGGTTGTCATGGAGACTCATGGGTGGCACCATTGGATTCAGCGGGAGATCCGCTTTTCTTATATGTTTGCCCCACCTCCTACTCTTAAGCCACGCCCCATGAGTGCGTTAACCCCAGTGAGATGTTTTTGACGTGTGATTTTTTTCCGTAGCCTTTGTTTTTGCGAAGACGCTCTCTGATTGGCTAGCCCACGTACAGCGAAGACCCTCTCTGATTGGTTTAGCTCCGAAGGGTCTCTTCCGCCTTGTACATATATATTCTCTGCTTCAAAGTGGTTATGCTTTGGCCCTCTTTCGAAGTGGGTTGCATAACCCACTTCGAAAGAGGGCCAAAGCATAACCACTTCGAAGCAGAGAATATATATGTACAAGGCGGACATTTCTATCCCAGAGCCCTTCGGAGCTAAACCAATCAGAGAGGGTCTTCGCTGTACGTGGGCTAGCCAATCAGAGAGCGTCTTCACAAACAAAGGCCACGGAAAAAAAATCACGCATTTTTGACCAACAGCTAATCTAAGTGTGCTAAGCTAGGCTAGCTCGCAGCCGGATAGCTTTCTGCTGAACACACAGTGTGGGAATTGGTATCTATCTTCTTGACTCCAATTGGTATCTATCTTCTTGACTCTGGAGAAGACCGTAAGTGCATTTCCCATAATTGTTCCTTTATTATTTAGACCGGATGCTGCGTTTGTGTGTATATACCTTTAAGGCTGGATGCTACTGTGCGTGTATTTAGCTTTAAGACCATATGCAACGTCTAGGTCATTTCAGACGGTGTCGCCATTTTCAAGGTATGTGAGTAATGAAATGCGCTGTGATTCGCTGAAATACATGTGGGGTAATGCTTTGGGATTTTATTTAAAAAAATTATTATATTATTAACTCATTCAGCGGCAATCACGAATAAAGTCGGGGTAACTCGCCAGCGGTTGAGCGCCAAACCAGAGAAAAGTCGGGTTTTGGTCGTTTGATCTTTTTCCTTTGATCCCCGTTCTACACAGTCCCCCGGAGCCTCCTGGCATAACGTTGGAATTTCAATGACGATCGAAATCCGCCAGGTGGCAGTATCGCCTACCTTATGAACATCATGGGCCAGCTATTAGTGTGTTAGTACCGGCCCCACCACAGCCCCAAAACAACTAGGTAGTCGTTATGCACATCATAGACGCCTGCGTAATAGAGCACTCAGAGCATCTGCTCTCCCACTATTGAACTTGGGGGAGCAAAGGTATGCTCTTGCTCTACCACTTTTTGATCATATGAATGATATATGATATATCCCCCCCAATATATAAATCTAACCATAACTACGTAATTTCAATCAAATGAATAATACGCAATGACACTTAATAGCAAGTTTTTAAGTTTCCAAAGATTGCGACCCCCCCCCTGCCCCCCCATATGGTTTGCTCCAGTGCCTCCCACCCCCAGCAGACAGTGGCGCACGGCGCTGCAGGTAGGCTGAGTGTAAATATCAAAGGCCACCGAGTGTGTGTGTGGAAGGCAGGATTTTCCAGTAAGTTGTTCAAACAAAAGATTATGTTAGACATGTCTTTACTATTGAGTGGTAGAACTTCTACCACGCAATACAATAAAAGTGTTTCACGTCCCGAAATGCCATCTGGTCATACCGTAAATCCTCTAATAATAATAATGATAACAACGTTTCCCTCTGGTTGGCGTTAGCTTTAGTGCTAGCCGCTAGCTAACGTTGTCATATTATCTGTCAGCTGGATGACGTTGACTTCGTTTGCAAATGTTAACGTTCGCTATCTATATGGCAGACGAGCAGGGCCGGATTAACGATGGACACGGCCCGTGGGCCTCTAGTGACGAGGGGCAGAAAAAAAAAAGAAAAAAAAAAGTTTTACTTTTTTTTTTTATTAATAAATTTTTTCTGGAGATCGATGTCATGACTGTGCACTGCAGACTCAGGGAGGAGGCAGAGAAGGAGAGAAAGAGACACAAGAGTTACAGGTAATGGAAATATATCTTTTTTATCTTTCTTATTAAAAACTTGGCCTATTTGAAAGGAGATTGATTTAATAAAAATAAATGAGCGAAAAATCTATATACAGTATACAGTATATATATATATATTAATATATTATTATTATTATTATAGTAATTGGCTATCATACTGCAATATAAACTGAGTTTTATAGTGAAAAGAGCAGCTTTATTGGTCAAGATTGAAGGCTCTATATTGCAGGAAATTGCACGTACAGGTTCATTACATTTAAAAAAGAATCTGCCGTGGAGGGGGTCGTGCTTATCAAAAAATAAATAAAAGAAAAAAATCTTGCACCCCCCACTTTCAACTATAACTAGGCGGCCATGATGCACATTATGTTTCAATCTGCTCCAGAGGCTGAGATATAAAAGGTTTTAGTGAAGATTGACAATTCTGAAAATCTTTCCAAAAAACCCTTAGGTTTTAAGAGATTGTGTAGAATAATTGCATAGGTTTTAACAGGCATTTTTAGCAGGAGTTTTAGGTCTAAATGGGTTAAGCTCTTCCATATTAACATTCAAATCATTAAATTAACATTAAAATCATTAAATTAACATTCAAATCATAAAAGATGGTGCTCGGCCGCCTCTCCATGACAACATCCCCTCCAAATTCCTCAGAGACGCAGCAGCCGCCATCACCCCAGTCATCACACACATAATAAACCTCTCTATAAAACAGGGGCACGTCCCCAAGGACTTCAAAATTGCGAGAGTGACCCCTCTACACAAAAAGGGCAGCAAATTAGACCCAGGCAACTACCGCCCTGTTTCTATTCTTACCTCCATCTCGAAAGTCATGGAGAAAATAGTCTATGAACAGGTCGAAAAGTACTTGGCGGAAAAAAATCTAATCTACGAATTCCAATCTGGCTTCAGAACGTCCCACTCCACTGACACATGCCTCCTCTATTTGAACGACCACATCAAACAAGAGGTGAACGCGGGCAAATATTGCGGCATGGTCATGCTGGACCTACAAAAGGCCTTCGACACTGTCAATCACTCTATTCTAATGGACAAGCTAAAAGCAATTGGTTTTGATAGCTTATCAGTGAGCTGGATGCAATCCTACCTGGAGGGGAGAGAACAGATGGTAGAGGTAAACGGTACTCTATCCCCCCCCCATCACAGTGAGCTGTGGTGTTCCACAAGGAAGCATACTAGGACCGCTACTCTTCCTAATTTATGCAAATGACATGTCGTCAGCCTGTGACTGCAACTTGTTCCTGTTTGCGGACGACTCAGCCCTGCTGGTCTCTGACAAGAACAAATTGCAGGTTGAAAAAACCCTCAGCACGGAACTAGGCAAAATCTGCATATGGCTCGCTGATAACAAACTATCATTACACATGGGCAAAACAGAGTCCATTCTCTTCGGTTCAAATAACAAACTCAGCAAGACCGACGGATTCTCAGTTACAGTGGGTGACAATATTGTCACAAGGAAAGACGAAATTACCTACCTGGGTTCCATCCTAGAGGCAAATCTTTCCTGTGACAAAATGGCATCCAATGTAATAAAAAAAGTCAACCAACGAACTAGATTCTTGTACCGGATCTCCTCTCTGGTAAACAAGAATACCCTGAAGACTCTGGCAGGAGCACTCATTCAAGGGTACTATGACTATGCATGCACCTCATGGTACCAAAGCACCTCAAAGGCGCTTAAAACAAAATTACAAACATCACAAAACAAACTGGTCAGACTACTACTTGACCTGAACCCCAGAACCCACCTCACCCCTGCCCACTTTGCCAACCTAGGATGGCTTAGAGTAGACGACAGAGTACAGCAACTTGCAATGGGCCTGGTCTACAAGATACACTATACGACCGGGGTGCCCATGTACATGTCAAAATACTTCCCAAAGGTCAGTGAATACCACAACCACTACACCAGAGGAAGCTCAACAAATCATGTTAAACCCAGATTCGGCTCAAACAAGGGACTAAACACGTTTCGCAATTATGCCACAACAATGTGGAACGCCCTACCCAAAGCTGTAAAGGAATGTGAATCCCTGCCCACATTCAAAACCGCTCTTAAAGAGCACCTACGGGAGGCTGCAATTCGAAACTGGCCACCGTAAATGCCCAAAACCCCCACCACCTCCTAATAGACAGTCTCCTCACCACCGCATGTATATTTCCCTCCCACCCACCCACCCCCTCCTAATGTACAGTCCCCTCCCCATCATATGTATATACTCTGTCAGGATCTAGGGGTAACAGTACTGTATATTTGAATACCGTTATGTCACAAATGTATCAGTACTAAATACCTATGTGTCCCTATGCCATAAATGTCATGTATGTTGTGTATGTCATAAATGTCTATATGAATTGAAAATGGGGGACCCTGATGGAAACAAGACAAACGTCTTTCTCAGGTCTGCATCCCCTTAACAATTGTATGTATTGAGCCGTACTGTATTGTACCCATTCTGCAATCTGTTAAATAAAGTTTTCATTCATTCATTCATCCATCGAGATTGTGCTGATACATCTCTACCTCATTCAAAAAATCTAAATCTTTGTATTTTAGCATTTTGTACTTTAGTTTTGTATATTGTTGTATTTTTTTTACCTACTTTTTCTCCTCCTTTTTTTCTGTGATTTTTCTCCCATCCCAATTTTCCTCTCGTGCCAATTCTCCCTCCCCTGTCCTGATCGTTGCCCCCCACTGGCCGGTCGTAGGGAGGATAGAAGCCCATCACATGTCCCCTCCGATACATGTGGAGGCAGCCAGTCACTTCTTTTCACCTGCCAGCGCGGACTCTCATTGGCAAGGTGTAACGTGTGGGAGGCTCACACTGCCCCCGCCATTTCCTGTCTTTGCTGTGCAGGCGCCCTGACCGACCTGTAGGAGTCGCTGCTCACAACGACCAGACTACCACCCATCGACTCCCCTCCCGCTGACTCTGCCAATTGAGTCAGTATGACGACCGGTCCAAGCCGGAGGTAACGCTGACAGCCGGATTCGATACCGGTGTCTCATGCGTTGGTGACGAGTACAATGTCCGCTGCGCCACCCAGCCGCCCATTGTTGTATAGTGTTTGATCTTTATTTTTTTTTAACTTTTTTTTACTGTATGAAGCACAATTTCAGGCTCATACAGAACCAATCATTTCACTGTAATGTACATGTCCTTATATGTGACAAATAAAACAAAACTTGAACTTAAACACACAGGCAACTTAACCTATACAGTGTATGAGGCATGTAGGTGCTGGGTTTTCCTCATTATCTCAGAGGACAGGAGTTTATTCACTACTGGGTTGTCTTCTTCCCACGCCCGCCTCTGCTTTGACAGCGAGGAGATCAGGTAGCGATGATAATATAACAAAAACAACAACAACAACAACTCTACTCATGTGGAAAAGCAATTACTGTCGTATTCTTGATAGAACAGCTGTAGCTTGTTTTCTTATCGACTGGGGTTTTGTTTCGGTTTTATTAGGATCTGTCAGTTACAGGTGGGATTGAATTAAAAAGGTAACAACAAGGCCTTTTCATTTGAAGAGTCGCCTCATTCACTTTGCCGCCATATTGGTCAAATTTTATAATAATTATAATTATAATAAATACTAAATGACAAAATGTAAATGTAAATGTGTGTCTAGAAGAAAGGGCTATATAAATACAATGATCATTCCTTCATTCTTTCATTATATAAATGCAATGATCATACGAAAATAAAGATGGCAGCGAGGTGAATAAGGCGAATTAAATGGTATTCCTGTTCGAATTCATTGTGCTCTCTGGTATGTATTATGCAGATCTGTGTTGTTTTCTTAATAGTCCTGACTAGGGTGACCAGGGCCCCGTTCCACGTACCTGGATAACTGAGTTAGCCGGATAACTTTAACTGGATAACTGAGTTAGCCGGACTTTCCGGTTCCCCGTACGTGGATTTTCCAAATCACCATGACAACAGATCCAAAAGTTTGAGCCTGGTCGAAAGCAGAGTTTAAGTTCAAGTTAGCCTGAACCATCGCCACGCCCCCGCAAAAAAGTGACAGCCCGTTTCCTGAAACTATTCCCACAGTCTACGATCTGCATTATACCATTCTGAATTACGTTTTTGTGCTCCATTCTTCCAGAGGGGGCTTTTGAAATGTAAAATAGACCCAAAATGCTGATACTAAATTCACTTTGTCCTAAATAATGCACGTTATATATACCGTGGCGCTCGCTCGGTGCGATGTACACATTATGACGTGGTTATTTTAATTGTAACTGGGATTAAGATGTCTGATGAGATGCGCTGTTTGACGGATTTGAGGAATTGAATGAGCCGTTGACGTCACATTAATGAATGAAGATAAAGAAATAAAACTTCATTCAAAATAAGGAATATTCTAAACACGGGTCTCTCGTTCATTAATGTATAAACAATGAATTTATCCCATCTGGCACAGTGGCCCAGCGGTAGTGCTCAAGCCTGCCAACCCAGCGACCGGGATTCAAAACCCTGTGTTTCCAATATAATTTTCTTGAATATAATATTAATGATTATACGCCAAAGTAGCCTGGTTTTAAGTTAAAATATTATAAATCTACATGCATTGAGGATGTCATTCTTTATATAGCTCTCAACGTGCACCAAATTGAATTATTCCTATATTGCAAAAAGAAGGAAAAGACTAGGGTCTCGAACACCGGTCGTCTGCGTGAAAGTCAAACGAACAACCCGTTAGACCACAGTAGAGATAAGTTAAAGATCGACTATACATCAATCAATGGGTAAGAGAGCCGTATCGTAATTCTGTTTAACAGTTTAACTAATTATTTTCGCTAGCAAGATCTCATTTGATTATTCAATCCAGCAGGCAAGTTTAAAGAAATATAATCTGATTGATTGAGGTAATGAGGGACTTAAAATTAGCCTATAGATAACGCATTTAACTTGTCGGCGAGGCGATTGAGCCGTATTGCAATCTGTCAATAAAGTTTCAAATCAATTAATCAATCAATGCCGTTAGAGAATCAGGATCTCTGCCATCGATACGTGCTGGCTTTTCACCTGAAGCGGCCGCGCGCATTTAGCCTGAGTCGCAAGTCTGGCTTGAGTTAACGAGACTGAATCCACCTTCGAGGAACAGGAAAATCCCGACTTCAAACATCGGGTTAACTGAAGCTGGATAATGACATCTTGATCGACTTAGTTGAACCACGTACGAGGAATGGGGCCAGATGCAAAAAGTCCAAAAGCAGGACAACAGTAAGATTTTGGTGGGACAAAGTGGGACAGATAGATATTGTGATTTTTTTTATTAGAATAACTCGTCTTCACCAAATAGATAAAGGTTAAATCAAAATAAATACAAATTAAATACAGAATTATATCTCTCCACATTCATCTTGGCATTGGCAGCCGGCTTGTTACCACCTAACATCTGTTTTAAATATTCAAACTTTATCACTTGACAGGAATGTCTTGTGTTCGATATTCCCTGTTAACACATGCAGAACTAGGGAACACTAGGGAACAAAAATAATAATACAAATAAATTGTGTTTCTCTATAACTATGGATAACTATGGATGTAGCTTTTGTACGACCACACAATATTTTTTTTGCAATATCTAAGTCTGGCCAAATGACAGGAGCTAGCTTGCTACCACAGTCGGCTGACCTGTATGAATGGGAGTGTTGTACAGTGTGATAGATGCTTGTTATCTCCGCTGCAGTGACCTTGTCCGTCTGGCTATCATTTTTTGGTTTAAGAAGAAACATATCCATAGATCTGGATGTTTCTTTTTGGTGAGCCACTTTCATGTGAGACTCACGTCCACTGTGGCGCTTCAAGTCGTATTCTCCTCCATGAGCAATTGAAAACGAACTATGACACAAAACACAGAAAGCTCCCTGAGGATTGCCTGACATCGGCCTCACCCAGCATGTGTCGTTTGCCAGTCTTGGTTGTAACTGCAGGTCAGTTTATTTTTACTGCTTTCCATCTTAATTCATAGTTTGCTTGTAATGTTGTTGTGTTTTCCGTTTTGACAGCTCGCTAAACGTTGACAGCGCGCAACATTTTGACAGCGCGCTAAATTACTATAACCAATCATATCTGCGATATGAGGTAGCGTCACGACTCTCACGAGCTGAGCGCTAAATTACTACCTAACCAATCAGATCTGCGATATGAGGTAGCGACATGAGCAGAGCAATGTGTGTGGACAAGAGGCGGGTTGCTACGTTTACTGTAGGGAGGGGCTTTTAGACCAATGTTTTTTTTTTGCTTCGAAAAGAGGGACATCCTCTCAATATGTGGGACGCGGGACATTCGGTCAAATGGTGGGACAGTACAACCAAAAGGGGGACACCTGGTCACCCTAGTCCTGACAGGGCAAGGAGGTCAAATATGAAAGCATCACAGTACATTTCTACTAACCTCCTTCCGTAGAAAGGAAATTCACTCGTACTACTACTACTACTACTACTACTACTACTACTACTACTACTACTACTACTACTACTACTACTACTACTACTACTACCACTACCACTAATACTACCACCACTACTACTACATGGATTGGTCACTCTAAACCAGCGGTCAGCAACCTTTACTATCAAAAGAGCCACTTTTTTCCCCTCCCACTTTTTATTGCTGTTTTTACCTGTTATAACAAAGGGAAACCTCAAACTCTTATGAAGAGGAGAAAAATACTGGCTGTGTAGACCTATTTTTAAATAAAACACAGAAGAGGAGACAAAACACTGGTGTCTGTAGACCGACTTTGAAATAAAACCCTGAACTATTCAGGTATATTTGAGTCCTTCCCTTATTTGTGGAACATTTATAAAATAAAAAGTAGTCCACTTTGAAAAAAGACTACCATGTGTAGACCTACTTTGAAATAAAACACAGAAAAAGAGAAAAACACTGGCATCTGTAAACCTACTTTGAAATAAAACCCTGAACTATGCAGCTCTATTTGAGTCCTTCCCTTATTTGTGGAAAATCTATAAAATAAAAAGAAATGTTTTCGTTGTTCGCAAATTTCGCACCACATATCAGGCATACAGGTAAGCCTGTATCGTTAGTCGTGAAAGCAAATTAATCTGTCCACGCTGAATTAAACCCTCTATTTTCCTCAGACTTTCCTTTTTTTGGATTTATCCATGGTTAGCTTACTGGGGGGTCGGAAACTCAAGATTAGCCACTTGCAGACGGCAGGGAGAGGCGCGGGGTGTGACGTACTGTATATTTTTGTTGATGAAATATTTGTTGACTAAATATTTTAGTTGATGAAATATTTTTTCATTTCAGTGTCACAGTATGACATCGATCTCCAAAAAAAAAAAAAAAAAAGTAAAAAAAAATATATATATTTTTGGCCAGGGAGCCGCAACTGATTGGCTAAAGAGCCGCAGGTTGCCGACCCATGCTCTAAACATTCTGTGAAAGGCCTTGTGTTGTTTCGCAGCAGATGCATTCAGGGTTGCCACTGAGCCCAAAATGCTACAATGCATATGAAGAACACGACTCCGGAAGCTCCCCCCTGAAACCATCATCGTCACACAAATAAACGCACAAATGTACAGCGTTCAGTTGCCTATATGGGTCAGAACCCTTAAATATAGAATCCTGAAGTACCTGGGATGATGGTGACGTCCTCTGGAGAGAGGAGCCTGGAGTGTTTTTCCATCAGGGGCCATTATGCTCTCCTCCTCTGTGTTATTGTAATGATAGCCATCCAGCGGAAGCAGCATGTGAGTGTATCTGACCCTTCGTGTTTTCAAACGTGCACCTGAGTCTGCCAGGGTATGAGATCAGATACAACAGCAAGGAGGAGTGACTCATTTGTGGCGGAGGTATTTATAGCTAATGAAACCCTCAGAGCTCGCTATCATCTCGTCTCCAACTGAACCCTCAGAGCTCACTATCATCTCGTCTCCAACTGAACCCTCAGAATCTGCTATGATCTCATCTCCAACTGAACCCTCAGAATCTGCTATCATCTCATCTCCAACTGCACCCTCAGAGCTCACTATCATATCGTCTCCAACTGAACCCTCAGAATCTGCTATCATCTCATCTCCAACTGCACCCTCAGAGCTCACTATCATATCGTCTCCAACTGAACCCTCAGAATCTGCTATCATCTCATCTCCAACTGAACCCTCAGAGCTCGCTATCATCTCGTCTCCAACTGAACCCTCAGTCTGCTATTATATCGTCTCCAACTGCACCCTCAGAGCTCACTATCATCTCGTCTCCAACTGAACCCTCAGAATCTGCTATCATCTCGTCTCCAACTGAACCCTCAGTCTGCTATCATATCGTCTCCAACTGCACCCTCAGAGCTCACTATCATATCGTCTCCAACTGCACCCTCAGAGCTCACTATCATCTCGTCTCCAACTGAACCCTCAGAGCTCACTATCATCTCGTCTCCAACTGAACCCTCAGTCTGCTATCATATCGTCTCCAACTGCACCCTCAGAGCTCACTATCATCTCGTCTCCAACTGAACCCTCAGAGCTCACTATCATATCGTCTCCAACTGCACCCTCAGAGCTCACTATCATCTCGTCTCCAACTGAACCCTCAGAGCTCACTATCATCTCGTCTCCAACTGAACCCTCAGTCTGCTATCATATCGTCTCCAACTGAACCCTCAGAGCTCACTATCATCTCGTCTCCAACTGAACCCATCAGAGCTCGCTATCATCTCATCTCCAACTGAACCCATCAGAGCTTGCTATCATTACCCCTTTTACCTGTGTGTCATTTCTCCAGTCTGGCTCTTAACCCCTTAAGCCCGACGGGTCCGAGATTCATATACAATACAGACCGTATTAATTAATGTTACGTTTCTTTTTCAAATGTAGCCAAGAGCCTGACACTAACAAACCTGACACTAACGAGCCTGACACTAACAAGCCTGACACTAACAAGCCTGACACTAACGAGCCTGACACTAACAAGCCTGACACTAACGAGCCTGACACTGACGAGCCTGACTCTAACAAGCCTGACACTAACGAGCCTGACACTAACGAGCCTGACACTAACGAGCCTGACACTAACGAGACTGACACTAACGAGCCTGACACTAATGAGCCTGACACTAACGAGCCTGACACTAATGAGCCTGACACTAATGAGCCTGACACTAACAAGACTGACACTAACGAGCCTGACACTAAAGTAACACTGACACTAACAAGCCTGACACTAACGAGCCTGACACTAACGAGCCTGACACTAACAAGCCTGACACTAACGAGCCTGACACTAAAGTAACACTGACACTAATGAGCCTGACTCTAACGAGCCTGACACTAACGAGCCTGACACTAACAAGCCTGACACTAACAAGCCTGACACTAACGAGTCTGACACTAACGAGCCTGACACTAACGAGCCTGACACTAACGAGCCTGACACTAACAAGCCTGACACTAACGAGACTGACACTAACGAGCCTGACACTAATGAGCCTGACACTAACGAGCCTGACACTAATGAGCCTGACACTAACAAGACTGACACTAACGAGCCTGACACTAACAAGCCTGACACTAAGGAGACTGACACTAACGAGCCTGACACTAATGAGCCTGACACTAACGAGCCTGACACTAATGAGCCTGACACTAACAAGACTGACACTAACGAGCCTGACACTAATGAGCCTGACACTAATGAGCCTGACACTAACAAGCCTGACACTAACGAGCCTGACACTAACGAGCCTGACACTAACGAGCCTGACACTAAAGTAACACTGACACTAACAAGCCTGACACTAACAAGCCTGACACTAACGAGCCTGACACTAACGAGCCTGACACTAACGAGCCTGACACTAACGAGCCTGACACTAAAGTAACACTGACACTAATGAGCCTGACTCTAACGAGCCTGACACTAACGAGCCTGACACTAACGAGCCTGACACTAACAAGCCTGACACTAACAAGCCTGACACTAACGAGCCTGACACTAACGAGCCTGACACTAACAAGCCTGACACTAACAAGCCTGACACTAACGAGCCTGACACTAATGAGCCTGACACTAACAAGCCTGACTCTAACAAGCCTGACACTAACGAGCCTGACACTAACGAGCCTGACACTAACAAGCCTGACACTAACAAGACTGACACTAACGAGCCTGACCCTAACGAGCCTGACTCTAACAAGCCTGACACTAATGAGCCTGACACTAACGAGCCTGACACTAACGAGCCTGACACTAACAAGCCTGACACTAACTAGCCTGACACTAACGAGCCTGACACTAACAAGCCTGACACTAACAAGACTGACACTAACGAGCCTGACACTAACGAGCCTGACACTAACGAGCCTGACACTAACGAGCCTGACACTAAAGTAACACTGACACTAACGAGCCTGACACTAACAAGCCTGACACTAACAAGCCTGACACTAACGAGCATGACACTAACGAGCCTGACACTAACGAGCCTGACTCTAACGAGCCTGACCCTAACGAGCCTGACACTAACGAGCCTGACACTAACGAGCCTGACACTAACAAGCCTGACACTAATGAGCCTGACACTAACGAGCCTGACACTAACGAGCCTGACACTAACGAGCCTGACACTAATGAGCCTGACACTAACGAGCCTGACACTAACGAGCCTGACACTAACGAGCCTGACACTAACGAGCCTGACACTAACGAGCCTGACACTAACAAGCCTGACACTAACGAGCCTGACACTAACAAGCCTGACACTAACGAGCCTGACACTAACAAGACTGACACTAACAAGCCTGACACTAACGAGCCTGACACTACGAAGCCTGACACTAACGAGCCTGACACTAACGAGCCTGACACTAACGAGCCTGACACTAACGAGCCTGACACTAACGAGCCTGACACTAACGAGCCTGACACTAACTAGCCTGACACTAACGAGCCTGACACTAACAAGCCTGACACTAACAAGCCTGACACTAACGAGCCTGACACTAACGAGCCTGACACTACGGAGCCTGACACTAACGAGCCTGACACTAATGAGCCTGACACTACGAAGCCTGACACTAACGAGCCTGACACTAACAAGACTGACACTAACGAGCCTGACACTAACAAGCCTGACACTAACGAGCCTGACACTAACGAGCCTGACACTAATGAGCCTGACACTAACGAGCCTGACACTAATGAGCCTGACACTAACGAGCCTGACACTAACGAGCCTGACACTAACAAGCCTGACACTAACGAGCCTGACACTAACAAGCCTGACACTAACGAGCCTGACACTAACGAGCCTGACACTAACGAGCCTGACACTAATGAGCCTGACACTACGGAGCCTGACACTAACGAGCCTGACACTAATGAGCCTGACACTACGAAGCCTGACACTAACGAGCCTGACACTAACAAGACTGACACTAACGAGCCTGACACTAACGAGCCTGACACTAACCAATGAGCCTGACACTAACGAGCCTGACACTAACCAATGAGCCTGACACTAATGAGCCTGACTCTAACCAATGAGCCTGACTCTAATGAGCCTGACTCTAACGAGCCTGACACTAATGAGCCTGACACTAACAAGCCTGACTCTAACTAGCCGGACCCTAACGAGCCTGACACTAACAAGCCTGACACTAACGAGCCTGACACTAACAAGCCTGACACTAACAAGCCTGACTCTAACTAGCCTGACCCTAATGAGCCTGACACTAACGAGCCTGACACTAATGAGCCTGACACTAACGAGCCTGACACTAACGAGCCGGACCCTAACGAGCCTGACACTAATGAGCCTGACACTAACGAGCCTGACACTAACGAGCCGGACCCTAACGAGCCTGACACTAATGAGCCTGACTCTAACGAGCCTGACACTAAAATAGCACTGACACCTAGGCCTCTGTGGTTTTCAGACTCTGCTGCTTTGTCATTGAGAGCTATTAGATTAGAGTGATTCACCTGTGAGTGAAGAACAACAGTGTGGAGTGTGTCCTTGAGTGAAATAATGTCCCCCTGTTTGTCTGGTTTGTTACCTGGTAACAGGATGGACGACATCCAACTGTGCAAAGAAATCACAAGACTCAAGAAAGAACTTCAGAAACTGGTCTCAATTCCAGGTAAATTTGTTGTCGTCCTTCGCTGCAACGATTATTATGACCTTCGGTTGAACCATTTCACTACCACCCTACAGATGGTTAACCCTTTCACTACCACACTACAGAAGGTTAACCCTTTCACTACCACCCTACAGATGGTTAACCCTTTCACTACCACACTACAGAAGGTTAACCCTTTCACTACCACACTACAGAAGGTTAACCCTTTCACTACCACACTACATAAGGTTAACCCTTTCACTACCACACTACATAAGGTTAACCCTTTCACTACCACACTACAGAAGGTTAACGCTTTCACTACCACACTACAGAAGGTTAACCTTTCACTACCACACTACAGACGGTTAACCTTTCACTACCACAGTGTGTGTATACTGTATGTTATATATTTGTGTTATATGTGTTATATACTTGTTATATATGTGTGTGTGTGTGTGTTATATATGTTACATGTGTATATATGTTATATATGTTATATAAGTATATATGTGTTGTATATATGTGTTATATATATATGTGTATATGAGTATATATGTAAACTAAATAAGACTTGTTGTGCACCAAACAAATAAAAAGCTGTAAAAAGAGTATATATAAGAGAAAAGTACTGTACTGTACGCTATATTAACTGTACTGTATATATGACTTAGTGTACTGTAGCATATGTCTTGTATATAGAGTATATAAACTGTACTTTATATATGACTTGGTGTACTGTAGCCTATGCACTGTATGGTATATTAACTGTACTGTGTACTGTAGCATTATGTACTGTACGGTATATTAACTGTACTGTATATATGACTTAGTGTACTGTAGCCTATGTACTGTATGGTATATTAACTGTACTGTATATATGACTTAGTGTACTGTAGGCTATGTACTGTATGGTATATTAACTGTACTGTATATATGACTTAGTGTACTGTAGCCTATGTACTGTATGGTATATTAACTGTACTGTATATATGACTTAGTGTACTGTAGCCTATGTACTGTATGGTATATTAACTGTACTGTATATATGACTTAGTGTACTGTAGCCTATGTACTGTATGGTATATTAACTGTACTGTATATAATATATATTGATCAGAAAAAGACAAGTCTAAGGAGGACAGGCAGAGCGAGGACGACTTCCTGCAGCAGATCCACAAGCTGGTGGAGACCAGAGACTTCCTGGTGGACGACGTGGAGTTCGAGAGGCTGAGGTGAGCGCAGCCATTTCACTGCATGGAACATCCACCACAAGATACTAGCACTCACTGTTATTTCTATATTTCTATGTTTTAAGTTGTGTAACGGTTGTGACATCGTCTCCTTAAACTTCGATGCCCCGAGGGAGTTTCGAACCCGTGGTCTCCCCCACACCGCGGGCAACAGCACAGACCGCTATACCAACAAGTGAACTCACTGCTTTGTAACGTGTCTATGTGTCTTTTAAGGGCGAGAGTGAGTTTAACCCATAGCACCGCTACTCGCCCGCGTCACTTCACAACATCTGAAGTCCATCGTGACTGCGCTTCGCGGTGCCATCCGTTATATATTATATATCCGTAGTCTCTTCTTAAGCTGAACACAAACCCAACCATACAACCGCACCATGCTAGACCATGGCTAGCCCCAGCCAGGCTGAACATAGCTAATGGAGACACCAACCCAACCATATCGCACCATGCTAGACCATGGCTAGCCCCAGCCAGGCTTTTCTTTTTTATATCTATCTGTCAAATACATTTCTGATTGGTTGGGGGACCTATTAAGGAAGGCGTGCACCTCCTGATCTGCCTAGCGAGTCAGCGACACAACTCAAACCCGACCGCAGTGTTCCTCCCCTGAGGCGTTGCCAGGTGAACCAGGTGAAATCCTCGGCACTTGATGAAACACGCTTCACACGTCTGATCCTGCTACAGTAGTTGTGTCCACTCCAGCAGCCACTTGAGCATCAAAATAAACCAATAAGTTCGCCTCAACAAGCTCAATTATTGGAGAACGGAGACCTGGACAATTGGTCCGCTGAGTTCAATTTATAAGGTCTTGTCTCGTCTCCGCAGCTGTGGTATATATACCTCTGGAGTTGCTCTCCGTCCACTGGGATAATGGCAGCTCTCTGTGTGGAGTGTGTGAGTAACAACATCACACTCAAGAGGAAGCAAAACCCTTCCACCGCCATCCATGTCTCTACGGCACTAGATCAGCAGTCATCATGTCTCTACGGCACTAGATCAGCAGTCATCATGTCTCTACGGCACTAGATCAGCAGTCATCATGTCTCTACGGCACTAGATAGCAGTCATCATGTCTCTACGGCACTAGATCAGCAGTCATCATGTCTCTACGGCGCTAGATCAGCAGTCATCATGTCTCTACGGCGCTAGATCAGCAGTCATCATGTCTCTACGGCACTAGATAGCAGTCATCATGTCTCTACGGCGCTAGATCAGCAGTCATCATGTCTCTACGGCACTAGATCAGCAGTCATCATGTCTCTACGGCACTAGATAGCAGTCATCATGTCTCTACGGCACTAGATCAGCAGTCATCATGTCTCTACGGCACTAGATCAGCAGTCATCATGTCTCTACGGCGCTAGATCAGCAGTCATCATGTCTCTACGGCACTAGATCAGCAGTCATCATGTCTCTACGGCGCTAGATCAGCAGTCATCATGTCTCTACGGCGCTAGATCAGCAGTCATCATGTCTCTACGGCACTAGATCAGCAGTCATCATGTCTCTACGGCGCTAGATCAGCAGTCATCCATGCAGTGATGTACCTGAACGCGTTCATGAACTCATTCATATTTTGGGCTAACGTGAACTGAACGTACTGTATTTCCGCTAGATGAACGTAATTGTGAACGCGTTCATTGTCATCTCTATCACAGTATAACTTCGTTCAAAAGTGGTCCTGCGCCCTGTCTGTTAGTCCTTAGCCCAGGGGTCGGTAACCTGCGGCTCTTTAGCCAATCAGCTGCGGCTTCCTGGCCAAAAAAATATATATATAGCCCCAGCCAAGCTGAACATAGCTAATGGAGACACCAACCCAACCATACCGTACCATATACCTTATATATATATATTTTTTTTTTACTTTATTGTTTTGTTCTCTTATTTTGGAGATCAGTGTCATACTGTGACACTGAAATGAAAAAATATTTCATCAACAAAAATATTTAGTCAACAAAAATATTTCATCAACTAAAATATACAGTATGTCCCACACCTCTCCCTGCCATCTGCAAGTGGCTAATCTTGAGTTTCCGACCCCCCAGTAAGCTAACCATGGATAAATCCAAAACAAGGAAAGTCTGAGGAAAATAGAGGGTTTAATTCAGCGTGGACAGATTAATTTGCTTTCACGACTAACGATGCAGGCTTACCTGTATGCCTGATATGTGGTGCGAAATTTGCAAACAACCAAAAATTTACTTTTTATTTTATAGATTTTCCACAAATAAGGGAAGGACTCAAATAGAGCTGCATAGTTCAGGGTTTTATTTCAAAGTAGGTCTACAGATGCCAGTGTTTTTCTCCTTTTCTGTGTTTTATTTCAAAGTAGGTCTACACATGGTAGTCTTTTTTCAAAGTGGACTACTTTTTATTTTATAAATGTTCCACAAATAAGGGAAGGACTCAAATATACCTGAATAGTTCAGGGTTTTATTTCAAAGTCGGTCTACAGACACCAGTGTTTTGTCTCCTCTTCTGTGTTTTATTTAAAAATAGGTCTACACAGCCAGTATTTTTCTCCTCTTCATAAGAGTTTGAGGTTTCCCTTTGTTATAACAGGTAAAAACAGCAATAAAAAGTCAAACATTTTCTTTTTGTTGCTTTATAATTCCATTAATGCAACAAAATGTGTGCTATAAGTATAAAGTATATAATAAATCGCAAATTACTTTGGGTATGCAATTGGGATATATAAAAACGTTATACACTGTGTTATCTTCATTTTAAGGGTAAATAGGTTGTGCGGCTCCCTGAGGGGGGAAAAGTGGCTCTTTTGATAGTAAAGGTTGCTGACCCCTGCCTTAGCCTGTCTGTTAGCCTAAGCTATCTCTCCTAGGTTCACACTTGTGGCCTGTCCTCGTGGCGGCCTCTCCTCATGGTTTTCCCCTCCCCCCTACAGCCTCTAAGGAGGCTGGAGCTCGATGTCAGTCTGTCTCGCTGTCAAAAACTCGTCTGGCCCTGTTACCGGAAGACTCACAGCTTAAAGTCTTAAAGTCTATCTCTCTCGCGCGATATTTCTCTAACTCTCTCGCTCACCCCTGGCACCGGCCGTCTCTCTTTAAAAGGGACGCTCTCTCTCTCCTACTCTTGCTCTGACCTACCCCCATCACTTCCAAGTGATGGCCAGACTGTGCCATCTCAAGAATGTCGACCCTGAGCTTTGTGCCTGGCTTGCCTTATCTATCCCACAGGCCCTGATTACAGAGAGAATGTCTGTCTCTACAGTTTTAGAGTTTAACACACACAGAGGGCCCGTTAAACTAATATCTATATAGATATTTACATTACATACAGTCATAACCATATGAAAACTAGTGATTTCCTTCTAAATGTAACAGTGAAGTGTAATAGTGATATACAATGTAGGCTACAGGTGATTAAACTGGATATAAAATATTTAAATTAGTACTACTGAGTAGTGCTAATCAGATGTATGTACAGTGTTATAGTATTATTATGTACAGTGATACAGGTATAAAGACACTATGATAGTAAGTCATACTGGCCAGCAGTGTGACTACTAGTAAGGGTAGGTAATACATACAGATATGTACAGATATAGATCTACTGTGAGGTTCGCCTCTTCCCTGGACCTTTAATTCCTGTTCCCTGGACCTTTAATTCCCTGTCTCCTCACCTCTCCAGCCCCCACCCTCGCGTTCGTTTAATCTCGTCTGCTCTTCAGCAGCCCACACCCTTGGACTATCTTTCATTTTCTGTTTGATTGGTCCGTGCCAAACACACACTTCTAGTTCAAGTATCAATTACCATCACGCACCTGATGTGTGTTCTAATTAGCGCCCCAGTGGGCTTTAAATACCTCGCTCTTCCCCCCAGTCCTCGTCGGGTCGTTCCGTATCATATCTCTATCTGCAGACTCCTACGGGAGGTTCTCTATCTGTAGGCTCCTACGGGAGTTTCTGTTTCTGTATGCTGTTTCATCTCCGGCGTGAGACGAGGTGCAAGCCTTCGCCACCTGTCGCCGTTTGCCTGGAGTGGGACACAGTACTGCGCTCTCCGAACCGGCGCGTTCTCCAAGCAGACGCACACCACTCCAGACCCCGCGCCAGATGCGCTCTCCGAACCGGCGCGTTCTCCAAGCAGACGCACACCACTCCAGACCCCGCGCCAGATGCGCTCTCCGAACCGGCGCGTTCTCCAAGCAGACGCACACCACTCCAGACCCCGCGCCAGATGCGCTCTCCGAACCGGCGCGTTCTCCAAGCAGACGCACACCACTCCAGACCCCGCGCCAGATGCGCTCTCCTCCAGACGTCTAGCCTGCGCGCTCCTACTCCATCCCTGTAAGCAGCTCTGCCCCTCGCCCTGTCCAAGGCCTTAACCCTGTTCTCTCTGTCCCTGTCTCCAGCCCGCCTCCGCGGGCCTCTGTCCCTGTTCCCCTCCAGTGCCCCAGTCCCTCGCCCTGTCCAAGGCCTTAACCCTGTTTTCTCTGTCCCTGTCTCCAGCCCGCCTCTGCGGGCCTCTGTCCCTGTTCCCCTCTCCGTTGCCCCGTTTCCTGCCCTGTCCTTGCCCTGGCCCTGTCCTTTAGCCTTAGCCCCTTAGCCTGCTCGCCTCTTAAAGGCACAGTGCCTATTTTTCCCAAGTTCTTGTTTTTCCAGTATTTTGTGTTCTCCCTTAAAGGGACAGTGCCGCTTTTCTGTTGTATTCAATAAATGCCCAGTTCTTGGCTTACTCTCATACCTGTCTTGTGTTGTGCGATTGGGGTCGGTTACAAACCATAACAGTACGACCCGACCAGTCGACGACCCCAGCCAGCACAGACAGTGTATGTTGAGTTTGCCTTTTTTTTTTTTTTGTTAGTCTCCCCTGTTAGCTCCCCTGTTAGCCTGTTAGTCTCCCCTGTTAGCTCCCCTGTTAGCCTGTTAGCTCCCTTGTTAGCTTCCCTGTTAGCTTCCCTGTTAGCCTCGTTAGCTCCCCTGCAGCTTGCTAGGCCTCTACTACCAGCATGGCCCCAGTCTTCTAGCTTAGCCCCGGCTGCTAGCACAGCCTCTATGTTAATGCAGCCCTTGCAGCTAGCATAGGCCCGGTAGCTAGCCATGCCCAGGCAGCTAACCCGGTCCCTCTGCATGGCCTCCATTTTTTTTGGTCAGTTCCCCACTGCTAGGACTGCCCCTTCAGCTAGCAAGGTCAGTTTTCTCCCACAGCTAGGACTGCCCTTCAGCTAGCAAGGTCAGTTTCCCCACTGCTAGGACTGCCCCTTCAGCTAGCAAGGTCAGTTTTCTCCCACTGCTAGGACTGCCCCTTCAGCTAGCAAGGTCAGTTTTCCCCACTGCTAGGACTGCCCCTTCAGCTAGCAAGGTCAGTTTTCTCCCACTGCTAGGACTGCCCCTTCAGCTAGCAAGGTCAGTTTTCTCCCACTGCTAGGACTGCCCCTTCAGCTAGCAAGGTCAGTTTTTCCCCACTGCTAGGACTGCCCCTTCAGCTAGCAAGGTCTGTTCCCCACAGCTAGGACTGTCCTTCCAGCTAGCTTGTTCTCTCATGCTGGTCCAGCCCTGTCTGCCAGCCTAGCTCCGGCAGCTAGCGCAGCCTCTTTGTTAATGTAGCAGTACAGCTAGCATAGGCCCTGTAGCTATCAGTGCCCTGGCAGCTACCCTTTCCCTTTGCTAGCCCCACTTTTGGTGTAGCTTCCCCGCTAGCGTGGCCCAATTTTTTGTTTGTTGCCTTGGTTATGTTCCCCTGCCCCTCTGTCTGTATTTTTGGGTCGCCCGGTGGCTCCCGTGGAGGGGGGAGTACTGTGAGGTTCGCCTCTTCCCTGGACCTTTAATTCCTGTTCCCTGGACCTTTAATTCCCTGTCTCCTCACCTCTCCAGCCCCCACCCTCGCGTTCGTTTAGTCTCGTCTGCTCTTCAGCAGCCCACACCCTTGGACTATCTTTCATTTTTTGTTTGATTGGTCCGTGCCAAACACACACTTCTAGTTCAAGTATCAATTACCATCACGCACCTGATGTGTGTTCTAATTAGCGCCCCAGTGGGCTTTAAATACCTCGCTCTTCCCCCCAGTCCTCGTCGGGTCGTTCCGTATCATATCTCTATCTGCAGACTCCTACGGGAGGTTCTCTATCTGTAGGCTCCTACGGGAGTTTCTGTTTCTGTATGCTGTTTCATCTCCGGCGTGAGACGAGGTGCAAGCCTTCGCCACCTGTCGCCGTTTGCCTGGAGTGGGACACAGTACTGCGCTCTCCGAACCGGCGCGTTCTCCAAGCAGACGCACACCACTCCAGACCCCGCGCCAGATGCGCTCTCTGAACCGGCGCGTTCTCCAAGCAGACGCACACCACTCCAGACCCCGCGCCAGATGCGCTCTCCGAACCGGCGCGTTCTCCAAGCAGACGCACACCACTCCAGACCCCGCGCCAGATGCGCTCTCCGAACCGGCGCGTTCTCCAAGCAGACGCACACCACTCCAGACCCCGCGCCAGATGCGCTCTCCTCCAGACGTCTAGCCTGCGCGCTCCTACTCCATCCCTGTAAGCAGCTCTGCCCCTCGCCCTGTCCAAGGCCTTAACCCTGTTCTCTCTGTCCCTGTCTCCAGCCTGCCTCCGCGGGCCTCTGTCCCTGTTCCCCTCCAGTGCCCCAGTCCCTCGCCCTGTCCAAGGCCTTAACCCTGTTTTCTCTGTCCCTGTCTCCAGCCCGCCTCCGCGGGCCTCTGTCCCTGTTCCCCTCTCCGTTGCCCCGTTTCCTGCCCTGTCCTTGCCCTGGCCCTGTCCTTTAGCCTTAGCCCCTTAGCCTGCTCGCCTCTTAAAGGCACAGTGCCTATTTTTCCCAAGTTCTTGTTTTTCCAGTATTTTGTGTTCTCCCTTAAAGGGACAGTGCCGCTTTTCTGTTGTATTCAATAAATGCCCAGTTCTTGGCTTACTCTCATACCTGTCTTGTGTTGTGCGATTGGGGTCGGTTACAAACCATAACATCTACAGATATGCAAAAAGGTTTATATGCAGGTATGTACAGACAGATGTGGATAGATAGATATATACATGGTAAGACTAAATATATATACAGTAGGCTGTTTAACTACTCAGTTGTTGATGCAGCCTGACTATCGCATATGGCGTCTCAGGCATTCTGTAGATGACATGTGTCAACAAATGTACATGTCTGTGTGAATTTATGCTGTGCCGTTGTTACTGTAAAAATGTAATGATTGTGATGTTGTTATTATTATTAATGAGACGATGAGCTGTATGTGTGTGTCGCTGGAATTTCCCCAAGGGGATTAATAAAGGAATATCTTATCTTATCTTATCTTATCTTATATACAGCACAAGATAAGATATTCCTTTATTGATGCCCTTGGGGAAATTGTACATATATGTACATTGTACATGCCATCATACAGAGTTATGGGTTATATGCAGATAACTGTTCTCTTCAACAGTATCTGGAGTCACGCACGAACGTTATGTCTCTTGAAGATGTAAAATATGGTGACGGGTATTTATTAATATGAATGAATCTCATCCACAGGGAAAGAGAGGAGGACAAAGAGATGGCAGACTTCCTGCAGTCCAAGTTCACCAAGAGCTCGGGAAAGAACAAAGGTGATGATTAATTACGTTACCGTGGCGCTATGTCGCGCTACGTCGTGCAAGGTACCACGAATCGATTCAGACACCTTTTCTCTGTTAGGTTAGTTGCGGGACATTTGACACGAATGTCTCCCGACAGTTAAGTGTCAATTACCCCCGTTCCTCTCCTTTCCCGTCAACGGCAGGGGTGTAAAAATTACCCAGAAATTATACATAAGTGTAGGGCTGACCCCGATTAGTCGAATAGTCGATTAATCGATCGAGGTTATAAACAACAAAAAAATACTGAAGGCACTGAAAGAGGATTTCATCCGTCTAATGAACACACTAGAGTAGACAAATATCAAGATGTATCCGTCAGTGGACCAATTGCATGCTTTAGCAGAGGACAAGGAGCCTTCAGTTGACTCCTTCAGACATTAAGCACCCCCCACAGCCCAAATGGAAAAAAAAATTATTACAAAATGTATGTATATATTTTTTGCATTCAGGGGGGTAGTCGACTATCGGCAAATTTTGGCCAATCAAAGTAGACTATCCAAATCCTTAGTCGGGGACAGCCCTACTTAAGTGAAAGTATGGGTACCGTTTCAAAATCTTACTCAAGTAAAAGTCAGAGTATCCCCGCTTTCTAGTCTTGCATAAGAACCAATCAGCATGGGTATTGGCGGGATAATTTTCCATTGATAGGGATTTGATTGGCTGTTTTTAAATATAGTTCGGCCGCAGGATTAATAACGCTAATGTTAGTTCGGCCAGAGAAACAAATACACTAATTCAAATTAGGGGTGCACCGATATATCGGTCGGGTATCGGTATCAGCCGATAAGTGCCTTGTTGACTGCCATCGGCCTGTCGGCCGATAAGCTCAAATTTGCCGATGGCAGTGGATGATAAATATCCGTCAATTTGTGTCGCGTCAATCTGGTCCACACGTTCAAACTTTGAAAAAAGTTTCAGTCAAGCGACCTGCACAACCCCGCCCCCACACACACACGCTACTGCATCAAAGTTACTTATGATTAACAAAGGCATTCGTTTTGTGGCATTAACGTTATATACACGTCCAATAACATCAGCATATTTACTCGACCAGATAGCAAGCATTACTCATTCATATTCTCTCACTTCCTTCCTTTGCTCAGAGAGCCCGTACTAAATTGTACCCATTCTGCAATCTGTTAATAAAGTTTTCAATCAGACAAATGTATAGAAAAGCTTTTATTATAACATTCGTTGCAGTAAAATCATTATGCCTCGTTTGGTACTCCTGCGGAGCGCTGGTAGCCTACTCGTGGCCGGCGGGGAGCTAACGTTATTAGCTACGGTAAGTTTGTTGTGGTTCTCTCGTGCAGATCAATGGCAGACTTCCCGGAAGTAAAAAACGAATAAGCACTTGCCGATTTGTGGTAAGAACAGCAGGAGGTGGGTGCAAGCGGTGTGACGTAATTGGCAGAATCAAAATTGTTCTGTTGTACCTGACACGACACATGCATTGCAAACTCAGATCATGGAGATATTACTGGAGAACATGGAGCTTTGTTTGAGAGAGATACAGTGAGTGCTGTCTCTTAAACTCTTAAAACTCATAAACTTTTTTGTCTTTTTAGTCAAGTTAGACTGTTAGGTTATGAAAGCCAGTGGGTATTGTATGACTCAGACTTCAGCAATAATCATGAGCATTATAAAATATATAAAAAAACACACATGGCATGGTGAAATACCATAAACATATTTCTTGATGTTTCCTTTTTTAAGTAAGTAAAGAGGCCTATGTTCATATCGGTGAGCACAATTTGTAACACAAAAAGAGAGACGTGTAGCCTATTTATTTATTTAATATTTTAATTATTATTTTATTTGTTGCCATGCCTAAAATAATAGTCAAGCATAGGGCTAAAACATTTTCATTAACAATAATATCATTTTTTGTTATATGGTTATAATAAAAGCCTTTCTATACATTTGTCTGATTGATTGATTGATTGATTGATTGATTGATTGATTGAAAACGTTATTAACAGATTGCAGAATGGGTACAATACAGTACAGCTCAATACAACAACATTGCTAAGACTGGAGGATGAAGACCAGAAAAAGACTTTCGGATTTTTTTACATAAGGGTCCTCCATTTTCAATTCATCAAAACATTTAGAGACATACAAATATACAGTAGTTTCATTAAAAAAAAATATATATATATATAAGCCACAGGGTTGGGTTCTTGACTTTCGACCCCGTGATGTTGGGGGCTGTGACGGAGGTGTTTTGCTTCCTGTCCGTTCCCTGGTGGCATGTGGGATGCGTGCCTGAGTGGTAGCGGGTCCTTCTGAATGAAGGTAAGTCCCACGGTCTGCTCACCCTGTGCGTTTGAGGTGCTAAACCCTCTTCGCACAGTCGGATCCGATTCCCTCCCGTCCTCCACTAGGGGGGACTGGGAGGCTCGGGTCCTCCCCGGTTCTGATGGTTGTAGGGGGCCTCAGCGGGTACATCTGTCAAGCTTTTCGCTCTGCTCAGCTCCTGTGTTCCAAATAGAGCAGAGCATAAAGCTATACGATCTATAACGTAAGGTTATCCTATAACCCTAGTTATATGAGTATAGCGAGCACTCTGCTCTGACTCACTGAGGACCCCGTGGTCTTCGCCTTCGGTGGTGAAAGACTTGGGAAGGAGCTGATTGTGTGGCCACGACCCCGCTTATATAGGAGCGGATGTGGGTGTGGCCAGGCGGAGGTAAATAGGTGTGTGCATGTGGAGAAAGTTATTCATTATTAGAGTGGATAAAGGGATAGTTCCAAATAGAGCAGAGCGCTCGCTATACTCATATAACTAGGGTTATAGGATAACCTTACGTTATCAACACCCTGATGAAGGCCCTGTGTAGGCCGAAACATGTCGGTTTATTTTAAATTCTCTAAATAATGTGAGCCATAAAATAAAGGCATTTTAAAACTTGTAGAGCTGCCTTGGATCTCAACTACTTTACACCCCTGGTCAACAGTAATTAGAGTTCTGAGACGCTTGGTCCAAGTTTGAAAGGGGGAAAGCAATCCCAAATGGTTTAGATTGAAAACTAATGATAACAATAAATAAGATGCGAGTAGCCGTTCATGTAACCGGTAACCACCCCCCGCACAAATCAGTGCAGGTGGAAGATAATTGTATTCTGTACTTTATTATTGTGCCATTAGGGCTTGTGTCCATAGCGGACGTTTTTTTCAAGGCGGACCGATTTGAAAAAAAAAAAAAAAAGCTCCAAGCGGTTTCCTGGGTTTCGCGACTGCCGCGGCTCCGCCCCTTCCTCGATGTTGATTACTTTGATGAGCGCGCTCCTTTCCAAAAGTTGAACTAGTTTCAACTTTATGCGCTGAGAGCGATCTGCCCAAAAACGCTGCCGCCGAGAGCTCATAAACGCGAGGCGTGGGGCTGAGAAAGGAAGCGCGCCTGTCGCGTCTCCAGCATAGAAATTAATGACAGGAAGGAGCTGACAACTCATAAAACGTCCGCTATGGACACAAGCCCTTACTGTTCCTGCTCTCATCACTGCAGTGCCAGTGTGAATCCCTGGACTTGTGAGTTGTTTTGGTGAGTTACTTTTGTTAGTCAAAAGTCAAAGTCAGCTTTATTGTCACCTCTCGTGCAAGACATACAGAGAAATTAAATTGCATTTCCCCCTTCCCACGGTGTATATAAAGAACAAGATCTAATATAAACATAAAGTAACATATATAGTAGACTATAAACATAAAGTAACATATGGACAGTATACAGGACTATATACAATGTAGACAGTAGCTTAAAAAAAAGGGAATGTATGAGTGAATGTAAATAGAGGTAAACGAGAACTTAGTGCAACACTTTTAGCAGCAGTGGTACATAGTAAGTATGAATAATAAATAATGGCAGTAAAATACAATAATACAATAATGGCAGTAAAGTGGCAGTGAGATGATGGATATGGCAGTAAACTAATATGATGTACACTAAATAAATAAACTAATTAATGGCAATAAAGTAAAGTGGCAGTGCGTGCGTGCGTGCGTGTGTGCGTGCGTGCGTGTGTGTGTGTGTGTGTGTGTGATAAGACTGGGGGTCCAGACCTATAATCATAAGTGATTGTAAGTCTGGGTGGTCATTTTATTTATTTTGAGTACTTAACACCCATTAGAGACAAAAGGAAAATAAAAATAAAATGAATAAGGGCAAAACATATTAGGCTTGTGGTCATTTTAATGAGGACAGTGGCGGATGAGCCTTGAAGGAGGCGACAGGGACAGTCCACCAAAAAAAGGGGAGGGGGCTGCACTGGGGGGGGGGGGGGGGGGGGGGGGTCCCACATTGTCCCACATTGTCCCACATTGTCCCTCACAAACATACCCTTTGTCCCACATTTGGTTTATTGGGATCTGGTCACCCGGCCCAGAAGGATGAGCAGGTAGAGTGAAGACAGGAAGGAGAGGGTTCAGGATGGGGGAGGGGCCGGGGGAAGGATGAGCAGGTAGAGTGAAGACAGGAAGGAGAGGGTTCAGGAAGGGGGAGGGGCCGGGGGAAGGATGAGCAGGTAGAGTGAAGACAGGAAGGAGAGGGTTCAGGAAGGGGGAGGGGCCGGGGGAAGGATGAGCAGGTAGAGTGAAGACAGGAAGGAGAGGGTTCAGGATGGGGGGAGGGGCCGGGGGAAGGATGAGCAGGTAGAGTGAACACAGGAAGGAGAGGGTTCAGGAAGGGGGAGGGGCCGGGGGAAGGATGAGCAGGTAGAGTGAAGACAGGAAGGAGAGGGTTCAGGATGGGGGGAGGGGCCGGGGGAAGGATGAGCAGGTAGAGTGAAGACAGGAAGGAGAGGGTTCAGGATGGGGGGAGGGGCAGGGGGAAGGATGAGCAGGTAGAGTGAAGACAGGAAGGAGAGGGTTCAGGATGGGGGGAGGGGCCGGGGGGAAGGATGAGCAGGTAGAGTGAAGACAGGAAGGAGAGGGTTCAGGAAGGGGGAGGGGCCGGGGGAAGGATGAGCAGGTAGAGTGAAGACAGGAAGGAGAGGGTTCAGGATGGGGGGAGGGGCCGGGGGAAGGATGAGCAGGTAGAGTGAAGACAGGAAGGAGAGGGTTTAGGAAGGGGGAGGGGCCGGGGGAAGGATGAGCAGGTAGAGTGAAGACAGGAAGGAGAGGGTTTAGGAAGGGGGAGGGGCGGGGGGAAGGATGAGCAGGTAGAGTGAAGACAGGAAGGAGAGGGTTTAGGAAGGGGGAGGGGCGGGGGGAAGGATGAGCAGGTAGAGTGAAGACAGGAAGGAGAGGGTTCAGGATGGGGGGAGGGGCCGGGGGGAAGGATGAGCAGGTAGAGTGAAGACAGGAAGGAGAGGGTTCAGGAAGGGGGAGGGGCGGGGGGAAGGATGAGCAGGTAGAGTGAAGACAGGAAGGAGAGGGTTTAGGAAGGGGGAGGGGCAGGGGGAAGGATGAGCAGGTAGAGTGAAGACAGGAAGGAGAGGGTTTAAGAAGGGGGAGGGGCGGGGGGAAGGATGATTACGAAACCTAGCCGCATTTCTTGGAGACGCTCTCTGATTGGCCGACACCTGTTTCTACACTGGTTAAGCTTAGGCACTCTTCGAAGTTGGTTAAGGTTAGAGTTTGTCTTAGAGCGTGACGGCAAGTTCTTTCGACGGTTAAGCTTAGGCACTCTTTCGAAGTTGGTTAAGGTTAGAGTTTGTCTTAGAGCATGGGTCTCAAACTCGCGGCCCGCGGGCCAATTGCGGCCCGCGGGATGATATTTTGCGGCCCCCTACTGGACATCAAAGTTTAGTGTTAATGCGGCCCGCGCGCAACTGTTTGCAGAGTCGTTGCGCGAGAGTTGGAAGTTTTATTTATTTTATCACTTGTAGGCTACCATAGCGCAGGCTCATGACAGCAACGTTATGTTAGTGACTTGGTTGAAACGTGATTCCGGAGTGATATCAAGTAAAGTGGAAGGCAAATGCATCCTCGCTATCTCTCTCCTCTGCGAGCAGTGCTCTGCATGTTCGGCTGCACTGCCACTGTCTGTCTGTGTGTACGGGTCTGGTCCAATCACATACGCGTCCCGTCAGCGTTTTTTCCCCTCACCCACAGTCTGCGAATCAGAGGCAGAGTAGGGGAGTAGGGCGGGTCTTCACGGACTGCATGTTGTCTCTCTCTTTCAGTTCAAGTCGGAGCAGAGTTGACAGCGCATCTACAGTAAACTCGCTCCCAGTTTTATCTCCGTGAGATAAATGTAGCTATTAGCCTATTTTTGCCAGCAGGCAGCCAGCAGAAAAATATGGCATTTTCAAAGATGGTCAGTAAAAGAAAAGTCGACTGCAATTCAAAGGTTAATGTACTGAAAAATATGCGTTCATCCTGAGTCCCAGCACCAAACTATTATGTGACTATATGCCAAGAAACGGTAGCTATTTGAAAATAATGTATGACTGAAGTGATGGAGACCATGTTTGAAGGCAAACAAAAGCAAATCCCCCTCAGATCGCACAGCAACCAGAATAACTGAAATACTGGCTGGTGATTTGATTAAACAGCTTTGTGATAGAATAAAAAAAAATGCACAGTGCATTTCCATAGCTGTAGATGAGTATACTGACACCACTGAGAAGCCTATGTTCTGAAGAACCGTTCATGTTCTGAAGAACTGTTCATGTTCTGAAATGTTATTGCTAAAGATTGAGAAGATTGGATCAGTTGTACTTTTTTTTTGAATACTTGAACCCCTTTTTGTGTGGAATATTTGAATGCGGCCCAGCCTCACCCAGACTCTACCTCCAGCGGCCCCCAGGTAAATTGAGTTTGAGACCCCTGTCTTAGAGCATGGTGATAGAACGCCAGGTAGTTTGCAGGCTGTTCGACGTGGAAATGGGCAAAGACACAGCTCGTCACGGATTGGGCAAACGCGTCAGTGGCCAATCAGAGAGCGTCAGTCAGTGCCAATCAGAGAGCGTCTCCGAGAAATGCGGCTTGGTTTGGTATACACGTGGGAGGGGCGGGGGGAAGGATGAGCAGGTAGAGTGAAAACAGGAAGGAGAGGGTTCAGGATGGGGGGAGGGGCCGGGGGAAGGATGAGCAGGTAGAGTGAAAACAGGAAGGAGAGGGTTCAGGATGGGGGGAGGGGCCGGGGGAAGGATGAGCAGGTAGAGTGAAGACAGGAAGGAGAGGGTTTAGGAAGGGGGAGGGGCGGGGGGAAGGATGAGCAGGTAGAGTGAAAACAGGAAGGAGAGGGTTCAGGATGGGGGGAGGGGCCGGGGGAAGGATGAGCAGGTAGAGTGAACACAGGAAGGAGAGGGTTCAGGATGGGGGGAGGGGCCGGGGGGAAGGATGAGCAGGTAGAGTGAAGACAGGAAGGAGAGGGTTTAGGAAGGGGGAGGGGCCGGGGGGAAGGATGAGCAGGTAGAGTGAACACAGGAAGGAGAGGGTTTAGGAAGGGGGAGGGGCCGGGGGAAGGATGAGCAGGTAGAGTGAACACAGGAAGGAGAGGGTTCAGGATGGGGGGAGGGGCCGGGGGGAAGGATGAGCAGGTAGAGTGAAGACAGGAAGGAGAGGGTTCAGGCAGGAAGGGAGGGGGTGTTGGGGTTCAGGATGGGGGGGGTTAACAAAAGGCCTATGTAAGGTCTCTAGCACACGTCTCTCTGCTTCTCCTCAGGACAGGACCAGAGCATGGCCTCCAAGTCCCAGCAGACGTCCACTCCTTTCGTCACCAAGAGGGGACTCACGCTCCTGAAAGAGTGCTGCGGCTTCTCCTGCTCCGTCATGTAGAGACATGTAGACAAGTGTTGTCTGTGTGTGTGTGTGCGTGTGTCTCTGTGTGTGTGTGTGTGTGTGTGTGTGTGTGCGTGCGTGCGTCTGTGTGTGTGTGTGTGTGCGTGTGTGCGTGCGTGCGTGCGTGCGTGCGTGTGTGTGTTTACAACAAAGATCATACAAAATGTACCTTTATATACTGTATATTGATTATGTGCATACAATGCAAGGAGAGACTTTCTGTGAAACACGTCTGTAATCATGTGATTTGCCGCCCTGAGTGACTGTCTGTCTATATGCTCTGTAGCTGGAGAGCTGACTAATGATGACTAATGCTGATGTTTACTCTAATGGCTCCCGTCGAGGTGATTATACACGGCCACTGTGGCCGAGCAACAGGGGTGTAAAAAGTATCCAGAAATGAAACTCAAGTGAAAGTATGGGTACCGTCTCAAAATCGTACTCAAGTAAAAGTCAGAGTATCTGGCTAAAAACACACTTGAATAAAAGTTTAAAAAAAAGTTTCTACTTTTAAATGTACTAAAAAGTTAAAGTATAAAAACTGTTTTTTATTCCGGGGCAATGAAATGTTCCGTTTCGTCCTCTTCATCACTTTGTACTATCGCTTGTCGCCATCTTCTGTAGCTTGCCATGTTAACATGCTCACAACAAGGCATGTGTGTTATTACATTAGTACATGATGTTATTAGGAGATGTCAGACTCATGTGTACCATGTTAACATGCTCACAACAACAAGACGGGTTCGGACTCTTAGTGGGGCTGAGGTTTGTCACAGGAGACACCATGGAAGCAAAGCTAAGGCAAAACCCTCACTAGTACAGCACACTCCGTCCCAGAACCTACGATCCTCTGATCTGGGTCTCCACTCCATCCCTCGCACCAGGTTGCGGACTTTCCGTGACAGAGCCTTCAGCGTGGTGTCCCCTACCCTCTGGAACTCTCTCCCCCCTGAAATCCGCAACGCCCCAACCCTGGACACCCTCAAAACTGCTCTCAAAACACACCTTTTCACCAAGGCTTTTCCCCATTAGTTAGTTTAGATTAGGTTCATTATCCCTTACCTGCCCTCATCCCCCCCCCCTTTATCCCCTATTGCCCCCTTTCCCTAGCCCTCTTGATTGTGAAGCAACCTTGGGTTTCCTGAAAGGCGCTATAGACATTTTATTTATTATTTATTATTATTATTAATAACCAGCCAAGAAAACTACGTTTCAAACCATGTAGCTCCTGCTTAGTAGTGGGAACAGTTTACCTTCGCATCTATTGGATACTCCTGGCCCTGACCGACCTGCTCGCCTTGGTAGGTAACGGTAGCCTTGTCAAACTCACGCTTTGCAAGGTTCAAGGTGAGAGGTTCAAGCTTCTTGCCGGACAGGGTTTTCCACTTGAGATTGCCATTCGGCAGAGTAGACTACCACGCTGTTGAAATATGCCTCTCCAGATAATACCCAATTACCACCAGACGTCGAGAAGTGGCAGACGCCATGACTGTGTACCGCAGGAAATTGTGTCGGGGGAAGAAACGCAGAGATATCAAAAGATATGGCTTCAACCCTGTGTGTACAATTCTCCACGTGAGGAAGAGGAAATTAATGGTGCTTGGTAACACAGAGCTTTCTGCGTTTCAGCTCTTGCTGCTTGCTGCTTGCTGCTCTTGCAGTGTTGCATGAGCCGCTTGATGGGAAGACGGTCACCGTCACCGACGTCAATGTTGCAGGACAGCGGTACATCTGAAAATAGTGCACAATGATTTTCAGTGGTGGAAAGCAACTAAGTATTTTTACTCAAGCACTGTACTTAAGTACATTTTTGAGCTACTTGTACTTTATGTGAGTATTTTAATTTTAGGGAACTTAATACTTAATACTTTCACATTTGAAAACATCAACTTCAAGAGGACATAATCAGAGCAGCATAACTGGACCACATACCGCTTTAACACAACCTATAGAGGTCAATGGATACATGTAGAATGTGTACTTTTACGTTAGATACTTAAGTACATTCAATGGCAAATACGTTTTCAATGGGGGACTTTTACCAGAGTACTCATTTATCTATTAAGAGTATTTCATCTTTTACTTAAGTAAAGGAACTGTGTACTTCTTCCACCACTGATGGTTTTCAATCAACCCGACTGTCACTGTGGGAACCAGGAGAGGTGGTGACACACAGAGCAGGAGCACAGAGAGGAGGAACAGAGAGGAGGAACAGAGAGAGGAGGAACAGAGAGAGGAGAGAGGAGGAGGAACAGAGAGAGGAGGAACAGAGAGGAGGAACAGAGAGAGGAGGAACAGAGAGAGGAGGAACAGAGAGAGGAGGAACAGAGAGAGGAGGAACACAGAGAGGAGGAACAGAGAGAGGAGGAACAGAGAGGAGGAACAGAGAGAGGAGGAACAGAGAGAGGAGGAACAGAGAGGAGGAACAGAGAGAGTAGGAACAGAGAGGAGGAACAGAGAGAGAGGAGGAACAGAGAGGAGGAACACAGAGAGGAGGAACAGAGAGAGGAGGAACAGAGAGAGGAGGAACAGAGAGAGGAGGAACACAGAGAGGAGGAACAGAGAGAGGAGGAACAGAGAGGAGGAACAGAGAGGAGGAGGAACAGAGAGAGAGGAGGAACAGAGAGGGGGAACACAGAGAGGAGGAACAGAGAGAGGAGGAGGAACAGAGAGAGGAGGAACAGAGAGGAGGAACAGAGAGAGGAGGAACAGAGAGAGGAGGAACAGAGAGAGGAGGAACAGAGAGAGAGGAGGAACAGAGAGGAGGAACAGAGAGGAGGAACACAGAGAGGAGGAACAGAGAGAGGAGGAGGAACACAGAGGAGGAACAGAGAAGAGGAACAGAGAGGAGGAACAGAGAGAGGAGGAACAGAGAGAGAGGAACAGAGAGAGAGGAGGAACAGAGAGGAGGAACAGAGAGAGGAGGAACAGAGAGAGAGGAGGAACAGAGAGAGGAGGAACAGAGAGAGGAGGAACAGAGAGGAGGAACAGAGAGGAGGAGGAACAGAGAGAGGAGGAACAGAGAGAGGAGGAACAGAGAGGAGGAACAGAGAGAGGAGGAACAGAGAGGAGGAACAGAGAGAGAGGAGGAACAGAGAGAGGAGGAACAGAGAGGAGGAACAGAGAGAGGAGGAACACAGAGAGGAGGAACAGAGAGAGGAGGAACAGAGAGGAGGAACAGAGAGAGGAGGAACAGAGAGGAGGAACAGAGAGGAGGAACAGAGAGAGAGGAGGAACAGAGAGGAGGAACACAGAGAGGAGGAACAGAGCGAGGAGGAACAGAGAGAGGAGGAACAGAGAGAGAGGAGGAACAGAGAGAGGAGGAACAGAGAGGAGGAACAGAGAGAGGAGGAACAGAGAGAGAGGAGGAACAGAGAGAGGAGGAACAGAGAGAGGAGGAACAGAGAGAGGAGGAACAGAGAGAGAGGAGGAACAGAGAGGAGGAACAGAGAGGAGGAACAGAGAGGAGGAACAGAGAAGAGGAACAGAGAGGAGGAACAGAGAGGAGGAACAGAGAGAGGAGGAACAGAGAGAGAGGAGGAACAGAGAGGAGGAACAGAGAGAGAGGAGGAACAGAGAGGAGGAACAGAGAGAGGAGGAACAGAGAGAGGAGGAACAGAGAGGAGGAACAGAGAGGAGGAACAGAGAGGAGGAGGAACAGAGAGGAGGAACAGAGAGGAGGAACAGAGAGAGGAGGAACAGAGAGGAGGAACACAGATAGGAGGAACAGAGAGGAGGAACAGAGAGGAGGAACAGAGAGAGGAGGAACAGAGAGGAGGAACAGAGAGAGAGAAGGAACAGAGAGAGGAGGAAAGAGAGAGGAGGAACAGAGAGGAGGAACACAGAGAGGAGGAACAGAGAGGAGGAACAGAGAGAGGAGGAACAGAGAGGAGGAACAGAGAGAGGAGGAACAGAGAGAGGAGGAACAGAGAGAGGAGGAGGAACACAGAGAGGAGGAACAGAGAGAGGAGGAACAGAGAGAGAGGAACACAGAGAGAGGAGGAACACAGAGAGAGGAGGAACACAGAGAGGAGGAACAGAGAGGAGGAACAGAGAGAGGAGGAACACAGAGAGAGGAGGAACACATAGAGGAGGAACAGAGAGAGGAGGAACAGAGAGAGGAGGAACAGAGAGGAGGAACAGAGAGGAGGAGGAACAGAGAGAGGAGGAACAGAGAGGAGGAACAGAGAGAGGAGGAACAGAGAGGAGGAACAGAGAGGAGGAACAGAGAGGAGGAACAGAGAGAGGAGGAACAGAGAGAGGAGGAACAGAGAGAGGAGGAACAGAGAGAGAGGAGGAACAGAGAGAGGAGGAACACAGAGAGGAGGAACAGAGAGAGAGGAGGAACAGAGAGAGGAGGAACAGAGAGGAGGAACAGAGAGAGGAGGAGGAACAGAGAGGAGGAACAGAGAGGAGGAACAGAGAGAGGAGGAACAGAGAGAGGAGGAACAGAGAGAGGAGGAACAGAGAGGAGGAACAGAGAGAGGAGGAACAGAGAGAGGAGGAACAGAGAGGAGGAACAGAGAGAGGAGGAGGAACAGAGAGGAGGAACAGAGAGGAGGAACAGAGAGAGGAGGAACAGAGAGAGGAGGAACAGAGAGAGGAGGAACAGAGAGGAGGAACAGAGAGAGAGGAGGAACAGAGAGAGGAGGAACACAGAGAGGAGGAACAGAGAGAGGAGGAACAGAGAGGAGGAACAGAGAGAGGAGGAGGAACAGAGAGGAGGAACAGAGAGGAGGAACAGAGAGAGGAGGAACAGAGAGAGGAGGAACAGAGAGAGGAGGAACAGAGAGGAGGAACAGAGAGAGGAGGAACAGAGAGAGGAGGAACAGAGAGAGGAGGAACAGAGAGGAGGAACAGAGAGAGGAGGAGGAACAGAGAGGAGGAACACAGAGAGGAGGAACAGAGAGGAGGAACACAGAGAGGAGGAACAGAGAGAGGAACAGAGAGGAGGAACAGAGAGAGAGGAACAGAGAGGAGGAACAGAGAGGAGGAACAGAGAGAGGAGGAACAGAGAGGAGGAACACAGAGAGGAGGAACAGAGAGAGGAGGAACACAGAGAGGAGGAACAGAGAGGAGGAACACAGAGGAGGAACAGAGAGGAGGAACAGAGAGGAGGAACAGAGAGGAGGAACAGAGAGGAGGAACAGAGAGAGGAGGAACAGAGAGGAGGAACACAGAGAGGAGGAACAGAGAGAGGAGGAACACAGAGAGGAGGAACAGAGAGAGGAGGAACAGAGAGGAGGAACACAGAGGAGGAACAGAGAGGAGGAACAGAGAGGAGGAACAGAGAGGAGGAACAGAGAGGAGGAACAGAGAGAGGAGGAACAGAGATGAGGAACACAGAGAGGAGGAACAGAGAGAGGAGGAACACAGAGAGGAGGAACAGAGAGGAGGAACAGAGAGAGGAGGAACAGAGAGGAGGAACACAGAGGAGGAACAGAGAGGAGGAACAGAGAGATGAGGAACACAGAGAGGAGGAACAGAGAGAGGAGGAACAGAGAGAGGAGGAACAGAGAGAGGAGGAACAGAGAGGAGGAACAGAGAGAGGAGGAACAGAGAGGAGGAACACAGAGAGGAGGAACAGAGAGGAGGAACAGAGAGAGGAGGAACAGAGAGAGGAGGAACAGAGAGAGGAGGAACAGAGAGGAGGAACACAGAGAGGAGGAACAGAGAGAGGAGGAACAGAGAGAGGAGGAACAGAGAGAGGAGGAACAGAGAGGAGGAACACAGAGAGGAGGAACAGAGAGAGGAGGAACAGAGAGGAGAAACACAGAGAGGAGGAACAGAGAGAGGAGGAACAGAGAGAGGAGGAACAGAGAGGAGGAACACAGAGAGGAGGAACAGAGAGAGGAGGAACAGAGAGAGAGGAGGAACAGAGAGAGAGGAGGAACAGAGAGGAGGAACAGAGAGGGGGAACAGAGAGAGAGGAGGAACAGAGAGAGAGGAGGAACAGAGAGAGAGGAGGAACAGAGAGAGAGGAGGAACAGAGAGAGAGGAGGAACAGAGAGGAGGAACAGAGAGGAGGAACAGAGAGAGAGGAGGAACAGAGAGAGAGAGGAGGAACAGAGAGAGAGGAGGAACAGAGAGGAGGAACAGAGAGAGAGGAGGAACAGAGAGAGAGGAGGAACAGAGAGAGAGGAGGAACAGAGAGAGGGGAGGAACAGAGAGGAGGAACAGAGAGAGAGGAGGAACAGAGAGAGAGGAGGAACAGAGAGAGAGGAGGAACAGAGAGGAGGAACAGAGAGGAGGAACAGAGAGAGGAGGAACAGAGAGAGGGGGAACAGAGAGGAGGAACAGAGAGAGGAGGAACAGAGATAGGAGGAACAGAGAGGAGGAACAGAGAGAGGAGGAACAGAGAGGAGGAACAGAGAGAGGAGGAACAGAGAGAGAGGAGGAACAGAGAGGAGGAACAGAGAGAGGAGGAACAGAGAGGAGGAACAGAGAGAGGAGGAACAGAGAGGAGGAACACAGAGAGGAGGAACAGAGAGAGTAGGAACAGAGAGGAGGAACAGAGAGAGAGGAGGAACAGAGAGGAGGAACAGAGAGGAGGAACAGAGAGAGGAGGAACAGAGGGAGGAGGAACAGAGAGGAGGAACAGAGAGGAGGAACAGAGAGAGGAGGAACAGAGAGGAGGAACAGAGAGGAGGAACAGATAAGAGGAACAGAGAGAGGAGGAACACAGAGAGGAGGAACATAGAGGAGGAACAGAGAGAGGAACAGAGAGGAGGAACAGAGAGAGGAGGAACAGAGAGGAGGAACAGAGAGGAGGAACAGAGAGAGGAGGAACAGAGAGAGGAGGAACAGAGAGAGGAGGAGGAACAGAGAGAGAGGAGGAACAGAGAGAGGAGGAACAGAGAGGAGGAACAGAGAAGAGGAACAGAGAGGAGGAACAGAGAGAGGAGGAACAGAGAGAGGAACAGAGAGGATGAACAGAGAGAGGAGGAACAGAGAGGAGGAGCAGAGAGAGGAGGAACAGAGAGGAGGAACAGAGAAGAGGAACAGAGAGGAGGAACAGAGAGAGGAACAGAGAGGATGAACAGAGAGAGGAGGAACACAGAGAGGAGGAACAGAGAGAGGAGGAACAGAGAGAGGAGGAACAGAGAGGAGGAACAGAGAAGAGGAACAGAGAGGAGGAACAGAGAGAGGAGGAACAGAGAAGAGGAACAGAGAGGAGGAACAGAGAGAGGAGGAACAGAGAGAGGAACAGAGAGGATGAACAGAGAGAGGAGGAACAGAGAGGAGGAGCAGAGAGGAGGAACAGAGAGAGGAGGAACAGAGAGGAGGAACAGAGAAAGGAGGAACAGAGAGAGGAGGAACAGAGAGGAGGAACAGAGAGGAGGAACAGAGAGAGGAGGAACACAGAGAGGAGGAACAGAGAGAGGAGGAACAGAGAGAGAGGAGGAACAGAGAGAGGAGGAACAGAGAGGAGGAGGAACAGAGAGGAGGAACAGAGAGAGGAGGAACACAGAGAGGAGGAACAGAGAGAGGAGGAACAGAGAGAGGAGGAACAGAGAGGAGGAACAGAGAGAGGAGGAACACAGAGAGGAGGAACAGAGAGAGGAGGAACAGAGAGAGAGGAGGAACAGAGAGAGGAGGAACAGAGAGGAGGAACACAGAGAGGAGGAACAGAGCGGAGGAACAGAGAGGAGGAACAGAGAGAGAGGATGAACAGAGAGAGGAGGAACACAGAGAGGAGGAACAGAGAGGAGGAACAGAGAGAGGAGGAACAGAGAGGAGGAACAGAGATGAGGAACAGAGAGGAGGAACAGAGAGAGGAGGAACAGAGAGGAGGAACAGAGAGGAGGAACAGAGAGAGGAGGAACAGAGAGGAGGAACAGAGAGAGAGGAGGAACAGAGAGAGGAGGAACAGAGAGGAGGAACAGAGAGAGGAGGAACAGAGAGAGGAGGAACAGAGCGGAGGAACAGAGAGGAGGAACAGAGAGAGGAGGAACACAGAGAGGAGGAACAGAGAGAGGAGGAACAGAGAGAGGAGGAACAGAGAGAGGAGGAACAGAGAGGAGGAACAGAGAGGAGGAACAGAGAGGAGGAACAGAGAGGAGGAACAGAGAGAGGGGGAACAGAGAGGAGGAACAGAGAGAGGAGGAACAGAGAGGAGGAACAGAGAGGAGGAACAGAGAGAGGAGGAACAGAGAGAGGAGGAACAGAGAGAGAGGAGGAACAGAGAGAGAGGAGGAACAGAGAGAGAGGAGGAACAGAGAGAGAGGAGGAACACAGAGAGGAGGAACAGAGAGAGGAGGAACAGAGAGGAGGAACAGAGAGAGAGGAGGAACACAGAGAGGAGGAACAGAGAGAGGAGGAACAGAGAGAGGAGGAACAGATAGGAGGAACAGAGAGAGTAGATACAGAGAGAGTAGGAACAGAGAGAGGAGGAAGAACAGAGAGAGGAGGAACAGAGAGAGAGGAGGAACAGATAGGAGGAACACAGAGAGAGGAGCAACAGAGAGGAGGAACAGAGAGAGGAGGAACAGAGAGAGGAGGAACACAGAGAGGAGGAACAGAGAGAGGAGGAACAGAGAGAGGAGGAACAGAGAGAGGAGGAACAGAGAGGAGGAACAGAGAGGAGGAACAGAGAGAGGAGGAACAGATAGAGGAGGAACAGATAGGAGGAACAGAGAGAGTAGGAACAGAGAGGAGGAACAGAGAGAGAGGAGGTACAGAGAGAGGAGGAACAGAGAGGAGGAACAGAGAGGAGGAACAGAGAGGAGGAACAGAGAGAGAGGAGGAACAGAGAGAGGAGGAACAGAGAGGAGGAACACAGAGAGGAGGAACATAGAGAGGAGGAACAGAGAGAGGAGGAACAGAGAGAGGAGGAACAGAGAGGAGGAACAGAGAGGAGGAACAGAGAGGAGGAGCAGAGAGATGAGGAACAGAGAGGAGGAACAGAGAGGAGGAACAGAGAGGAGGAACAGAGATAGAGGAGGAACAGAGAGAGAGGAGAGGAACATAGAGAGGAACAGGGAGAGAGGAGGAACATAGAGAGGAACACAGAGAGAGGAGGAACAGAGAGAGGAGGAACAGAGAGGAGGAACAGAAAGGAGGAACACAGAGAGGAGGAACAGAGAGAGGAGGAACAGAGAGAGGAGGAACATAGAGGAGGAACAGAAAGGAGGAACACAGAGAGGAGGAACAGAGAGGAGGAACAGAGAGAGGAGGAACAGAGAGAGGAGGAGGAACAGAGAGAGGAGGAACAGAGAGAGGAGGAACAGAGAGAGAGGAGGAACAGAGAGAGAGGAGAGGAACATAGAGAGGAACAGGGAGAGAGGAGGAACATAGAGAGGAACACAGAGAGAGGAGGAACAGAGAGAGGAGGAACAGAGAGGAGGAACAGAAAGGAGGAACACAGAGAGGAGGAACAGAGAGAGTAGGAACAGAGAGGAGGAACAGAGAGAGGAGGAACAGAGAGAGGAGGAACAGAGAGGAGGAACAGAGAGGAGGAACAGAGAGAGGAGGAACAGAGAGCAGGATAGTGACAAAAACAAAGGATGCAATGTGTCATGAAAATAAAAAGAATGTACATACAAAACATATATTTTTTCCCCTTCCTGATATCTGCCAACAGCGCTGGCAGGTGCAGACTGCTCCGAGCCAACTGCGCTGGAGTAAATCAGGAGCAAACTGTACACCTATGGGCGTGTTTGCGCTAGTATCTCAACCGCGCAATGTCCATAGTGAATGGCTCGCAAAGACGGAGCAGATACTAAACGTGCACAGTTAAGGGTGCTATTACCACAACGCAATCCATTCTTTGTGAATTCGCCCCTTGGTGTTTTGCTTGTGTGTCTGCTCCATGTCTTTTGTGGTCTAGGTCAGTGGTTCCCAAAGTCGGGGTCGCGACCCAAAGGTGGGCCGCGAGCAGCCACGGATGGGCCGCGAGATGATTAAAAAAAAAAAAAAAAAACGTATTTTTTTATTTTCTATTTTTTTATTTAAATTTTTTTTGTCAGGCCACTGAACTTAGAAGCAGGCCAGGACAGTGTTTCTAGTTGTATTCAAAAATTCTATTCTATTGTATTCTAAAATGTGACTATATGGTTTTATATTAACTTAATAATAAACAAAAACGAAAAATCTACTTATTTCAACGAACATTTCAAACTAAATAACAGATTATGCACATAAAACACTGAAAACAACCGAAGCAACAATAGTATTTTAATGAGGCTATTATTATTATCATTATTATTTTGCAACAAGTTAGCCCTCTCATAAATAGCACATATAAATGAATAACTAACTTAAACTAACTTAATGGGATTGAAGTGATATTTGGCTTAAAAAATCGATCGACTGACAAAAAAAAAAAGAAAAAAAAGCCAGACAATGTGCATTGGGCCGCGGCTCTCTGACGCCTTATTTTCTGGGCCCCGGCCTGAAAAGTTTGGGAACCCCTGGTCTAGGTGACCGAGGGCATCTGTGTGAAGGTGTTGGCTTCCCGGTTCAGGAAAGGAAATTATAGAAGAAGGTCATTACCACAGAACACCCACGTTCTATTCTCTGCTTGGTGCCAGTTCTAGTATTGAAGCCAATGGGAGATGTATGTAGTAGCAAAATATACAAGCTATCTGAGGAAATATGCACCAACCAATAATATCAAACATTAGCTAGTTAACAAAGCAACAAATTGCTAATTATTCTGACATCTGAGGTAACACCCTGTTTAAATGACGTCATAAACGAGGAGATGGCTGATCCCATTCAACTCAATGTCGGCCGACCTGAACGTTTTCACACTTGGCACATGTGTGTTAATTCACGCACTACACAGTGACAAGGCGGCGGTGACCCTTCCTTCTTTTATAGTTTCCTTGGTTCAGGAACGCAGCTTTTATGTTTTTGTTTATTTCTGTATTTTGTCTGTTGTTGACTTTCTGTTAAATAAATGTCGATATTCTTTTGCATCTAAACTGGTTGTCGTGTTTTTGTTTTGAACCCTTTCACTACAGAAGGTTAACCCTTTCACTACCACACTAGAGAAGGTTAGCCTTTCACTACCACACCACAGAAGGTTAACCTTTCACTACCACACCACAGAAGGTTAACCTTTCACTACCACACTACAGACAGTTAACCTTTCACTACCACACTACAGACAGTTAACCTTTCACTACCACACTACAGACGGTTAACCTTTCACTACCACACTACAGAAGGTTAACCTTTCACTACCACACTACAGAAGGTTAACCTTTCACTACCACACTACAGAAGGTTAACCTTTCACTACCACACTACAGACGGTTAACCTTTCACTACCACACTACAGACAGTTAACCTTTCACTACCACACTACAGACGGTTAACCTTTCACTACCACACTACAGACGGTTAACCTTTCACTACCACACTACAGACGGTTAACCTTTCACTACCACACTACAGAAGGTTAACCTTTCACTGCCACACTATAGAAGGTTAACCTTTCACTACCACACTACAGAATGTTAACCCTTTTACTACCACACTACAGACGGTTAACCTTTCACTACCACACTACAGAAGGTTAACCTTTCACTACCACACTACAGACGGTTAATCTTTCACTACCACACTACAGACAGTTAACCTTTCACTACCACACTACAGACGGTTAACCTTTCACTACCACACTACAGAAGGTTAACCTTTCACTACCACACTACAGACGGTTAACCCTTTCACTACCACACTACAGACGGTTAACCTTTCACTACCACACTATAGAAGGTTAACCTTTCACTACCACACTACAGACGGTTAACCCTTTCACTACCACACTATAGAAGGTTAACCTTTCACTACCACACCACAGAAGGTTAACCTTTCACTACCACACTACAGAATGTTAACCCTTTTACTACCACACTACAGAAGGTTAACCCTTTTACTACCACACTACAGACGGTTAACCCTTTCACTACCACACTACAGACGGTTAACCTTTCACTACCACACTACAGAAGGTTAACCTTTCACTACCATACTACAGACGGTTAACCCTTTCACTACCACACTAGAGAAGGTTAGCCTTTCACTACCACACTACAGAAGGTTAACCTTTCACTACCACACTACAGACGATTAACCTTTCACTACCACACCACAGAAGGTTAACCCTTTCACTACCATACTACAGACGGTTAACCCTTTCACTACCACACTAGAGAAGGTTAGCCTTTTACTACCACACTACAGAAGGTTAACCCTTTCACTACCACACTACAGACGGTTAACCTTTCACTACCACACTACAGAAGGTTAACCTTTCACTACCATACTACAGACAGTTAACCCTTTCACTACCACACTAGAGAAGGTTAACCTTTCACTACCACACTACAGAAGGTTAACCTTTCACTACCATACTACAGACGGTTAACCCTTTCACTACCACACTAGAGAAGGTTAGCCTTTCACTACCACACTACAGAAGGTTAACCTTTCACTACCACACTACAGACGATTAACCTTTCACTACCACACCACAGAAGGTTAACCCTTTCACTACCATACTACAGACGGTTAACCCTTTCACTACCACACTAGAGAAGGTTAGCCTTTTACTACCACACTACAGACGGTTAACCCTTTCACTACCACACTAGAGAAGGTTAACCTTTCACTACCACACTACAGAAGGTTAACCTTTCACTACCACACTACAGACGATTAACCTTTCACTACCACACTACAGACGGTTAACCTTTCACTACCACACTAGAGAAGGTTAACCTTTCACTACCACACTACAGACGATTAACCTTTCACTACCACACTACAGACGATTAACCTTTCACTACCACACCACAGAAGGTTAACCCTTTCACTACCACACCACAGAAGGTTAACCCTTTCACTACCATACTACAGACGGTTAACCCTTTCACTACCACACTAGAGAAGGTTAGCCTTTCACTACCACACTAGAGAAGGTTAGCCTTTCACTACCACACTACAGAAGGTTAACACTGCATTTACACTGGCCCTAATATTCCACTAATAATCAGTATAGACCACCTCAGTCGGAAGAGACTCGCCCAATCGGAAGGACGTTTCCAAAGTCTTTGAACAAGATCTATACAGTCACAACATGTACTGAGGAAGAAACCTCAAATTCAAATTCGGCATACGACATGACAGTGTGATGTGAGGTAGTGTCACCATTGTTGATACATGATACACAGGGGTGTAAAAAGTACCCAGAAATGATACTTAAGTGAAAGTATGGGTACCGTCTCAAAATCGTACTCAAGTAAAAGTGAGAGTATCTGGCTAAAAACACACTTGAGTAAAAGTAAAAAAAAGTTTCTACTTTTTATACTTGTAAATATGCTGTATATTCAGCACTGTGAAGTAGGTAGCAGTAGGTAGGTTTAAATTGAGTATAGGCAACAGAGTTCAGACTCGTTCAGAATGGGTAACATACTGTACTGCTTAGCTCTTTATACATGGACAACAGATCATGTGGGTTTTTAAACTGCATTTCCCGTATCTATATATTCAAGTCAAGTCAAGTCAAGAGTTTTATTTGTCACGGCATACAAGTATACAGTGAAATGCGGGGGGTCTTGCCCGCAACGATTGTGCATAATACAATAATACAATAGTAAGAATCCAATAGGATGAGAACGACATTTGTGCAATAATACAAGTAATCAAAGTAGGGCATATCGGTATATGTACATGAGTTTTTACAAGAGCATGGTAAGACATGCTAGGTCCTGTGATAGTGCAATACACTGTTAGCTACGGATGAGGCACTGGGTCTTTATGTACACTGCTACAATGCTACATTATACAATTTCAAGTTGTACTATTGTGACGGCTGCATCTGTGCGCCGCACCCACACATTAACTTGTTCCCCTATTGTTTGTTTATTTAGTTAATGTTTGTACATGTTTACATTCATGATGCATACACAATTTATATTTCACATAATTATACACAACACATAGACTTGCGTACTGATATATACATTCTATATTATCTGACTAAGTTTGAGTGCATGCATCTCGTTCATTTGTTTGTTTCTTAAACTCTGCAGCCAGCCGTCCTCGCTCTGGGCAAACAGAGCTTCTTCTTCTTCTTCTTCTTCTTCTTCTTCTTCTTCTTCTTCTTCTTCTTCTTCTTCTTCTTCTTCTTCTTCTTCTTCTTCTTCTTCTTCTTCTTCTTCTTCTTCTTCTTCTTCTTCTTCTTCTTCTTCTTCTTCTTCTTCTTCTTCTTCTTCTTCTTCTTCTTCTTCTTCTTCTTCTTCTTCTTCTTCTTCGTTTGAATTTTATTGGCGGTTGGCACATCCTTCAGGGTGCATTACCGCCACCTCCTCTAGCTTGACACGGTTGTAACTTTACAATACCGCCATCTTCTGGCCCCCTTTAGCTCCCACAATGTCCATTCTGCGTTCACCATCCTGAAGTGCAGCTAACGCTGCTTCCCCCTGACTGAGTCCCCCTCCGCGATACATGCTTCGCCTCCCGTGGCCTGACTCTGAACTACTCGCTCACTCACACCCCCCTTCTCTAACTCTACTTGATCAGCCACCCTCTTTAACTCCCTTATAACATCCTCCACTGTCAACCCCTTCATACCCAAGTGTCCCACTGCTGCTTGAACTACCAACTTGGTCCTATCTGTCCTACCACTAACCATCGCTGTTGTAATCACTACTAGAGAGTCAGGAAACATGGAGGAGTATAAGGCTTCAGTCTATACTCTACGCAAAGCTGTCAAACTTGCTAAGAGGACATATGCTGATAAACTGGAGACACAAATGGCACAAAACGACACAAGAGGATTATGGCAGGGACTGAAGACAATAACTGACTATAAAGTCAGCGCCCCCTCAATGGGGAGCGACGACGCCTCCCTCGCGGACAAGCTCAACATCTTCTACGCTCGGTTTGGTGTAGACAGTGGCGCTGCTGGCTCTCCGGCTAGTGACGTCACTGGCGCGCCGGCTGTTGTGGAGGGGGGGGGGGGCAACCGCGAGGGGGGGGGACGCTCTCTCGTTGTCGGAACACAGTGTGAGAAGAGCATTTATGCAGGTGAACACCAGGAAGGCTGCTGGCCCAGATGGCATAACAGGACGTATACTCAAGACCTGTGCCAACCAGCTGGCCCCTGTGTTCACCGCCATATTTAATCAATCACTGGCGGAGTCAGTGGTCCCTGCCTGCTTCAAGATGTCTACCATCATCCCTGTGCCGAAGAAACCCTCCCCAGCATGTCCAAATGACTACAGACCGGTGGCACTCACCTCTGTGGTCATGAAATGTTTCGAGAGGCTGGTCAAGGACCACATTTGTGCCTCCCTCCCCAGTGATATGGACCCTATGCAATTTGCATACAGGACAAACAGGTCCACCGACGACGCGGTCTCCCAGGTACTGCACAGCACCCTCTCGCACCTTGACCGTCAGAAGGGGGGCTATGTGAGACTGTTGTTCATTGACTACAGCTCAGCGTTCAACACCATAGTCCCCACCAGACTGGTGGACAAGCTGATCGAGCTAGGTCTGAGCTCCGCCCTGAGCGCCTGGGTACTGGACTTTCTGAGCGAAAGACCCCAGGCGGTCAGGGTGGGGGGTCAGACCTCCAACACCATCACCCTGAGCATCGGGTCCCCCCAGGGCTGTGTTCTGAGCCCCCTGCTGTACTCACTCTACACACACGACTGTGTGGCCAAGTTCAGCTCCAACTCCATAGTGAAGTTCGCAGATGACACGGTGGTGGTGGGGCTGATCTCGGACAACGACGAGAAGGCCTACCGGGAGGAGGTTGAGGTACTGGAACGCTGGTGCCAGGACAACAGCCTGCTCCTGAACATTGGCAAAACCAAGGAGCTGATCGTGGATTATAGGAGAGGACAGCAGGAGACACACACACCACTGATGATAAACGGGGCTACCGTGGACAGGGTGAGCAGCTTCAAGTACCTGGGGGTCCACATCTCAGAGGACCTGACATGGTCAACACACATAGAAACAGTAGTAAAGAAGGCGAAACAGCGTCTCTACCACCTGAGACAGTTAAGGAAGTTCAGAGTATCGGGGAAGATACTCCAGTCCTTCTACTCAGGAGCTGTAGAGAGCATCCTGACCGGAAACATCACTGCCTGGTATGGAAACAGCACGGCACAGGACAAGAAGGCCCTACAGAGAGTGGTGCGCTCAGCCGAGCGTACCACGGGTATTGCACTACCCCCCCTGCAGGTTCTATACAACAAGAGGTGCAAATCCAGAGCCTGCAGGATAATGAAAGACCCTCACCACCCCAATAACAGCCTGTTTCAGCTGCTGAGGTCAGGCAGACGCCTGCGAACCCCAGCTACTAGGACAGAGCGGCTTAGGCTCAGCTTCTTCCCCCAGGCCATCAGAGCCATGAACAATGAACATTGAGTGCTCAGAACATTGAACTGTCCACACACAAGCACACATGAACACACACACGACACGCACACTGTGCACGCTCACACACGAGCAGCCACTTAACACTTTAACATGAGCGGGCACACACTCATGTCGCACACAGGCACACTTATGGCCAAAGGAAAGGACACTTTAAATTAGAATAACAGGAACAGTGTATTGCACTACCAAAGCTAACTAGCATGTCCCACATGCTCTGTAAATAACTATGTATAACTACCGAGAAATTTTTTGTCACTCCATGTTACCTGCTACCTGTTACTGCACAATGTTGTTTTCTTCTTTTGATTCTATTATATGTACCACTGTATTGCACATCATTGCGGGCAAGACCACCCGCATTTCATTGTATACCTGTATGCCGTGACAATTAAAACTCTTGACTTGACTTGACTTGACTACTCCTGCCACAAAGGCCACTATATCCAACTTCTCCCCCCACACCCTCCTTTTCTCCTCCTGTACTTCCTCTACTGTCAGATGCCCTTTCCTAAAACCCTGTTCCCTATCTTGCTTTCCCTGATCCTCCTGCACTACCCTCACTGCCAACTGCCCTTCTCTAAACCCCTGTCCCTTGTCTTGCTGTCCCTGTCCTACCTTCCTAGCTGCCTCCGCATATGAAATCCTACCTTCCCTTCTCACCTGCTGGACCACTACCTCTCGTCTCATCGCCTCACAACCCCAATACCCTACACTATGCTTCCCACCACAACTACAACACCTCGGCTCCACTCCCTGTTCACACTCCCCATACTTATGCATCCCACTACATCTACCACATCTCTGCCCCTTCCTACACAACTTAGCTATATGTCCAAACTCCTGGCACCTGTAACACCTCAACGGTTTCGGCACAAACTCCCTAACCCTATACGCCAAAAAAACCTAAAAATATCACTTTCGGACTAACCTCACCCTCAAACTGAATGACAATCGTCCCCGTCTCCTCCTTCTCTGCCCCTCTCTTCATCCTTTCTACACTCTTAACTTTCCCATTACGTTCGTCACCCCTCAACTCTCCCAACAGCTGCTCTTCACTAACCTTAATTGGAATTCCACTAATCACCCCCTTGCAACCACCATCCCTTTTCTCCCCTACTATCACTACTCTACTGACATTCACCTGGCCAATGCTCTTCATTTCCCTTGCCTTCTCTACCTGCACTACACTTACACATCCTATAAACAAGTTCCCATCGTCTAACACCCTTGCGTACCTTACCCCTCCTAACTGCATTTCAACGAGTTTAGACAACTGACTCGGCTCTATTTCCCCAACTCCGTCTCCTCCCTCAAATCGCACCACTACATTCAACCCTTCTACAAAATCCTTCCCTCTGCCCTCATCCTCTGACCCACTCAAGCTATCTCCCCTCTCTTTCTCCCTCTTACTCCCCTTCCCCTCACTTACCCTACTCTTCTTCTCCACCTTCGTCCACCCTTCTCCCCCGCTCTCCTCTCCCTCACTACACTCCATACTGTCACTATCCGTCTCCTTTTCCTTGGCTGAAGTCTCCGTCACCTCACTTCCCTCTCCACACGTCACACCCCAGCTCCGGATTAGTTCCACATCACTTTCGGTCCACACGAAACGTTTCTGTGCTGCTGGCGTAAACAGAGCAGCTGCGACTGGTCCACCCTAAATAGCCAGATGGGGGTGGTGGACCAAACCATGTCACAGGAGATGTTGGGGGGGTTCATTGTATTGTAATTTAGTTTTGTTATATGTATTTCCTTATTAATTAAGATGATTGGTTGTTCAGTTTGGTAGTTATGTTGTATGTTGTGTGTTTATTGTTGGTTAGATTAGATTAGTCTGAATTGTAATATGTTGTTTAGTAGAATATTAGTTATCAATTAACCTGCCTAGGATAATGTGTCCGGCCGAGGCCTATATATAGTTTTGAGTTCTCATTTGTCTTTGTCTTCCATTCTGTTCAGGTCTGTTTTTACTCCTGCCTTTTATTATTTGGACCACTTATGTTATGTTTGTAAATTATGTAGTTTGTATGGGTAAATAAGACCCTTATTGTTTTTTGGCTGTATTTTCATGGGTAAATAAAACCCTTATTTTTGCCAACACCACTGTGTCCTCCTTGTCTGGCTGCTTGGTCCCTTACAACTATACTATTTTTTAAAGTGACCATAAGTGTGAGCGTGTGCAGCATGAGTGTGTGTGTGTGTTCATGTTAAAGTGGCTGCTAGTGTGTGAGCGTGTACAGTGTGTGTGTTGTGTGGAGACGGTGGTGGCACGGTGGTGTAGTGGTTAACACTGTCGCCTCACAGCAAGAAGGTCCAGGGTTTGATTCCCGCTTGGGGACCAGGTTTCCAGGATGCCAGGTACCCAGGTGGGGTATCTCCCAGGCCTTTCTGTGTGGAGTTTGCATGTTCTCCCCGTGCTCGCAAGGGTTTCCCCCCCGATAAGATAAACCCAATGGAAAAACATGCACAACAACAGATCGCTAACGCTGTGGCGTCCTTGACGAAGACGGGCAGGAGCACTTGGATTGGTCCCCGGGGCGCGGCTCACATTGACACCCTATCTGCTCCCGGCTGCCCATGGGGGGAAGGACGACGGGATGGGAAAAGTGCAGACTCAATCGCATCGGCGACTGAGAAAAAGACAATGCATGTGTGTGTGTGTGTATCCCGGTGTGTGTGTGCCGCTCCAATTGCATGTCCAGTTTGTTGCATGCCGAATAAAGACCCCCTAAAGAGGTCCTGCATTATTATATGTGTGTGTGCTCATGTGTGCTTGTGTGTGGAGAGTTCAGTGTTCAAGGCTCTGATGGCCTGGGGGAAGAAGCTGAGCCTAAGCCTCTCTGTCCTAGTTGCTGGTGTTCGCAGGCGTTTGCCTGACCGCAGCAGCATGAACAGGCTGTTATTGGGGTGGTGAGGGTCTTTCATTATTCTGCAGGCTCTGGATTTGCACCTCTTGTTGTATAGAACCTGCAGGGGAGGTAGTGTAATACCCGCAGTACGCTCTGCTGAGCGCACCACTCTCTGTAGGGCCTTCCTGTCCTGTGCCGTGCTGTTACCGTACCAGGCAGTGATGTTTCCGGTCAGGATGCTCTCTACAGCTCCGGAGTAGAAGGACTGGAGTATCTTCCCAGATACTCTGAACTTCCTTAACTGTCTCAGGTGGTAGAGGCGCTGCTTCGCCTTTTTAACGACTGAGTCTATGTGTGTTGTCCATGTCAGATCCTCTGAGATGTGGACCCCCAGGTACTTGAAGCTGCTCACCCTTGGTTATATATGAAGATATAAAGATCTATAATCCCATTTACAATGGATTCCAAAGGGCTTGTTTTCCATCTGCAGATTAAACTCTTCAAGGTTTGAATAAACGTCACAATGATATGGCAAAAAAAACAAGAAAACAAAAACAACTGATTGGGTCTTTAACTTCTGACCTATTCCAGAGAGCATCCTGTGGAACTGCTATGACAACGGATCGAGATGTGTGTGCGTGTGCGCGTGTGCGTGTGCGTGTGCGTGTGCGTGTGCGTGTGCGTGTGCGTGTGTGTGTGTGTGTGTGTGTGTGTGTGTGTGTGTGTGTGTGTGTGTGTGTGTGTGGGGTTGCCTTTACACACAGTGAGAAGCAGCTGTTTGCAATTTCACTCTGGGGCACGTTTCTCCACCTCTGCATCTTAACACCTCCTGCAACAACACACACACACACACACACACACACACACACACACACACACACACACACACACACACACACACACACACACACACACACACACACACACACACACACACACACACACACACACACACACACACACACACACACACACACACACACACACACACACACACACACACACACACAGATGAGTCATCCTGGAGACACAGAGGAAGACTCACAGTGATCCACGCTGGCAGAGAACTCCTCAGAACACCAAGCAACACCTTCCTGCTCTCAGGGGAGGAGGAAGTGATCCTCCCAGTGTTACACTGCTGCTAACCCTGCTGACCATATTCATATTATATTCATATTCATATTCATGCTGCTAACCCTGCTGACCATATTCATATTCATATTAGTGCTGTCAGGCGATAAAACAAATGTATCTAATTAATTACAGGATTTGTAATTAATCTAATTAATCGCATTTTAATCGCATAACCATTTTAGGCCTGATATTCTATATTCTATAATCATATTTCAAATTGCATGTGTCCGGATGGCAGAATTCAGTACTGTATCTACAAAACCTTCTGTTTAATCATCTTCCATTTATTCATTTGCTTCGATTTTTCAGGTCTGGTCAATTTTTGCACGGTGTTATTCACAGTCAAAGATAAAAAAAATTAATACATTTTTTTTATTGATATTCTCATTTGGTTCATTACAATTTACTCAAGCCTAGTAACAGACACAGTATTTCTGACACTGGGAATACATTACCTGAGATCCATAGATGTCCCTAGAATCAGATACCAAGAACATGCAAATGGACCATTTAAAAAAAATATCTGTAAATGTGTATTCTACGTTCTTATGGAATGAATGCGATCAACAATTTTTTTTTTTTTAAATAAATGTTGCATTAATTTTCATAACGCGATAATTAGCTCTGTAATTAATTAATCTAATTAACATGATAAACTGACAGCCCTAATTCCTATTCATATTCAAGCTGCTAACCCTGCTGACCATATTCATATTCATATCATATTCATGCTGCTGACCCTGCTAACCATATTCATATTCATGCTGCTAACCCTGCTAACCATATTCATATTCATGCTGCTAACCCTGCTGACCATATTCATATTCATGCTGCTAACCCTGCTGATCATATTCATATTCATGCTGCTAACCCTGCTGATCATATTCATATTCATGCTGCTAACCCTGCTGATCATATTCATATTCATGCTGCTAACCCTGCTGACCATATTCATATTCATGCTGCTAACCCTGCTGATCATATTCATATTCATGCTGCTAACCCTGCTGATCATATTCATATTCATGCTGCTAACCCTGCTGATCATATTCATATTCATGCTGCTAACCCTGCTGATCATATTCATATTCATGCTGCTAACCCTGCTGACCATATTCATATTCATGCTGCTAACCCTGCTGATCATATTCATATTCATGCTGCTAACCCTGCTGACCATATTCATATTCATATTCATGCTGCTAACCCTGCTGATCATATTCATGCTGCTAACCCTGCTGACCATATTCATATTCATGCTGCTAACCCTGCTGACCATATTCATATTCATGCTGCTAACCCTGCTGACCATATTCATATTCATGCTGCTAACCCTGCTGACCATATTCATATTCATGCTGCTAACCCTGCTGATCATATTCATGCTGCTAACCCTGCTGATCATATTCATATTCATGCTGCTAACCCTGCTGATCATATTCATATTCATGCTGCTAACCCTGCTGATCATATTCATGCTGCTAACCCTGCTGACCATATTCATATTCATGCTGCTAACCCTGCTGATCATATTCATATTCATGCTGCTAACCCTGCTGACCATATTCATATTCATGCTGCTAACCCTGCTGACCATATTCATATTCATGCTGCTAACCCTGCTGATCATATTCATATTCATGCTGCTAACCCTGCTGATCATATTCATATTCATGCTGCTAACCCTGCTGACCATATTCATATTCATGCTGCTAACCCTGCTGATTATATTCATATTCATATTCATGCTGCTAACCCTGCTGACCATATTCATATTCATATTCATGCTGCTAACCCTGCTGACCATATTCATATTCATGCTGCTAACCCTGCTGACCATATTCATATTCATATTCATGCTGCTGACCCTGCTGACCATATTCATATTCATGCTGCTAACCCTGCTGATCATATTCATATTCATATTCATGCTGCTAACCCTGCTGACCATATTCATATTCATATTCATGCTGCTAACCCTGCTGACCCTATTCATATTCATGCTGCTAACCCTGCTGACCATATTCATATTCATATTCATATTCATGCTGCTAACCCTGCTGACCATATTAATATTCATGCTGCTAACCTAACCCTGCTGACCATATTCATATTCATGTTGCTGACCATATTCATGCTGCTAACCCTGCTGACCATATTCATGCTGCTACCGGAGCCTCCACAGACCATATTCATATTTAAATTCATATTCATATTCAAATCCATATTCATATTCATATTCATGCTGCTACCGGAGCCTACACTGACCATATGCACGCTCTTAGGTCATGCTCAGGTTGGGATTCCAATTTATTACAACAATACAAATACAATACAAAGACTTCTGAGGTCTTTACAGGCTCAAAAGCATTTAGAGAAGCATACTCTTTACTTATAAAAATCAGTTGGAGAACCAAGAGAGATATATTTTTTTTTCCAGAGAGAAGTTGTTGAAACTATTCGCAATTTGGGATGGCTCTGTTATCTTATCCGTACCATCCTGAAATGTAGCTGGGGATGGAGAAGAGGAGTGTCTCATATTGAGTAATGTTTTCAGGGTGTCCCATGTCGATGTATTGTTGTTTGTAGAGCTAATAAATTGGTCACTATAATAATCCCGTTTGGCATTTCTAAGAAGATGGTTATGTTTATTCCTGCGTGTCTTGTATGAAGCATACTTTAAGGGAGTAGGACTTTGTAGATATTTTTTATATAATTAATTTTTCTTTAGAGCAGATTTCCTAGGTTCAATGGTGAACCATGGTTTGTTCAAGTTTGCAACGTTTTTTGTTACTGTTATGTTATAAGAGGAAAACATTGGACAAAGACTAAATAGAACTTGGTATAAAAATGTGTCACCGGTGATACACTCATCATAGTCATACGCTCATCATTGTGTCCTCAATCAATTAATCAATCAATCAATCAATCAATCAATCAATCAATCAATCAATCAATCAATCAATCCTGTACAATAGGAGCTGGGTCTGATCAACTCTACCACAGGAGAGACTGTAGTGTACACTGTACAGTATATGGAGATATGAGTAGAGAGAGGTAGTAGTGATGGTAGTGAGATGGAGATATGAGTAGAGAGAGGTAGTAGTGATAGTAGTGAGATGGAGATATGAGTAGAGAGAGGTAGGTAGTGATAGTAGTGAGATGGAGATATGAGTAGAGAGAGGTAGGTAGTGATAGTAGTGAGATGGAGATATGAGTAGAGAGAGGTAGTAGTGATGGTAGTGAGATGGAGATATGAGTAGAGAGAGGTAGTAGTGATGGTAGTGAGATGGAGATATGAGTAGAGAGAGGTAGTAGTGATGGTAGTGAGATGGAGATATGAGTAGAGAGAGGTAGTAGTGATCGTAGTGAGATGGAGATATGAGTAGAGAGAGTAGTAGTGATAGTAGTGAGATGGAGATATGAGTAGAGAGAGGTAGTAGTGATGGTAGTGAGATGGAGATATGAGTAGAGAGAGGTAGTAGTGATGGTAGTGAGATGGAGATATGAGTAGAGAGAGGTAGTAGTGATAGTAGTGAGATGGAGATATGAGTAGAGAGAGGTAGTAGTGATAGTAGTGAAATGGAGATATGAGTAGAGAGAGGTAGTAGTGATGGTAGTGAGATGGAGATATGAGTAGAGAGAGGTAGTAGTGATGGTAGTGAGATGGAGATATGAGTAGAGAGAGGTAGTAGTGATAGGAGTGAGATGGAGATATGAGTAGAGAGAGGTAGTAGTGATCGTAGTGAGATGGAGATATGAGTAGAGAGACGTAGGTAGTGATCGTAGTGAGATGGAGATATGAGTAGAGAGAGGTAGTAGTGATAGTAGTGAGATGGAGATATGAGTAGAGAGGTAGTAGTGATAGTAGTGAGATGGAGATATGAGTAGAGAGAGGTAGTAGTGATAGTAGTGAGATGGAGATATGAGTAGTGAGAGGTAGTAGTGATAGTAGTGAGATGGAGATATGAGTAGAGAGAGGTAGTAGTGATCGTAGTGAGATGGAGATATGAGTAGAGAGACGTAGGTAGTGATCGTAGTGAGATGGAGATATGAGTAGAGAGAGGTAGTAGTGATCGTAGTGAGATGGAGATATGAGTAGAGAGAGGTAGTAGTGATCGTAGTGAGATGGAGATATGAGTAGAGAGAGGTAGTAGTGATAGTAGTGAGATGGAGATATGAGTAGAGAGAGGTAGTAGTGATAGTAGTGAGATGGAGATATGAGTAGAGAGAGGTAGTAGTGATCGTAGTGAGATGGAGATATGAGTAGAGAGAGGTAGTAGTGATAGTAGTGAGATGGAGATATGAGTAGTGAGAGCTAGTAGTGATAGTAGTGAGATGGAGATATGAGTAGTGAGAGGTAGTAGTGATAGTAGTGAGATGGTGATATGAGTAGTGAGAGGTAGTAGTGATAGTAGTGAGATGGAGATATGAGTAGAGAGAGGTAGTAGTGATCGTAGTGAGATGGAGATATGAGTAGTGAGAGGTAGTAGTGATAGTAGTGAGATGGAGATATGAGTAGTGAGAGGTAGTAGTGATAGTAGTGAGATGGAGATATGAGTAGTGAGAGGTAGTAGTGATAGTAGTGAGATGGAGATATGAGTAGAGAGAGGTAGTAGTGATAGTAGTGAGATGGAGATATGAGTAGAGAGGTAGGTAGTAGTGATAGTAGTGAGATGGAGATATGAGTAGAGAGAGGTAGTAGTGATAGTAGTGAGATGGAGATATGAGTAGAGAGAGGTAGTAGTGATAGTAGTGAGATGGAGATATGAGTAGAGAGAGGTATTAGTGATAGTAGTGAGATGGAGATATGAGTAGAGAGGTAGTAGTGATAGTAGTGAGATGGAGATATGAGTAGAGAGGTAGTAGTGATCGTAGTGAAATGGAGATATGAGTAGAGAGAGATAGTAGTGATAGTAGTGAGATGGAGATATGAGTAGAGAGGTAGTAGTGATAGTAGTGAGATGGAGATATGAGTAGAGAGGTAGTAGTGATCGTAGTGAAATGGAGATATGAGTAGAGAGAGGTAGTAGTGATAGTAGTGAGATGGAGATATGAGTAGAGAGAGGTAGTAGTGATAGTAGTGAGATGGAGATATGAGTAGAGAGGTAGGTAGTAGTGATAGTAGTGAGATGGAGATATGAGTAGAGAGGTAGGTAGTAGTGATAGTAGTGAGATGGAGATATGAGTAGAGAGAGGTAGTAGTGATAGTAGTGAGATGGAGATATGAGTAGAGAGAGGTAGTAGTGATAGTAGTGAGATGGAGATATGAGTAGAGAGGTAGTAGTGATCGTAGTGAAATGGAGATATGAGTAGAGAGAGATAGTAGTGATAGTAGTGAGATGGAGATATGAGTAGAGAGGTAGTAGTGATAGTAGTGAGATGGAGATATGAGTAGAGAGGTAGTAGTGATCGTAGTGAAATGGAGATATGAGTAGAGAGAGGTAGTAGTGATAGTAGTGAGATGGAGATATGAGTAGAGAGAGGTAGTAGTGATAGTAGTGAGATGGAGATATGAGTAGAGAGGTAGGTAGTAGTGATAGTAGTGAGATGGAGATATGAGTAGAGAGAGGTAGTAGTGATAGTAGTGAGATGGAGATATGAGTAGTGAGAGGTAGTAGTGATCATAGTGAAATGGAGATATGAGTAGAGAGAGGTAGTAGTGATAGTAGTGAGATGGAGATATGAGTAGTGAGAGGTAGTAGTGATAGTAGTGAGATGGAGATATGAGTAGAGAGAGGTAGTAGTGATCGTAGTGAGATGGAGATATGAGTAGTGATAGGTAGTAGTGATAGTAGTGAGATGGAGATATGAGTAGAGAGAGGTAGTAGTGATCGTAGTGAGATGGAGATATGAGTAGTGAGAGGTAGTAGTGATAGTAGTGAGATGGAGATATGAGTAGTGAGAGGTAGTAGTGATAGTAGTGAGATGGAGATATGAGTAGAGAGAGGTAGTAGTGATAGTAGTGAGATGGAGATATGAGTAGAGAGGTAGTAGTGATAGTAGTGAGATGGAGATATGAGTAGAGAGAGGTAGTAGTGATAGTAGTGAGATGGAGATATGAGTAGAGAGAGGTAGTAGTGATAGTAGTGAGATGGAGATATGAGTAGAGAGAGGTAGTAGTGATAGTAGTGAGATGGAGATATGAGTAGAGAGACGTAGTAGTGATCGTAGTGAAATGGAGATATGAGTAGAGAGAGGTAGTAGTGATATTAGTGAGATGGAGATATGAGTAGTGAGAGGTAGTAGTGATAGTAGTGAGATGGAGATATGAGTAGAGAGAGGTAGTAGTGATCGTAGTGAGATGGAGATATGAGTAGTGAGAGGTAGTAGTGATAGTAGTGAGATGGAGATATGAGTAGAGAGAGGTAGTAGTGATCGTAGTGAGATGGAGATATGAGTAGAGAGAGGTAGTAGTGATAGTAGTGAGATGGAGATATGAGTAGAGAGAGGTAGTAGTGATAGTAGTGAGATGGAGATATGAGTAGAGAGACGTAGTAGTGATCGTAGTGAGATGGAGATATGAGTAGAGAGAGGTAGTAGTGATAGTAGTGAGATGGAGATATGAGTAGAGAGACGTAGTAGTGATAGTAGTGAGATGGAGATATGAGTAGTGAGAGGTAGTAGTGATGGTAGTGAGATGGAGATATGAGTAGAGAGAGGTAGTAGTGATCATAGTGAGATGGAGATAATGAGTAGAGAGGTAGTAGTGATAGTAGTGAGATGGAGATATGAGTAGAGAGGTAGTAGTGATAGTAGTGAGATGGAGATATGAGTAGTGAGAGGTAGTAGTGATAGTAGTGAGATGGAGATGTGAGAAGATCAAATCAAATCAAATGAAATCAAATTTATTTATAAGGCCCGACAACACACGTTAATGTCCCCATGGGCCGTACAAGGGAGACAGAAACAGAGGTGGCACAACTGACTCTTAACCTCTTAACTGGTGCCCAGAAAAGTGGCAATTTTTACACTTGAACTTGAGGACTGCATACTTTTTTTGAAATGTGTATCTTTATACTTTATACTTATAGCACATGCATACGCCTGGTCTCCTTTGAAAGATGACATTCTGAAGATTCTTACACAATAAAGACAAAAAAATCACTTTTAGTGCTAATGAAATAGAGTAACATAGGTCTGAACTTGAGTTGTAGAAAAACGTGTTACTCACGCTTTTCTGTAGTAGTTGCAATATCCAGGAATAGTATATCCAAAAAAGTTGTTATGACCCTGAAGTCTTATGTAGTACATGTTCAAATTTCATAAAAGTCCATTCAGAAATGAGTGATTAGGAGCGATTTTGGTAAACTGTCTAAAAATTAACAGCTCTCCAGGTTTCCATTTCCTCATTGACTTCAATTCATTCTGCGTTTTTTTCTCTTCCGGTTTTCGCTCGTAACTTTTCACCTAGATCGCTGATTCGCACATCCCCACGTGGGGTACCATTGGAAATCCACACTCATTTGCTACAAGCCTGTCCAATCATTTTCAAGATCGCCAAATGATTGACGGAGCTAGAGCCTCTGGAGTCGGGGGTGGTAATCTGACTCTGCCGTGTACAATGGCGCACGCCTCACATATCGGCATGTAACTCGAGAACCGCTGAACGGATTTTGTAGCCTGAGGTGGCATTCGACAGGCAACAAGTAGGGTTTTATTTAATTCTATATATATATATATTGTATTAAAGAAAACGTAGACCCGAGCCGCTAGACGCTCGAAAAGTGGCGCATCGCGCCGGTGGGCAAATCGGCCTCAAGAGGTCCCGGGGCCGGGTCGGTGCCAGTTAAGATTAAACAGGAAGAATATCTGACGTCTCTCATGAAGGGGCAGCGTGTCTCATGAAGGGGCAGCGTGTGTCTCATGAAGGGGCAGCGTGTGTCTCATGAAGGGGCAGCGTGTGTCTCATGAAGGGGCAGCGTGTGTCTCATGAAGGGGCAGCGTGTGTCTCATGAAGGGGCAGCGTGTGTCTCATGAAGGGGCAGCGTGTGTCTCATGAAGGGGCAGCGTGTGTCTCATGAAGGGGCAGCGTGTGTCTCATGAAGGGGCAGCGTGTGTCTCATGAAGGGGCAGCGTGTCTCATGAAGGGGCAGCGTGTCTCATGAAGGGGCAGCGTGTGTCTCATGAAGGGGCAGCGTGTCTCATGAAGGGGCAGCGTGTCTCATGAAGGGGCAGCGTGTGTCTCATGCAGAGCGAAGCGTTGAGAGCGACGCACTGCTCTGTTGTTCTATAAGGTAATTTAGAACTGTACTTTGTTTTTTCTGATCAAATTTTTTTATTATTATTTACATGAAAACAAGACAACACAACAACCACAATAACAATACACAGAACTTAACAGGGAAATAACAGAAACAATAATAGTACAGAATTAACAAATTATAAAGACAAAAAAAGAAAACAGAGTACAACCTCTTTAAATTATAAAGGGGTACTATCTTATAATGGCCTTTCCCAGTATTCAGCACCGTTTCCCGGCCGTGTGGATCCATATTAATAAGACTTATGTCTCTAATTCTCATATTGGCGCATTCTTCCAATTCCCCTCACAATATTCACCCTCACCGAACTGAGTCATCTTAAAACGTGCATATCAGTGATGTCAGAGATTTCTCAGCAGCATAACAATGTGGCAATTGCCGCCAGACCACACAGTGGTTGGAGCCCAGCCTCAAAACGGCTTAAGATCTTGAGGTAGAAAAATGCTGCCCTTGAGTACTTGACTAGAAATACAAAACAATGAAACTTCCTAAAAAACAAAACCTACAGAGGTGTTCCATAGATTCACAGGAACCGTGTAAAAGTCTCCAAATAGTGAAGAAATGAAGAAATAGCTAAATAGCTCCCCCCCAATAAAATCCCCAGTTAAAGTCAAGAGGACAATACAAAAGACAAGACAGACAAGACATTTCCTCCTCCCCCTCCCACGAGACCGCCGAACTCCCCCGAACAAGCACCTCAACCCCGTTCAGCCGCACACGGCGGTCCTGACCTTCTCAGCTGCTGCAAACCACAGGTCAATACCAGCCTGCCCCACCCCAATCACCCGCACCGTGGATATCTCAAGATAAATCACATCCAACAGTGTTAGGGACCAGTTAATCACTGTGAGCTTCTCAGGCTCCTTCCATCTCAATGCTATTAGCTTCTTCGCTGCTGTGACGCCCGCTAGGACAACCCTTTTTAGTTGTACGGACGCGGGTAGTGTCGTTATATCGTTCAGGAGTAGCGTAACAGCTGTGAATGGGATAGTTAAGCCACACAAATCTGAAAGTTTGTCCGTTATTGACCTCCAGAAGCGGGCCACTGGTGGGCAATCCCAATACATATGCATATAAGTGCCAGTGACCCTTTGAGAGCACAAAGTGCACCGAGAGTCGGTTACCAGTCCCATAGCAAATAGCTTCCTAGGTGTAAGATAGGTCCTATGAATATAATTAAAATTAATTTGCTGGTGATTGGGGTTGCGGGAAGACAATGCCACATTTGCCCAAACATCATCCCAGTCAAAATCGGGGTCCAACTCCGGGATATCCCCACGCCAGATTGTATCCAATGACAAATTTTTATACGTGGATTGAATTAAGAGCGTATAAAAGTCTGAGACAAACCCTCTGGAGGTCGTCCTGTCCACTATGAGCCTGAGGAAGGGGTGTGGTTGCAAAGCTTGAGCCCACGGCACGCCATGCGCCCTCAGCGCTGACCTTAGTTGAAGGTAAAGAAAAAAAGACTCGCCGGGAAGATCATAAAATTCTCTTAAGTCCTGAAACGCCCGAAGGCCGTTCTTATCATAAATATCCTCCAGAGTATGAACTCCCCTCCTTTGCCATTGAGGAATACTAACCGGCTTGTGCCCAACAAGTAGTTGCTGATTATTAGAAATTGGAGAGTCCAGGTGCCATGGGCACCAACCCCACACGACTTCTGTACATTACGCCACGTTTGGATCACGTGAGTTATGATCGGTCCATACCTCAGTCGGCATTTCGAAATAGGGACAGTGGAGTACACTACATCCTGCAATCTTAGCGGTGAGACCGCCGCCGCTTCTAAGGAGCACCACGATACAGCCTCTACAGGGTCTAGCCAGCACATCAGAGGTCTCAGTGAAAAGGACCAGAAATAAAGCTTAAAATCAGGGATTGCGAGGCCCCCATCTTGTTTCCTACGTTGAGTAGTAGCTCTTTTGATTCTCGGGCGTTTGTTATTCCAGATATACTTAGATACCATCGATTGTACCTTGCGCCAGTGGTCTATTGGAGGGGGCAGGGGGAGCATTGAGCTAACAAAATTTATCCTAGGCAGGACATTCATTTTGATTATGGAAGCCCGGGCTTGTAAGGAGTTAGGAAGTGACGACCATCTGTCTAGATCCTGGCGTATTTTATCATAAGTACCTGTGAAGTTGTCATTAGTAGTTTGACTCAGCGTGGGGAATATCTCTATTCCTAAGTATTTAAAATGTTCCACTATGGGGATATCAGTTGGTAGTCGCACCGCCTTGGCCAGCTCATTAAGAGGTAGGCAGGCTGATTTGTTCCAGTTAATCTTAAAGCCTGACAATTTACCAAAGTCGTCGATTATTCCCAGTAATTTTGTGGCCGACCGGGCAGGGTCGTCCATAAAAATCAGTAGGTCATCCGCATAAAGAGCAATTTTGTGTGGTGTATTATTGACCATTATGGGGACGATGTCCTCCGATTGCCTAATAAATTGGGCCAATGGTTCGAGGGAAAGTGCTGGGCTCAGAGGACAACCCTGTCTAGAAGATCTGGAGACTGGAAAAAGTGTGGAACAGTTTTTGCCTGTCAGTATCATTGCTGACGGCGAGGCATACAGGACTTTAATCATATGAATAAAACTCTTTCCAAGACCCATAACCTCAAGTACCTTCCACAGGTATGACCACTCTAGTGTGTCAAACGCCTTCATGGCATCCAAAGACAGAACTGTGGACGGAGCTGTATTGTCTTTACTGTTATCGACTACATGCAACACTGCAGCCTCCTAAGATTATCTGCAGCCAGGCGCCCCGGGATAAAACCAGTCTGATTGCAGCGTACCAATACCGTCATAAATCTCTGCAGGCGGCGGGCCAGCACCTTGGCAAACACTTTAAGATCGGCCCCGAGAAGACTCAAGGGCCTATAGCTACCACAATCATTGGGATCTTTATCCTTTTTGAGAAGTAAGGAAATCAACGCCATGTTGACATCTCTTGAGAACTCCCCTTGTTCGATAGCGTAATTGATCATATCGAGCATCAATGGACCCAGTTGGTCCCAGAAAGCTAAATACACCTCGGGTGGAATACCATCCCAGCCTGGTGCCTTACCCCTCTGCATTTTAGCAATCGTCTCCCTTAGCTCCATAAGAGTGATCGGTTTCCCCAGTTCCTTAGCCTCTTCCTCAGAAATGTGGGGTATCTCAAGCCCGCCAATGAACGATTCAAATTTAGAGTTATCGAAATTAACCTCTGAGCTATATAACTGTGAGTAAAACTCTTTAAAAGTGTCGTTGATCTTTTTTGAATCAGTAGTGACTGTTCCCTGTCGCGTCTTGATCGAAGGGATATCCGAGAAATGATCATTCAAGCGTATTTTCATTGCCAATAGATGGCTAGGCCTGGAACCGTGAAAGTAGTAATTTTGCCTTGTCCTATGTATCAAGAACTCAGACTGTTAATAATAATAATGGATTGGATTTATATAGCGCTCTTCTCTGACTGACTGTTGCTCTGACTCAGAGCGCTTCACAGAGTCCATTATTCGTTCATACACAGTCATACCGGTGGTGGTAAGCTACAATTGCAGCCAGAGCTGCCCTGAGGCAGACTCACGGAAGCGTGGCGAATAATCAACGCCTACGGCCCCTCCGACCACCACCAACATTCATTCACATGCATACACATTCATACGAGGCAAGTAGGTTAAGTGTCTTGCCCAAGGACACAACGGCAATGGGATGTTGTTTAAGTATGGAGTTTATTTCCTTCTTGACTATCTTACGTTGTGTGATTAGTCGTTCACTATAGTTAGTTTGCAAAGATGCGTATAGGTCCGCATATAATGTTTCCAGTCCTTCTAGTTTTTTTGACCGGGATTTACGCAAATTGGAGGCGAAAAGTGTGACATGACCCCTGATAAATCCTTTCAATGCGTTCCACAGGACCCTAGGGTCTTCGACCGTGCCAACATTGATCTGCAAGAATTCAGCTAGTTTACTCCTGAACTCAGAACAGAAATCATCGTTCTTTAATAAGGTTGAGTTAAAACGCCACCTGGGAGCTCTCGTGGAGAGCCTGCCAAAGGTTGCCACAAGGAAAATCCCCTTGTGGTCCGAGAGAGCCAGGGGAACCAATGAGACGTCGAAACTATCAAACATATTAGGGGACGCGAATGCATAGTCTATTCGAGAGAAGGTTTTGTGTCTGGCTGACAGGTGAGAGTAATCCTTGAGGGTGGGATTGGATATGCGCCATAGGTCTGCGAGCCCCGTATCCTGGGCCCACATCCTGAGGGCCTTAGAGGACCGTTTTTGGTCGCTTGTTTCAGAGGACCCGGACAAATTAAAATATTCAATTTAGCCATGGTCGAATTTGTCTAAATGCGTGGAGAACATACCAGTGCAGCCAGGCTGAGGACAGAGGCGCCGATCCAGGCGGGCCCAGACGGTCAATCCCAGGAGTTCAGAGGAGGAACAATTACACACATATAGGACAACAGTACAGAAAACACAGAAAAATACCACCCCAGTTACAACCCCCCCTCCTTCTACTCTATACCCTAACCCACCCGTCCTAATATTAACCCTCCTATACCCATTCTCCAATCCCCTCCCTATGCCCCATCCACTAAGGATGGTCATCTTCCTATCGTTTCCCACTGGAATCATGGATCCAATAAGACGCTCTCCACTCCGAACCCCTCTCTAGATAAACCCCTGATTAAAGCCCCACTAGTCCAATAAACACAAATTAAAAAAAAATTTAAATTCAATAAAGTTATCGGTCGAAAACCACCGTGAGCCTTGGCCCTAACATGAGACAACTATAAGGGAAAAAATAGCCATTATTATATAATAACTCAACATCATCCCTGTAACCAACTACCTCCGAATCTGCGTATTAATTTCGCAATGTTATAGCACAAATGGATAAAGGAAAATTTAAAAAAGAAATAATAATAAATTAAAGCATACCAGAAGATAGTCTAAGGCAGGACCGGATCACAGTTAAATTGTGCAAACAGACGTAATTTAAACAGCAACACTAAAAAGAAAAGGGAAAAAGGGTTATGGTCAAGGTGCACGCATTTAACAGCCCCTCTGGTCAGGCACAAAGGCTGGAATGACATAATCCTATATAAGAATAGAATTAAACACCTTCATTAACCCGGGGATAGTAATAAGTAGGGATGTCCGATATTATCGGCCGACCGATATTATCGGCCGATATCGGCAGTAAAATGTGATATCGGAAAATATCGGTATCGGTTTAAAAAAAAAAAAAACAATAACAATATTTGTTATATATATATCCAGTGAAATTATTAGTTACCTGAAATTATTCCGTTTTTTGGACGGGGAAACCCTGCATATATCGGTATCGGTTGATATCGGTTGATATCGGTATCGGAAATTAAGAGTTGGACAATATCGGAATATCGGTATCGGTAAAAAAGCCAATATCGAGCATCCCTAGTAATAAGCTATACCTGACACAACCTGTTATCATATATATACTTAACCGACCTTCTACTACTGGAGCCCAAAGCTCAAAACAGCCTGGATATAAAAAATTAAAGCATACAAGAAGTTAGTTAAGGACCCGATCACCGTTGAATTGTGCAAACCGATGTCACTTAAACAGCAACAACAACCAAAATACATAAACATTAACGGGTCTCGAATGTCTCTGTGCGGGCGATAGACACAGCCTGCTAGTTAGCCCGATGCTAGCGCATAAGCTAGTGATGAATCCAGCCAGCACGCTAGAATCTGTTATGTACATTGTCCAGCTAGCTCGCTAGCTTTCATAGAGGCGACACACACGTACGACCATGAGGGCAGCATTAGCAAGTAACAGAAGTCATTGGGATGCCCCGCTAGCTTGGATGGGCAGTGGACAGTTAGCCTGTTTGGGCATGTCAATATACATTTGTGATTAGTCCGCTCTATCAATGTACTTAGGCCCACATCGCCACATCACTCACCCGACACAGTTATCAAGCTATGGTCTCGGCTATCCCCCCGAGATATTCCTCCGCTTTGGCCAACAACCAAAATGAACGACGATCATCGCCCTTACACAGCACAGATAATCTCGCGGGGGCGAATAGCGTAGGCCTCAGGCCCAGTCTCCATAGCCTGGCCATGACCACTTTGTATTTGCCTCTCTGTTCTTGAACCTCTGGTGTAAAGTCCTCGAAAATGGCCACTTTGTGATTGCCGATACCGAGTTCACCCGTCCTGGCCCGGGCCGACCGCATGATGAGTTCCCTCTGTTGTAGCCTGTTCAGCTTGACAATGATGGGCCTCGGCTCCTTGTTCACACCAGGACTGGTCTTGCCCGCTCTGTAGGCCGACTCACATATGGGTGGGCTGGGAAGGACATCGGTCCCCAGTATTTTCTGCAGCAGCTCCGGCATGTTCTCCGAGAGACGGCCTCCCTCACTGCCCTCCGGTACACCAACAATCCTGATGTTGTATCGTCTCTCCCGGGACTGCATTTCCACAATTACGACTGTAGTTTGGCAACGTCAGCATAGACGTCTGGCCATAAGAGCACTCGGAGCAAATGCTCTCCCACTATTGAACTTGGGGGAGCAAAGCTATGCTCTTGCTCCACCACTTTTTGATCATATGAAAAATTTGATATATCCCCCCCCAATATATATTTCTAACCATAACTACGTAATTTCAATCAAATTAATAATATGTGTAACTGAGGGGTACAATTCCCTGACTGTATTGAGAGTATGGTATCATTAAACCACTACTGAGTTATGTACTTTAATTACTGGCCATACAGTACACAGGTATATATGATGAACACCCACACAATAACACGGCTTAACAAAGAAAGTCCTGTTTGGAATATTTATTAGAAGAGCAGCAATATTAGATTACAGTATTGAGAATTAGGGTCGCGCTTGTATGGCGAAGAATGTGCATGAATAGGTCAAGAGCGTAAGTCCATGAGCATATTACGATGGGGATAATTAATACCACCTGTAGCATAAGAATCATATAAGGCACACTTGTAGGTCAGCTGGAGATACTAAGGGGGTTCCCTCCGGTTGTAAGCCAGCAGGGGAGAGGAATGTTCGAATGCAAAAGTCTGGATCAACGAGGAATCAATAAGCTCCAGCTACGGGAGTCGGTACATATACTCCCCTCGATCGGTAGACAAAAGCAGCAGCTATAATCCGGTATGCGCGACAGCATGGATAAAGCCAGCCAGCCTCTTCCTAGAGACAGGCTCGAGTGATGCTCCTCACGGGTTGATCCCACACAGTAGTGGGGTAGACGGTTCTCTGCTCCAGCAGCCACAGTACCAAAAGCAATATAATCCAGCCGGAAAAGGCTCTGCATTTGCCGGTGTACAGTAGATTCTCCTATGCACGGTACTTCACATTTAACTAGGTCGAACTTGACGTTATTTCACTAAGCTCTGACACTTTTACTATCCTATTCGCACGCGGTTCTAAGTGCTCTATTTAGACGCAAAGTTGCTCACTTCACTTGGTCGTTGACTCGTGGTGAAGGCTTCGACTTGTTGGGTTAACATAACTGCTGTATCCACCTGCGACGTATTTATACGTAAGGTGAATAATCTAGTGCCAACCTCAGTTCTGTCTCGTATTACTGCGCAAACCCGGGCATGTTGAGACATGTCTTAGCGGTGGCTTTGAACTAGACATTGGGGGTATGGCCGTTGGCGCCTAGGGGGGTCGCTGTCCAATAGGAGAACGAATATTATGGTCTGGCCTGTACCTAGGTAAAGGGATATTCCGTGTATATGTACAAAGAATATACAAGGGATATCAGACGATATACAAATATTATACATGGGATCTCAAGCAATAAATATATATATTCGGTTTAATCTGACCCTTTGTAACAATATGCAATGACACTTAATAGCAAGTTTTTAAGTTTCCAAAGATTGCGACACCCCCCCGCTCCCCCATATGGTTTGATCCAGTGCCTCTCCAATCCCCAGCAGAGCAGACAGTGGCGCGGCGCTGGCGCTGCAGGTAGGCTGAGTGTAAATATCAAACGCCACAGAAGTGTGTCATTTGGTGGCAGGCAGGATTTTCCAGTAAGTTGTTTATGATTGTTAAGATTATTTATGTTAGACATGTCTTCTATTGAGTGGTAGAAGTTCTACCACGCAATACAATAAAAGTGTTTCACGTCCCGAAATGCCATCTGGTCATACCAATAATAATAATAATAACAAAGTTTCCCTCTGGTTGCCGTTAGCTTTAGTGCTAGCCGCTAGCTAACGTTGTCATATATCTAGATATGTGGTGTCGTCAGCTGGATAACGTTGACTTCGTTTGCAAATTTTAACGTTCGCTATGGCAGACGAGCAGGGCCGGATTAACGACGGCCGCGGCCCGTGGGCCTTTAGTGATGAGGGCCCCCCAATTTTTTTTTTTTTTTTTTACTTTTTTTTTTTTTTATATAATAATAATAATGCAATAAAAGTCTGAAAATTAAGGGATTATGTCCATGAGTGTCATTTTTAGAAATTAAGGCCTGCCTCTTATATAAGCCTCTCTAATAAAGGCCTGGTGCTCTTTGCAGCTGAGGTAAATAGAAGACCCGTCCTATATTTGAGGATTTACGGTAAATCAAGATGTTCAATTATCTTAAGGTACAATACCTGAAATGAAAATGTGTGTGTGTGTGTGTCCAGCCAACCAGGTAACATGGCAGAAAAAAGAAAGAATACAGACATCGGAGCATTTTTCAGTACACCAAAACGCAAAGTAAGAACCCTAGTAGCCTAATAGCTCAAAGACTTACAGGGCGGGCTCCACAAATAATGGATTGCACGGTGTTAATTGCACCCTTACTTACAATTCATTATGAATTGTAAATGGGGGACCCTGATGTAAACAAAACAAAAGTCTTTCTCTGGTCTGCATCCCCTTAACAATTGTGTGTATTGAGCCGTACTATATTGTACCCATTCTGCAATATGTTAATAACATTTTTAATCAATCAATAACAGATTGCAGAATGGGTACAGTACAGTACGGCTCAATACACACAATTGTTAAGGGGATGCAGACCAGAGAAAGACTTTCGTCTTGTTTACATCAGGGTTCCCCATTTTCAATTCATAATGAATTGTAAGTAAGGGTGCAATAGAAATGTTTCATAATGATGTTCAGTGTATTCATAAGTGTATTGCTCTCCTTAATGTAGAATGATATGGTGACTGTACAGACTCAGGAAGGAGAGAAAGAGACCCAAGAGTTACAGGTAATGGAAATATCAGAGAGTCAGCTTAAAGTGTAGGATAACATAACAAATTAAGACACAAATACTTGGATTATATATCCCCCCCTCTCTCCCTTTCTTTACAGAGTAGCATAAAGATTGTGTATTCAAACCGGTTCAGTGTATTCATAAGTGTATTGCTCTCCTTAATGTAGAATGATATGGTGACTGTGCAGACTCAGGGAGGAGGCAGAGAAGGAGAGAAAGAGACCCAAGAGTTACAGGTAATGGAAATATCAGACAGCTTAAAGTGTAGGATAACATAACAAATTAAGACACAAAATAGGCTATATTTACAGCAGACCCTGTTATTGTTCCTTGTTGGTATTTTTTCTCTCTTTCTTATTAAAAACTTGGCCTATTTGAAAGGAGATTGATTTAATAAAAATAAAAGAGCGAAAAATCAATATACAGTATATATACAGTATATATATATATATATATATATTAATATATTATTATTATTATAGTAATTGGCTATCATACTGCAATATAAACTGAGTTTTATAGTGAAAAGAGCAGCTTTATTGGTCAAGATTGAAGGCTCTATATTGCAGGAAATTGCACGTACAGGTTCATTAAATGAAAAAAATATCTGCCGTGGAGGGGGTCGTGCCGGACCCCCTCCAAACCACCCCTTGCCTGTCAAAAAAATAAAAAAAAATTAAATGCACCCCCACTTTCAACTATAACTAGGCGGCCATGAACGTCAGCCTGCCTAGCCAGCAGGGAGCTCTCCAGACACACCACCCTCTCGCCCTGCTGTGAGGCCTCTGTCATTAGCGAGGCTAGTTCATTAGCATTAGCAGTGGAGGCAGCGTGTAGCGACTCCATCTTTTCTGTCAACGGGGCAACCGCCAACCTGATTTCCTCCGACATTGCCTGATGAAAGGTATCAAAAAGTTCCGCCTGCGCTTTCCTTTGTGCATCAGCGAAGCGTACCTCAAAGTCTGCATGGAGTTTGGTCACGACCGAGAGAATTTCACTTATTTCACTTATTCCAGGCAAAGGCGAGGACGGGCTCGGTGCCAGTTTGCCGGCTGGAGTGCTCATGGCTCTGGTTTCCATCGACATCGTGAAAAGTTGAAAAAAGGTAGACGAAAGTAGTAGATACTCGACCACTCAACAAAAAGACCAATAACAAATAAAAATAAAATAAAGACTAGTGGGGTGACAAGTGTATTTCGCACGATAGTAGGGAGCTCCCGTGAAACACGTCTTACTCCATGAACGCCTGGCTCCGCCCCCTTAGAACTGTACTTTGTAAAGAAACTCAAAGTGTTAAGAGCGACGCACTGAACTATTTTATCACACTTTTAACTTTTTACAGACGCACTGCTCTGTTGTATGTTAAATACCCAGTTGTACGTCCGTTCTATTTGATTATTTTTAGCCTATTTTTAAACTGAATCAAACCGCACTTTCTTTTTTTACTCTGTCTATTCTATTTTTATTATTTGTATTACTGAATGAAACTGTAAACAGAGAGGCCTATTGGGATGCTAGATCCTAATGTGAAACACTGTGATTTACCTTACTTTGCTACCTCTCTATCTTTTTTATGCTCGCTTATGCCTGTATTCTTCACTGTTGTGAAGCACTTTGAACTGCAACTTCTGTATGAAAAGTGCTATACAAATAAAGTTATTATTATTATTATTATGAAGGGGCAGCTTGTGTCTCTCATGAAGGCGCAGCGTGTCTCCGGTCAATGGTCTCTAACTACACACCCTCAAGACCCCTACGCTCTGCATCTTCTGGCCGTCTCAGACCCACTCCTATCCAAGCTCCGGGAGGGTCATCAAGGAGAAGCCGCCTTTTCTCAGTCCTTGCCCCACAATGGTGGAACGAACTGCCCACCACAGTTAGGACAGCCGAAACCCATCCAATTGTTCGCCGTCAACGAAAGACGCACTTCTTCTACCATTATCTGAAATGAAAAAAATATATATAATTCTAACCCTAACTAACCTTACTGTCATGCACTTGTCCTAATAAACTACCTACACTGTAGCACTCAACACTTTGATGAACATTGTTACTCAGCTGATAGAGTTGTGCCCTTCCTGATGACTTGTCGTACAGAACTTGTAAGTCGCTTTGGATAAAAGCGTTCAGCTAAATGACTAAATGTAAAATGTCATGAAGGGGCAGCTTGTCTCTCAGAAGAGGCAGCTTAGGGACCAACGCAGCAGGTCTTAATCACATGTATATTTATCCGCCCCCAGGCATGCTTCGAGGTTTGTTCCCTAGCAACATGTTATGGAGTGTGACTTCTGTGTGATGTTGTTACTTAGCTGCCAGCGTTGAGGAGTGCGTTCGCGGGCGCTGCATGGTAATCGCGTGGTATGTCCATGTGTGAAGGTCTGTAGGGGCAAACGGAACCACCCGTATACCCCTGTGAGCAGGGAGCGAAATTAACTTTTTGACTCACCTGCCAGTGGCGGGTAGATGGGAAGAGTCTACCCGCCAAGCATATTTCTTACCTGCCAACATTTTTTTGATTAAAAAAATATATATATATTTTATATAAAAAAAAAATTTAAATAAAATATATATTATATAATCATACTTGTAGTTGTATTATCTGCGAGACATCGCCACCACGCAATAAGTAAAAATGCTTGCTATCTGCAAACAGCTCCACTGTCTGTGTGTATACTTGAGTAGCCTCCAGCTCCAGCAAGGATTCTCCGGCCCTGCAGCTAGACCCTATATTCAGCTAGACCCTACATTCAGCATGCAAGGATTCTCCGGCAATGCAGCTGGACCCTATTTATAACGTTACGGTTCATTTGTCAAATCACATTCAACATGCCCTCAGCTAGAATACGCATTCAATCAATGTTATAAGACATTGATATCAGGAGCTATATGTAGCTACTGCTAGCCCGGTAGATAACGTTAAGACAATTTAGTTTACTGGGACAGATCGATCTAACGTGAGCTAGCTAACGCGAGCTAGCTAACGAGGGAACGGAGGTATTATGCACTCGAGTCGACTATTGCTGGAGCATTTGTTGATATCAGTAGCTAGCCAGCTAGATACCGTTAGACAATGCCTCGTCATGTATTAAACTAAAAGTGAATAGTTGACTGGGTCATTGTTTAAACAGTAACGGTAGCTCATGGAGGTCCGGTCTAGACTAGAGCAGACTGCCTGTGTTGACATGAGCACTGCGAGCAGCCCTTAGCCAATAGTATCCCGCTGCAGGGCTGGGCGGATATGACTCGTTGCCACGGTTTTCTTCAAAATAAGAGTATCATACGAACCTAATTGTTGCTAACTGACGGAGCCATCGATATTATGACTGGAGATGCGCTTGGGGCGGAAATGAGACCCGCACAGATTTTCAAAATAAGAGTATCGTTATGAACTTGATTGATTACACGCCACAAGGCGGGCAGCCCTCTAAGTGTCAAGCGCCAAAGGTAAAAACTGATCGCCCCTGGCGGGCGGCAGGCTTTAGCTTCGGTCCCTGCCTGTGAGCCACAGAGCCCCTGCAGAGCTGTTCTTCTCTGTCTCTGATCACCTGAGCATTGACCCACCTGACTGGATTTCTCAGAAGAGGATTAGAAGATTGTGAAGGATCAATTCTGGTCTGAGGCCAACAACCACTCCTGAAACTCTATTAGCTAGCAACTATTTGGCGTCTTTTCTGAACTCTGACAGCGCAGGCGCATCAGGCACCCAAAGCCGGTAATAAAGCCGCGTTGAGCAGTTTATACAAATTATTTAAAATGTTTATTAGCAACGCCACACTTTCAAACCCTAGCATTTGTCTGTCCGAAACCCTTGTGCAACTGTGAGTACCTTTGAAATGTCTTTGCGACATCTGTACGACAAGCGTTTTTGATAGAGAAAAGCGAGACAGGATTGTAGGATTTTTCAATGGTCGTATAAGGGACGGTGTATTCACTCATCCAACCATGTTGGCGTGCATCGCAGTCCCGAAAGGGGCTACACCCGTTCCATGATTTTTGACATCTTATGTCTTCCCCGTGTTTTTACCTCGTGTTTTTCCTGTGTGCTTCCCCTCATTTATCCGTGGAATACTTACCCCGTCTCTCTCTCCGTTATCCCCACAGCTTCAACCCACTGCTTCCCCCCAGTTACGGATACCCCCCGCCAGGCTCAAGACACACACACACACACACACACACACACACACACACACACACACACACACACACACACACACACACACACACACACACACACACACACACACACACACACACACACACACACACACACACACACACACACACACACACACACACACACACACACACTCTGTAGCTCTTTAGTTCCGGTACTTTATCTGTTACTAGGTAAATTAGGATGTATTTTTTAATCAACGTCATCACGTACACATTCATGCTGAGACTTTAGAAACTTCAACAAGCGGGCAACTTTTACAGTAAAGTCACAGAGGTGTTAATTTGCAAGGAGAAACGCATGGATTTCGTGTTCATGTAAAGGTAAGATAACATATTTCTATAACTTACGTTATGGCTGCTGGTTCATACGGTGGCAATGGCGATGGCAATCTGAGTTAACTGCTGTGCTGCACTGGTTATACTTTATTAATTTAAGACCGCTGTGTCTAATTTACTTTTGAAGGTATGCCTCGTAGGCTGCTATGAAGTGGCGATCTGAGTTGACTGCTGTGGTGCACTGGTTTTACTTTTGAATAATTCCTCTTAACTTTCGACGGCCCGCATACGGGCTGTCTACTTTACCTTTGAATATAGGCCTATGCCCTATGCCTTGTGCATTAATGTTGAGAATGTTGTATTTGGAGAGAGATTAGTTAGGCCCGAGCAGATTGTCTATCAACGGCTCTGAGTTAGGCTAATTGTCACTGTCCATCCCGTTTGTTCTGAACCAATCCATGAGCAAAGGGCAACGTGTATGGCCCTTGATTTGAAACATTATATTGCAAATTTGCGACTGGCAACTTCTTTTAGTTTTTGGTTTGATCATAAAGTCCTCCACTGTAACTCTCCACTTACTGTTTATTGGCGGGTTCCAGGGCATACATTTGCGTGAATGGCATTTCCTTGACACTGCACTCACCCATATTGTGCTTGGCACATCTGATTAACCTTATTACTCAATAGTATTGATTTATATATTTTATAACCAGTTTAATCACCTGTACATTGTATATTACTATTGCACTTTACTGTTACATTTGTGTCGCGGGTGGGGATATGTGGGTGTCTGTATGGGGGTGTGGATGTACCTGCGGGATCCCAAGAGGAGGACGTGCCCCGGGATGGTCTGGAGGAGGACCTAAAGGCTTACCTGGCTGATTTAACAGGCAAGTGTATATCGGCCTATGATGGGTATTCAAATCACTGTCACTGTACTGCACCATGCTGTCCCTTCTTTCTTGTCTAGACGGAGTCCAGGAAGTACCGGTGGGAGAATGGAGAGCCGTCCTGGAAGATGGAGATTTTGTGCAGAAGACAGCGACAGCAGGCGAGTGCAGGACCACCAGGGGGGGGTAGCCTACTTAACGTCATGCAGTCTACACATGTGTTCCCTCTTTCTTACGCAGCTGGGGAGTGTCGTTGGAGGAAGCAAGAAGTGGATTGGCTGGCTGGCGTGGCGTGGCGGTGCCCGGAAGTACTGGCGCTGTTGAAAGGAGGATCAATGGTGGACAGTAGCAGAAAGAAACGGGAGTCGAGAGGACGACACCAGAGGACGTGGAGCTGCAGGAGTACGAGGACACGCAACTCTTTTTGTCTTGTGCTTTTCTCCAGTGGAACATTTTCCTGTTGCCGACTGCGGTGTCCCCCCCGCTGTGGAACGGGTGGAGCCTCAGACAGGAGAGACATTGTCGCAGCACTGCACGCCGTGAGTAAATGGATACAAGATATCAGAATACACGCCTGACAAGCAAACTGTTTCCCGAGCGGTCAATGAAGAAATAGAAGAATAGTGACTGCATTGGAATTATGAATAATATTAACAGCGTGGAGCTGAAGATTATCAGAACGGCATGCAGTAAGCCAGTAAAACTGTAGAAGATTTGAGCCCAGTAGTTTGGACGCTCCACCCTCTGTGAACTACCTCTCTCTCTTTGTTTTATCATATGGAGAATATGTAAATTGTGCATAGTGACGAACCCGTGGACGGGGGGACTTTGCTATTACTGACTTTGCCTTCCATTGCAGGCGGGAGGACATTATTATACGCCCTCGCTTGGAGTATACTAAAACACCCCAGTACGGACAGAACGGTTTTAGCCCGAAGGCGTGAGGGGCTACGGGAGCGGAAGGGGGAGGCGTCCTTCCAACCCTCACCTTCGGGCCCCGGTCATAACTAAACCTTTTTGTTGTATTGTTTGTAACTCAGCGCTTCCACTGCCCCAAACCTAGGTTAGGATATGAGAGGAGTATTCTAGGCCTGGTCACAACCCCTAGCGGTGAGCAGCACCCACTATTCTATCCCAGCCCCCTTAGTTGCTGTGTGACACTTAGTGTGTATTTACATAACCTGTGTTCTCTATAATCATTTGTCGTGACTCCCCGAGAGATGGTGTGATATATATACCTATTTTAGGCTATTTGCAGTGAACTGTGTTTTGAGGTGTAGTGTGATTCTAGACTAGTGTGTGATAGTCATAGACCCGTGTGCAGGGTGAGCACTTTTATTCACGTGTGTAGTGCCTCAGGGGCGGGGATAGGTAGCATGGGTGGGAGTAACAGCCTGGGGGTGGGCTGTCAGGGCATTGAGCGCTTCCTCCTTTTTAACTACCCTAGGCCTAGGAGGCGTGGGTCTTTTAACAATAGGTTAACTAGTAATTATTTATGTAAAGTATAACCATTGTGTTAGATATCTATTTTTCCTACAATAAAAGCTTTCTTACTGTTTCTCAAAGCATTCTCCCGTGTCTGTTTGTGGTCTTGGGGAAATTCGTTGTGGTAGGTCAGCTGAGCCCTTTGGGAAGTGTATCCGTGCATTTGCACACCTTAACCTTAGACCTGGATACTTCCCGTGGGGGTCTGGCGACATTTGCACTCTGGTTGGATGCCAAACTTTTTTTCATTGTAATGTACTTTGTTGTGCTGTATGATGATGACAATAAATTATCTTCTTCCCCAGAGCTGTCACCACCCTGAACTCTAACATGCACTAGCAATTCACCCCTATCCCCCTCCTCCCACACTGTGCAACATCCTACCCTTCAAGTGCAATATCCACAAGTGCAATACCCACCCACTACCGTCTGACACTGTGATTTTGTGTATTGTAACATTGTTTTATTGTTTAGTATTTTATGTTTCTCTTTTACTACTCGGGCGATTTTATATTTGCTTCCACTATTGCACTATTGTTTGAGTCCCTTGTTCTGTTCTGTTCTGTTCTGTTCTGTTCTGTTCTGTTCTGTTCTGTTCTGTTCTGTTCTATTCTAATCTAATCTAATCTAATCTAATCCATTCACTTGTTTAAATTGTAAATCAAACTGTGCAACGTGAGGATTGTGGACCTCCTACCTGGCTCACGGGTCACGGCACACAGGACCGCGAACCTCCTGCCTGGCTCACGGCACACAGGACCGCGAACCTCCTGCCTGGCTCACGGCACACAGGACCGCGGCCCTCCTGCCTGGCTCACGGCACACAGGACCGCGGCCCTCCTGCCTGGCTCACGGCACACAGGACCGCGGCCCTCCTGCCTGGCTCACGGCACACAGGACCGCGGCCCTCCTGCCTGGCTCACGGCACACAGGACCGCGGACCTCCTGCCTAGCTCAGGAGGAATTATATCCGGCAGACGGTGACCCTTCTGTACGGAATCTGTTTATGTTCCCAGCCGATGTTTATCACGCCGACAGCGATGGTGCGACGACGTGCGTGACATTTCTAGTTCCTCCAGTGTGGCTTGTCGTCGGAGTCCCCTGAGAGACAGAAGGGACACTGACCCGGGCGAAGGCAGCTGCCTGAGGAAGAGTCGACACTCTGGTTGTAAAGTGGTTTGCATCGTGTATATCCAGTCTGTGTTCAAGTTTCAAGTTTGGTTTTTATTTGTGACATGATATAAGGTACATTACAGTGAAATGCTTGGCTCTGTATGACCCTCCTGAGATTGTGCTTCATACAGTAAAAAAAAAGTAAAAGACCAAACTATACAGAATGTACAATATACAAAACTAACATGTACAAAATGCAAAATGCAAAACGTGTGTTCGTGTGGATGTCGTGTGCAATGAGTGTAGAATGGATTAATTATGTTCAGAATGGATGGATGAATTATGTGTGTGTGTGTTTGAAAACCTATAAAAGGGTGTATATTTGAAGGCATCAGTTGTTGTTTGCATTATACAGTTGGCTTCCCTCTTTATTTGGTTGCCTTGTTGGGAACCCATTATCTTCCAATTCTTTACTGTGGTTTCTCTCCCGTTCATAAAAGAAGGAGGTTATCATATAGTCTGTTTCTTTGGTTACTTGCCAGACCGGCTATACATCAGAATGAAACACTGCAGGTCGAGTGTGTTTTCCAGTATGATTGGTTCCACTGCTTGCAACAATATAAAGGCATCTGATCTGAAAGGAATCAATTTTTTAAATGGCATTTGCCTGACCTATGGTTGTTCCTTGCTTATTGCATTACACTCCAAACCTTTGATAGATGGTCAAGGAGGTAAGGGAGACTAAAGAGAGCAAAGGCAAATATAACCCACGAGGACGAGGACAGGGGGGGGGGGGGGGGGGATAAAAGAACAAAATGAAGGTTTGTTGTCTTTATCTGCCTCTATTCAATTGACCTTTCGCAAAGCCACGCCCCCCTTGGTTACTGTTGCTACGTCCGACAAGCTAAGAGCCAGAATGCGGCACAATACCGGATATGTTCAACAGGTGTTGACATCATGGAGGTTCTCCGTAACATATCAGTCGCCTTAACAGACTCATTTTGGAGCAATAACGCCGCAATATCATCCAGGTCCCGACAAAAGGGGCTACAATATGCCATGGAGGGATATATCCACAGCATTAAGATGCAGAAAGAGGGAGGCACAACCACGATAGAAGCACTAGCTTACAGATCACAGTGCAAGAGTGAGAAACCACACGAGCTCTATGTTAAGTTCGACGAGCACAATATTGTGGACCAAGCTTGTTCATGTACTGCTGGGTACGTTCTGCTTTTTGTAATATCGAGTTGTTATTGCTATTGAAATCTAGTTATTGTTTTTCATTAAAGATAATGATTGAAGAAGTGCGTCTTTAGTCGACGACAACAAATGGCTAACGTTAAGGACAACTTGGATGATGTTGAATGATCATACTATCAAGCTGAATGAATGAATGAGATAGCTAGCTAATGTTTGTACAATAAATGAGTCGGGTTGTGTCTCAATGCCATTACAGAACACAAGTAAACATACCACACCTTTTCCATGACGTGCGACATTATACTTTTAATATAAAAGCTATTATACAGGCTCAGTAAGCCCACATGGTGGAGCTGTAGACCAGCCTGTAACAGCTAATGCTGTCCTTAACGTGTCGACTAAAGAGTAGACACACTTCTTCAATGATTATCTGAAATGAAAAAGGAATAACTAGATGTTGACTGGTAAACGATTTAATAAAAATAAAAAAGAGCCTACACGCTGTCTTGTTGTACAAAACATGTAAGTTGCTTTGGATAAACATGCCACCAAGCTGATCTTTTAAAATAATAATTTTTTACAGTATGCCGGGGTACTGTTCACACACTGTTGGCTTGATGCACACACTGGACATTTGGCGTGCAAAAGGAGAAGAGATTTCCTCCACAAGCCAACCTCAACAATGGCACAAAGCCAGAGGGAAGAAAATAACTGGACAAGCTATTTTCAATGTGGTGGTAGCCAAGGCCAAGGTCAACTGTAAGCGGAAGCCTATAACATCCAACTATACCCACAACAAGTAAGTTATTCCATTCTGTGTATTGCATATTACCATACTTACCAGTCATGCTCTTGCTAATAATGCTATTTTTGTGTCTAGGCAAACACTAGGTACAAATACCTACAAGCTCATGGAAGAGATGACAGACGCGCCTATAAGCTACCTTGCAGCAGAACACACACCTGAGGTCGAAGTCTGCGGCATGACATATCCTGTGGGATGTGGCCTAAGCCACCAGGTGAGAAATGTGTATAATTATGGAATAAAATAAGACCCCCCCCTATATAATACAGCTCTGTACACTTACATATTAATTTGTATATTTTGTACCCAGTTTAACCACCTGTACATTGTATATAAAATATGCGTTCATCCTCCCTCCAACCAGCACCAAACCAATGTAGAAACGGTAGCTCTTGTGAATAGTGTCAATTTGAAACGCCACTATGAAACAAAAGTTCGTTTTTCCTCAAAATGCAGTGCTAAGAACCACAAAAATAAATGGAATGAAAATCATATTAAGGTGCAAGCAGAATTATTGTTAAATCTATGTCACAACGAGAAAAATTCTTGGCTAAACACAAGAAGCCAGTCTCTGATGCATACATATTATATTTTATTTCATTGAAGTTTATTTCAAATATGCAACTTAACAAACAAACATCAAGTACATATATAGCCTTAAGCCGTTCTAATAATAAATGTATAAGCCGTTCTAATAATAAATGTATATAACAAATTTCAAATAACAAAGAACCAAGTCAAGTCAAGTCAAGGAATTTATTTATATAGCACGTTTAAAAGCCCAAGAGCCAACCAAAGTGCTGTACAATCAGAGCTTAAAATCAATGTCCTAATATAAAATACACAAATACAAAAATAAAAAAGGCACAGCAGGACAAGACAGTACATTCAGAGAGTAGGACAGTAGCATAATAAGAGATACAAGAGGGAGGGGGCAGGATAAAATTACATGGGAGTGTGTGAGTTAGGGTGTGGGCGAATCAGGGTTTATTGAAGGCCAGGGAATAGGAGTGGGTTTTTAGACAGGCCTTAAATGTCTCCAGTGAGGGGGCAGATCGGATCTCCAGGGGAAGCTGGTTCCATAGCTTGGGGGCCACGGCCTTGAAGGAGCGATCGCCTCTCTTTTTGAGTCTGGTGCGGGGGGGGACCAGCCGAGCCTGGTTGGAGGATCTTAGTGACCTGGGTGCTGCGTAGGGGGTGATGAGTTCGGTGATGTATAAGGGTGCTGCACCCGATAGTGCTTTAAAGGTGAGGAGGAGGATTTTAAAGTCTATTCTAAATGGGACTGGGAGCCAGTGTAGGGAGGCTAGGACTGGTGTGATGTGCTCTCTCTTTCTGGTACCGGTAAGGAACCTAGCTGCAGAGTGCTGGACCATTTTGAGGCGGGACATGGCTGTCTGACTGATGCCGGTGTAGAGGGCATTGCAGTAGTCAAGGCGTGAGGTTATGAATGCATTGACTACCGTTTCCAGGTCAACGGGTGAGAGAATTGGTTTTATTTTACTGATGTTGCGGAGTTGAAAGAAGCATGATTTGACTACGGCATTTACCTGCCAACTAAGTTAAACAAAATCTTTTTTCTTTTGTCATTTACATATTTGAAAAGGAATGGGAAGAAGCACACTTATTTAATCCCACCCCTATGTACTCATCAGAACATACTAACTATGTTATTTACTAATTCATACAATTTTTGTCCATTTCCATAACGCTGTGTATTTTGTCACCTATCTCAAAAGGTGAAAACATTTCTTACTGCAGGCTCATCTTTATCTCAATAAGTGTAACTAAAATGTGTAAATTATACTTCCAATTCAAATCGATGCCATCATGTCAATGTTAAGTTTTACAATTTTCTCTCTGAATGTAACATCCATAACGCTGGGGCGGCAGCGCTCAACACAACTCTTTGTACAGGACTAGGAGGTACCTCCAACCGAGGTGGGCCCACGCGCTATACAAGGATTTATACAGTCCGGTGCCCTCACTGTTTGAGAATGTGTGGCTGGAAGTTTGAGAGCACGCTCACCACATACCAGATCTGACTTATATTCCCCAACCTAGTATTGGGAATTCGGTCTGACACCATTTTGAATTTCTTTATCTTAGCGATGGCCCTTTCAACATGAATGCGGTGCTTTGCGATGCGCTTAGTTGTGAGCACATCTCCAGATGGCATTTGCCTCTTAGACCTCGCAAAGGGTGGCAGGTTTAACTGCAGTCCGACAGACTTGATATCGTCGTCTATCAAAAATCCCTTATCGGCCATTAGGCCATCACCTCTTTGCAGATGGCCAATTTCTATCAGTTTCTCCAGTAGTGGAATGAGACCACTCTCTCTGACTATCTCCTTGTCAGACATAGAGCCTGTGAAAAGTGCAGAAGAGAAAATCACAGCACCACGGGGGTCACAGGCAACTAACGATTTAAGAGTGTTTGTGCTTTTGTAACTGGAATAGCTCTGACTTTGCAACACCAGTGAGGTAGGCCGTTCCATTTTTAGTTCAGTGCAATCCAATATTGCAAATGTTGATGGATAATCCGTTTTGTAGGCGTCTGGCATATTTGCCATAATGACATCTCTGTGAGGCCAAATTGGTATTGCACCCAAAACGTCGAACATATAATGAATCCAGGAGTTGAAAAGATTACTTGCACTTTGCACGGTTATGTTGAATCTAAAGGCAAGGTTTTTCAAGTCTTCATTGTTGCATAGTTTCATTAAAACAAATAACAGTTGGCTACGCAGGGGCATTTCAACAACTTGCCAATCATTCCGCTGGTATTTTAAGGGGACATTTATTTGAGTGGCACATGGATCACTTGGAATGCCAAATATTGTGCACAGTTGGTTGAAGCGTTCATATGTGAACCCAGTACTGTATGCTAACATTTGGCGGATGTCACTGTTTTGGAGAAGTTCCGGTGTGAGAGTTCCTTTTCTAAATGTGCCATTGTCTGCTTTCAGCCTTTCTACCTCCGTTTCCTTTAAAGCAAGCATCTCTTTCAGGTTACCATTTTCTAATTCTAATTTCTTCTCTCTTTCTGTGGACTGCTGTTCTTCTGGTCCCCCTTCCAGTTGACCTTGTTCAGAAAGGAGGGGTGGCACCACCGTCTCTGAAAAAGACACATATTTACATGTTAATAGCATTTTGATCCCATCTTTTCTTTTTTACAGCTTCCCCTATTAAACAAGGGAGCCCCTTCTGCTGAAGCGCCGCCTGTCAGTCAACCAGATGACTTCCCTGGGTTTCCTCTACCATCCCAGCCGACAACTTTGTGCACAGTCTTGGATGAAAATGGCACGCGTAGTTACAACAGAGTGGCCATTTCCCTACCCGAATCTATAGCCCTAGAATGTGACACCAGAGAACAAAACACAAACAACCTGTGGTTTACTGCACGATCTGATCGGTTAACATCAAGCACCTTTAAAAGAATCTGCTCCAGGAGAGCAGACCATGAAACACTTGCTGTAAGCCTCAAGTACAAAAGATCAGTACTACAAACCAAGGCCATGAAAAGGGGTACAGCACTAGAGCCCATAGCAGCAACACAATACACAAAGCTAACAGGAAACCAAGTGTATCCATGTGGTTTTGTTGTGAATCCGCAGGCACCACACCTCGGTACATCACCTGACCGTAAGGTCTTAGAAATAGGAGAGAGTCCAAGCTATGGGCTTTTAGAAATTAAGTGTCCATCCAAGGAAAGCTTCACTGAGTGTGCTTACCTCTTAAAGCAGGCAGATGGCAGCTACCAGCTAAAAGAGTGTCACGATTATCACTATCAGATAACAGGGCAGCTCGGGCTCACTGGTATGTCATGGTGTGATCTCTATGTGTACTGTGCAGCAGACTACCACCTACAAAGAATACACTTTAATGTAGCAAAATGGGAGCAGATGAAGAGCAAGCTTGATGCTTTTTACTTTGATTTTTACAATCCAGCATAAAATCAGAGGTATATAGTGAAGAATAAAATGTTTTGAATTGACCATTTATTTCCAATGGGTCCGTATAGATCTCTCCAGTGGCAGAGTTAATTTGCGTGATCAAGTTCTGAGCGGTGCAGTGTTTTTGCTGTAGTGCCAGCACTTTACTATAGGTTTGTCACCAAATTCAAAAAAGGACTGGCGTGATTTGAGTAGAAGCTGGTGGAAAGGAGGTTAAATTCCGTCTGTAGAGTCACTCTTTCATTATAAAGTGATGGTGTCGGAGAGACTGAATATAAATAATCCAATTTAATAATTTGGTCTGAAAGTTCAGCGCGTCTGCTGTTGCGCAGTTTATTACGTCGAGCACAGTTAGAAATAGTTTCTCCACGGAGAAAAGCTTTAAGAGCTTCCCAAATGATGGACATGGCATTGATGAAATGCGTGTCACCAAAATTGGGAGCATATACGTTGACTAGGACTACCTTTGTGGAATAGAGAGTTCCTGAAACTATAATGAATCTGCCATTAGGGTCAGAGATCACATCAGATGGAGTAAATGGTGTGTTCTGTATCGTTAGTGGCTTAGCTTGGCTTCGCCTTCTGCACTATCTCGCGTACGTGCACGCGTACTGAATAAACCACAAATGTACCTCTAATACCAGTATTAGTCTGACCACACCCCTCATCAGCTTACCTTCATAAGCAGGTGTGTGGTCACCTGCTCTCCTCCTTCTCGCTTTCACCACAAGGAAGAGGTGCCTCGGTAGATCCCCACACTTGACACCATGATGGAAGAAATTGGATTAGGAACAGCTTGGGAAACAAGGATACGTTGACATCATATCTTTATTTTCTCTCTCACTATTTTCGAGAAAATACGGCGATATTGTCTTCGTACTGGAGTGTCTAGAAGATGATGATCATTCTACAAACCCTCCACCGGTTTTCGTATTGGGAGCACGCCGCTGCATGCTTCTCAACTGCAGTTCCTTGCTGTGTTTGTTGGGGTGAAACCTGTCAGGCCACAGCTGAACTGTCGGACATGCCGCTGTTGTGAGGAGCGGTGCGTTCCAGGTTGGGTGAGTAGTGTTTGCTGGCGGGCTCCACTTGTCTGTTAGTGCTATGGGGGCTACTAGACAAAGTTTATGGAAACCGGCCCCAGGCTAGGGTCCTTTGTTTAGCCGTCTAGGCGACAGAAGGCCTTGGTCTGGCGACCATTATAGTTTTAACTAGTGGGCCGCGACCATTGACACTGGTGATCCCTGTGTGTTCTGGACGAGTGGATTCTCTCTGTCACCGTGTTAAGACCCCATCTTTCATATCCAAATGAGAGTATTCCTTCACGAGGGGATATGTGCATGTAATGTGCGATAGCGGCAGATTCATGTTCAAAGTCAGCTATACAGGCCAGTTGGTACTGTGCTGATTCCGCCGGACGTGTTAATGTCACCGTTGTGAAGCGGTGTTGACGTCTTGTTTTCTCTTTTCTCTTAAAAAGTGAGGAGGGTTCAGAACGGCGGCCTGTCTGGGTGAGTGTTATGTCATTGTTACATGTTCATAGCTTACGGTTAGCCGGTCGGTGGCCTGGCGCGGGGTAGCTTAGGCTTCTCGCGCGCCGCCGGGAGCTCGCTCCTGATCGCGTGCGTCGTAGATCGGCGTCTCGCGAGCGGAAGCGATAGCACCCGAACGGTTGGAGCAGCCGTTAGCTTGATGCTATTCTGTTGAACGTGCTTTGATTTTTAACATGTTTTACACTCTTGACCACGACGTCATCTTTGACAGGGGATGTTCGTCAACCCTGCCTGAGCCTAGACGGGGATTGCGTCAACAAAGAGGGCTGTGTTCTACGGTGGCTTATGACTGCACTTCGCTGATCTGCGTTCCGGGCAGGTACGGGGTTGGCCAGACCCTCATAACACGTCTTCTGGTTTTACCTTGCTAAATGTATTGTGAATGACGGTGTTTTTTCCCAAAACGTGTGTTGTTGCAATGCATTTGAGATACGTTGCGGGTTGTGTGTGAGCTGTTTTTGTCACTGGCAGTAGCTTCTCTGTGCAGGTCGTGATGTATTGATCTGGTTGTTGTGTGAGAAACATCATGGTGTTTATGTGTACCGTGTACTCACTACTAAGGCAACTAACCTATGAAGCTATGCTTGGTGACGAGTGAGTAAAAGAATGTTCTTTCTCAGACTGTAATGACAATGGACAGTGAGTTCACACATTAACAGGTTTTCCTGTTTTAACTGGCCGTATTGAGGGTAAAATAGGAGGATTGTGTTTTTCCCCCCCCGGTTCCCTGGGGACTTTATCACCTCCTATCAGACATGTTGTGCATTAATTGTGTCTTTTGTGTGGTAGGGATACGATGTAACTCTCAGCTTGATTGCTGAGGTTGTGCTAAATCTGCTGGAGAAACTTATTTCCTAAAGGGAAATTGGTTTGGTTGCTGTCATGTGTGCTTAGCAAGGCCTGTGGTCGATACTAATCAAGAATGATGTATTCTCTCATTGTGATGATGATGGGTTGTGTGTGTCATGTGACCTACAACTGGGTTGTACTGACCACAGAAGCACATGTGTATGTTGGACCGGGGTTCTTAGAGCCCTCTCTATTCTGTGTTTTTCCTTAGTAAAAATCAGATAGCAGGTTAGCTCGTGCGCTGTGTGGAGCTGTGAAACGCTTCATAGGGTTGACTATGACTGTGTCATATTCTCTTTTTGTCGTTACGTCGTATCATGGGTGTGGGGTCGTAAAGGGGTGAACTGGTAACCTTTCCTCTCCCCGTTGTTCTGTCGGTCAGGGGTACACCCCCTGTCCTTCAAGGTTCCCGTCACGTGGCGGTTCGGCACGTTACGGGGGGGGGGGGGGGGGGGGGGAGGGAGTTCCTGGTCCCACGGCCTGGTATATTGGGCGTGTGCACCGCAGGAATTCCCCCGCCATAGAGTACGTCACCGTGCGCGTCTCTGTTGGTAGGACTTCCGTGTGCTGTTCAGGTCCATGTGATGGATCTGTTTTCAGGGGGGGTGGTCAGGGCTCCTCCTCACCAAGCGCCTACTCAGGCCTTCTGTGAGTTCGGACTCCTTCTTCCATGTGATCCATGTGAGGAAGCCTCCATCAGAGTACAGAGCCTTCCTCCTCAGATTGTCAAAGTGAGTGGACCCTCTAGAAGGGTCCTTTTCTATTGTATGTATATTCGATTCAATTCGTTTATTGAGTGTGTATGGGTTCGGTGCCTCTTCCCCGGAGGCCCTAAAACCAGTTTTTTACATGGCTCAAGGTGCAATATATTCTTTTCAATCTGTACAGCTCGCGTGGGAAGTCTCTCTGGGGATCCCCGTCTCTTTCCTATGGGAGGGTGGTGGGATGTAAAAATGTGAACATTTTTTACCCCGGCTGTGTAGACTGGGATACATACTGTTGATGCTTCCTTCTTTCTATTCCAGAAGTGTTGGAGTTAGGGAGTGTCACACCCCTCTTGTCGTTCCCCTGGGCGCCTTGGGGATTCAATGGCAGGTCTAAATAGCCTGTTCATTGATGGGGGTGTGTCCCGACGCACGTATAGTGCTAGCTCGCTGTAAACAGGCGATTGACTGGCACGCCTTAGTTGCTTGTGGTTGAAACAGCGTTTTTATAAAGCAACTGAGATGGGGGTTTTTCCTCTTCCGGCGACCACATCCCATGACCTGGGTGGGTTGTCGACGGATCCTCGTTCATGTCTGGGGGATGATGACGGGATGGATCTGAACATATGTAGTGGGGTCTCACGCCCTTGGGGTGGGCCACCAGGCGCGGTTCGTCCCGACGTCTGGGTGGCGCCTTCTTTTCATGTTAAGATCAACACGCATATCTGCCCTTTTCCTGGGGCATGTCGGCGTGGTTAGGGCACGGGACTGGTTCTGGTCACGCTGGTCCAGATCAGTTGAACCCGTTGTCCGCCGGGGATGCAGATCTGCTGTTCTGGTACCCTGAGGGACTTGGGCTTTTTTCAGGGGGAAAAATGCCAGGTCGGTCTGGGTGTCACAGGGTTAAGCGCTATGGAGACCCTGGTTGGGTATGTTTTTACTCAGCACTGTCGTCATGGCTTACAGCCATGCCATTCTGTACGCGCTCGATCTCGTCGGATCTCGGCCGCTACACAGGTTGGTCCTGGTTAGTACTTGGTTGGGAGACCGCCGGGGAATACCAGGTACGGTGTGCTTAGGGGCTGGTTCTCCATTGTTTTTCGCTCCTCTCTCACGCATGGCGAAGAGGGGCCTGTGGGGGTGGTTTTTTGACCTCCTCTGGTGACCCTGTGCTTCCCGTACCGCCAGGCCCGGTCCGAAGTGATGTTTGCGACCCGTAGGCCTGGGTTAACCCTTTTTGGAAACTGAAACACTTGTACTGCGGTATAGCCGGTGTATACCCGCAGGTGTGTTTTGGAGTTTTTTCTTGAGGGGTTATAGGAACAACCACCGCATTGGGTAACACCGAGGTGGTTGATTCCCTGGTGTGTTGGAGCAGTGTCAACTCCCGGGTTCACCGGTTGAGGGTGCCCCTGCACGTTCATGACGTCTGCCAATCGTGTCAGCCTTCTCTGCCTCGACCCCTCTGGGTGGGGGTTGTTAAATGGAGGCTTGGTCATGCAACACCGCCAGCTTACGCTCCTTCCGCCGGGGCGGCTGTGTTCAGCTGTCCCCTCTGGCGCCTGTCTCGTCCGCAGTCTCCAGGCTAGGGTTAACAGCCTGTTGCCTGGTTTTTCCCCGGTGCGCTGCCTGCTTCCGTTGGTTAACCTTTTTTGTGTGCTTACGGCCATGCTGACTGCCTATTCTGCAGGGTCAGTGTGCCAGGCGGTGTACTATTGGGGGGACGGGGCCCGCTCGGCTTACTGGCCTGGTTGGTTCCGCCTGGGAATACCAGGTGCAGTAACTGAGGGGCCTTTGTCCGAATACGCTGGCGATGTGGGGGGCGGGGCACTACGTGCCCACCTGGTGGGGTCTTGATGCTGGCATCATGGACTTCTCCGGGCCCCCATTCCAGGGAGTCCAGTCCTTTTGGTGGGTCTGGGTCTTCCTTCGTGCTCCGCTGCTACGGCCTTGCCACGGGGTTGGGTTTGCCCTTGACCCCGTGATTCTGGGGGCAGTAACGAGGTTGTTCCTCCGTTCGTTCCCGGGTGGCATGCGGGTTGTGCGTGTGTGTAGTCGTGGGTCAAGCCACGGTCTGCTCACCCTGTGCGTTAAGTTGCTTGAGAGCTCTTCGCACGGTCGGGTCCGTCGCCTTCCCGTGAAGCCTCTAATAGGGGGGATACCCTCCATTAGGGGGGGTCGGGGGGGCTCGGCCCTCCCTGTTCTGATGGTTTTGGGGGGCTGTCAGCGGGGTGTATTTGTCAGCCAAGTGGCTCCGCTTGGCCTCCCTTGTGCAGAAGGCGAAGCCAAGCTAAGCCACTAACGATACAGAACGTTAGGTTATGACTATAACCAAGTTCTGTTAGTTAGGGGCGATGCTTGGCTTCGGACGGCCGCTGCAGCCCTTGACCTCACCTTGTGGTGAAAGCTTGGGAAGGAGGAGAGCAGGTGACCACACACCTGCTTATGAAGGTAAGCTGATGAGGGGTGTGGTCAGACTAATACTGGTATTAGAGGTACATTTGTGGTTTATTCAGTACGCGTGCACGTACGCGAGATAGTGCAGAAGGCGAAGCCAAGCATCGCCCCTAACTAACAGAACTTGGTTATAGTCATAACCTAACGTTTTTGTTAATCAGAATGGCTGTTATTCTGCACTAAACGAATTTGATATTTTATTATTTATGACTGAATGTAACTGTACTTGTGAAGCGCACTACCTTTGTTATTGCACTATTCTGCACATCTCATTTGTTTTAGTTTATTAGTTTATTTATTTTGTGGTGCACCACTGATAAGCTTTATTTTTATTTAGTTTTGAATTTTTATCCAATGCTGCAATAAGTGAAAAAAAGAAGCTATCTATCCATGTTGGATATAATGGATTGTTGGATACTGTTAAATAATAATAAAAAAAAAACTTAAGGGTCAACTTGATTGAATTTTTCTCTTTTCTTTTTTCTTACTGCATTGCCAAAAGATCGGATCGGGAAAAATTATTGCACACTCGATGCAGGCATTGTGTTAATTTAGTTGTTTTCTCCCCACGTAGCTTTATGACACCTTTAATTTATTACTTGCTAAATTGCTGCTTAAGCAAACAGGGCATGAAAAACACACACACTTCTCATTCACTCTGTATTGTATATATGTATACAACAACTTGAAACTTGAAAATCATTACTCACCATTGAAAATCACACACAGAGTCTCTTCTGGGGTTTCCTCAATGGTCCTGGACGTGGATGCCTCTTGCAACGTCTGTACAACCATAATTTGTGTTATTTTGGGATAAAACAATACAATCACAAGAGGCATTAAATGTTGTAGTTTGTCTAAAGTTAACTACCGTTTCCTTGGTGACTTTCTGCATCCACCTTGTTGTTCCTTTGTGGGGGTTGGGTTGCCCACTTGTGCAACAGGATTAGGGAAGTCGGCAGTAGGCTTTCCATGCACAAAATGCTACAAAGATGACAGCAAAATATAAATGAGTGATTGCCTGTTGGCTTTCTTGTTTGTACTTTGACCACAGGTAGACTAATACAGGGGCTCAGCTGTTCAGACATTATTATGCATCAAGTGATATACATGGTCAACACAACCTAGAAGCACACAGCTTACAGTTGTAGTCGTGTTAGTACCCAAGTTAGCCAGGTGAACACAACAACCTTACCTAGCTAACGTTAGTACCCAAGTTAGCCAGGTGAACACAACAACCTTACCTAGCTAACGTTAGTACCCAAGTTAGCCAGGTGAACACAAGGCCAACCTTACCTAACTAACGTTAGTACCCAAGTTAGCCAGGTGAACACAACAACCTTACCTAACTAACGTTACTTAGCTACTAGTAGCTATTTACCATTTAGTAGCTCTCCTCATTGTGGATACTAGTAGTATATAGTATATATATAGTAAGCTAGCTACGTTAGCACGTATTTACCTTGGAACAAACGTATTTGTGTTTGTTGATATTCACCATATTCAGCTGGTCATGGGGTCTGCCGCATTTCTTTATCCACTGTCGGCATCTCTCCTCTCGGGTTTTCGGTTTAGGAAACGGGTAAAATATCACCCCCCCCCCTCTAAGCTTATGGGATATCTGCTGTCGGCTTTGCAAAGACCATAAGCACAACGCTTCACCATTTTTGCAATGGATTCCAACCCTGCACGCATGAACACAAAGAAAAGCTTGTCGGACCTCCACATTGAGCCGCACACGTGATCGAATATGATTGGACAACAGGCATTTAGGGGTGTGGCTTTGCGAAAGGTCAATTGCCCCTGGGGAAGATCAGACTGGCTGGGGGGCCAGCGGTTGCCCCCGTGCTGCGGCTTCCTCCCTGGCAGGGGAAGGTCGGATATGACAACGTTAGTGATACGATCAAGAGATATATTGGATTGTAGAACTGCATACAACACTGAACACTGCATACAACACTGCATACAACACTGAACACTGCAAACAACACTGCAAACAACACTGAACACTGCAAACAATACTGCATACAACACTGCATACAACACTGCAAACAACACTGAACACTGCAAACAACACTGCATACAACACTGCATACAACACTGCAAACAACACTGCAAACAACACTGCATACAACACTGCAAACAACACTGCATACAACACTGCAAACAACACTGCAAACAACACTGCAAACAACACTGCATACAACACTGCAAACAACACTGCAAACAACACTGCAAACAACACTGCAAACAACACTGAACACTGCAAACAACACTGCATACAACACTGCAAACAACACTGCAAACAACACTGCATACAACACTGCAAACAACACTGCATACAACACTGCAAACAACACTGCAAACAACACTGCAAACAACACTGAACACTGCAAACAACACTGCATACAACACTGCAAACAACACTGCATACAACACTGAACACAACACTGCACACAACACTGAACACTGCAAACAACACTGCATACAACACTGAACACTGCAAACAACACTGCATACAACACTGAACACTGCAAACAACACTGCATACAACACTGAACACTGCAAACAATACTGCATACAACACTGAACACTGCAAACAACACTGCATACAACACTGCATACAACACTGCATACAACACTGCAAACAATACTGCATACAACACTGAATACTGCAAACAACACTGCAAACAACACTGCAAACAACACTGCAAACAACACTGCATACAACACTGCAAACAACACTGCAAACAATACAGCATACAACACTGAACACTGCAAACAACACTGCAAACAACACTGCAAACAACACTGCATACAACACTGAACACTGCAAACAACACTGCAAACAACACTGCAAACAACACTGCATACAACACTGCAAACAACACTGCAAACAAGAGTTTCGGGGCTGCCGAGCATGTAAGACGTGCTTTTCGCCGCTCCGCCGGTTTGTGATAAACTTCAATTATAAATAGTCCTTTAACTACGTTTTTTCTTTTTGGACTTTGGACACTGGACAACGTATGTTCATCTACCAGTCAGGCAGACTTTTCGACACTTTAAATCGTCCATGGGTCCTGTTAAACCCAAATTAAGGACGACGCGTGCAGGACAACAAACAATCTTTGATCAGCCACCCGGGCCATCCCCACCGCACGCGCCAGCTGCTAACATGACCAGCGGCAGCGCCTTTGATCTAGGGGCCTTACAATCAATGCTGAACTCGCTGAAGGAAGATATTTGTGGCAGAATTGACTCATCGGCAACTAACCTGAGAGCTGAAATCCTTGCAGTGCGCACGGAGCTGGTGAATATTACTGAACCATTGCTGCTGAAAATAAATGAACACGGGCAAACTATCTGCGAGTTGGAACGTGTGACGAGCGACCACAGTGACCAGCTCTCCTCGCTTGACTCCACTGTTAAGGAGCTCACGTCACAGGTGAAATTACTAACCGACAAATGTGAGGACCTAGAGGGGAGATCGAGGAGGAACAACCTTCGACTCGTGGGGATACCTGAGGGCTCGGAGGGTCCGCGGCCAACGGAATTCATCGGCCGCCTACTCAAGAACCTACTGGGCCTGGATGATGAGCCCCTACTCGACAGAGCCCATCGCACTTTGCGGGCTAAACCCAAAGAGGGAGAGACGCCTCGTCCGCTCATCATCAGGGTCCACTTCTTTCATCTCCGGAACGAAATCCTACGTCGGGCCAGCGCGACCTCCCGTGACACCCCTCTACTCTTCCAAGGCAAAAGGCTCTCTATTTTCCCTGATTACACCGGCGCTGTTTCCAAGAAGAGGGCTGCGTTTGGAGGAGTGAAACGTGAACTCCATGCCTGTCCTGGTATCAAGTTTGGGCTGATGTTTCCTGCGGTTCTGAAAATCACTCTGCCGAGTGGTTCAACGCACACGTTTGAAGACCCGGCCGCCGCCTCGACTTTCATAAACACTAAACTCAGAAAAGCGGTTCCCCAGACTGTAACCATCAGCTGAACGGCAAGTTCATAATTTATGTCCATATGACTGAGCATATACAGACTATTTCATTTTGGGACTACGATATTTCACAATATTAACATTTGTCACTTAACCACGGAAGGGGTGGTGTTTATCTTTAGAGTTAGTAATAGGAGAGGGCAGGAGCTCCGGGCACCACACCACACGCGTATCTCAGCGGGAGATGCTTCGGCGTGAGGGGGGAGGGGGGAGGGGGGAGGAGGGAGGGGAGAGGGGGGAGGAGGGAGGGGGGAGGAGGGAAGGGGGAGTAATGTTGTCTGTATCAGTTCTTTTTTATTTTGGTGTACTTGGCTTGGTCGCCCTATTGCAGTTTTATTTTATTGTTTTCAGTGTTTCTCATTTGCGGTGTACCCAGCACATCTATTCATTATCTTGCCGGTATTATGACCCAACCTAGATCAGCACAGCGGTCGGGAGGTGTACTTAGGTTTTGCAGCTGGAATTGCAGAGGCCTAAATCAACCGATCAAATGTAGTAAGGTGATACATCATCTTCAACATCTTGGCGCTAACATTGCTTTCCTTCAAGAGACCCACTTAAAGGGAACGGATCATATCAAATTAAAGAGGAGATGGGTGGGTCAGGTTTATCATTCGTCATTTCAAGGGAAATCCAGAGGAGTAGCCATTCTAATCCATAAATCTGTCAACTTTGTTTACTCCGATATTATCTCGGATCCTGGCGGGAGATTTGTGATAGTTATAGGACGGCTGTATGATGTACCAGTAATTCTGGCTAATGTATACGGCCCCAATTGGGACAATGAGAACTTTTTTCAAACACTGTTTGCCAGGATACCTGATATGTCAACACATTATCTGATTCAGGGTGGAGACCACAATGTCTGGATTAATCCTAGATTAGATCGCTCATCACCCAGGAATAGTGTACCTTCAAGATCTGCCAAAATCATTCATGCCTTTATGAATGAATTCAAGGTCTCTGACCCCTGGCGATTTTTAAACCCACAAGGAAGACAATATTCTTTCTTTTCACATGTTCATCAAACTTATTCTCGTATTGACTTTTTTCTGATTGATAATCGACTCATCCCATCACTACACTCCTGCTCTTATGAAGCGATCGTATTGTCGGATCATGCTCCAGTGCTTCTGGAGTTGTGCTTCCAGGAATATAACAACTCGCCACCTCCCTGGCGCCTAAATTGCCGTTTATTGTCAAATGAGAATTTCGTTAATTTCATACACAACCAAATCGATTTTTTTATATCGACCAATAAGACCCCTGAGATTTCAGCATCTTTACTATGGGAGACATTGAAGGCATATCTGAGGGGTGAGATAATCTCATATAGCGCCTATGAAAGGAAGGATAGAAAAAGACAGATGAGTGACTTGACTAAGCAGATTAGTCAATTAGATAACATACATGCTACTCAACCATCCCCGGATGTCTATAAAGAACGTCTCTCCCTCCAAGCTAAATTTGATGTCCTCTCCTCTGCTTACGTGGAGGATCTACTGATTAAATCCAGACAGACGTACTATGAGCATGGAGACAAGTCTAATAAATTATTGGCCCATAAGTTACGACAGGCCTCTGCCTCACATCAGATCCCTCAAATCCAGACAACCAATGGTTTAACTACGGATCCCAAGCTAATTAATGAAGAATTTAAAAACTTTTATTCCTCCTTATATACATCTGAACAAACCTCTGACCCTTCTGCCTATGATAATTTTTTTAATTCATTGGATATACCACAGATAAACCCGGAGGCTGCCACAGGGCTGGAGGGACCAGTCACGATAGATGAGCTCAGAGAGGCCGCCTACTCTATGCAAACAGGGAAGTGTCCGGGGCTAGATGGTTACCCTATAGAGTTCTACAGGAAATTCTTTGATAAATTGGCACCCATTTTAATTGACATGTATGCAGATTCATTTAGGTCACTTAAGTTACCCCCATCCCTTACTCAAGCCTCGATTTCTCTGTTGCTAAAAAAAGATAAAGACCCCCTATCCTGTAGAAGTTATCGTCCTGTCAGTCAGTTGACGGTAGATTTAAAGCTTCTATCAAAGCTCTTAGCTATGCGCTTAGAACCTGTCCTTCCCACTATCATATCTCCAGACCAAACAGGTTTTATCCAGAATAGATATTCATTTTCCAACATTAGACGTCTCTTTAATGTCATATATAGCCCTTCCTCCACAACTAGCCCGGAGGCTGTCATCTCACTAGATGCGGCCAAAGCTTTTGACCGTGTGGAGTGGGGATATCTTTTCGACACATTGAAAAAGTTTGGACTGGGGGATAACTTTGTAGCTTGGGTGAAATTACTTTACACCTCTCCCACTGCCTCAGTAAGGACTAACAACACACGTTCAGCACAGTTCCATCTACACCGCTCCACGAGACAGGGTTGCAATTTGAGCCCACTCCTGTTCGATGTTGCCATTGAACCGTTGGCCATCGCACTTCGATCAGACCTTCGTATAAAAGGTATAATCAGAGGGGGTGTTGAACAGAGGACCTCCCTATATGCAGATGACCTGCTTCTATACGTGTCTGACATCTCCACATCTATTCCAGCTGCACTTGACATATTCACCCGATTTGGCCGTATTTCAGGGTATAAACTAAATTTAGACAAAAGTGAACTTCTTCCATTGAATGCAGAAGCTCGAAGTTATCCACTGCATAACTTCCCATTGAAAATTTCCCCCCATGGCTTCAAATATCTCGGTATCCAAATTAGGGATACATTTGGGGACCTATTCAAATTTAATTTTGGCTCTCTACTGACTCGATTTCAGGAAGATTTTGAACGTTGGTCATTATTACCTCTCTCTCTTGCTGCACGTATCAATTGCGTTAAGATGAACTCTCTCCCAAGGTTTTCTTATCTTGTCCAGTGCCTGCCTATCTTTCTTCCCCACTCATTCTTTCAAAAAATTGACAGCCTAGTGTCCAAATTTATTTGGAATAACAAAGTTCCCAGAATTAGTAAAGCTCTATTACAAAGGAGTAGATCTCTGGGTGGCATGGCTCTACCTAACTTCAGAGCCTACTATTGGGCAGCCAATCTCAGAATCATACAGCAATGGCTACAGTCAGACAAACCTCTGGTGTGCCCTATGTGGGTTGACATCGAAGCCTCATCTGTCAAACCTGCTTCACTAACCGGTCTTATACATGCCCCCATTAGTTCTCCATTGGCCCCCTACTTCAAAAATATAATCGTTAAAACTACATTCTCTTGGAGCATTCTCTTTATGGGCCTCACTCGGTATTAAAACACTAGGTGACCTATATATAGATAATGTTTTTGCCTCCTTTCAGCAATTATCAGAGAAATATTCAATCCATAGCCGACATTTCTTTCGGTATCTACAGATTCGTAGCTATGTCTGTAGCATTAACCCTATATTTCCCAACCTTCCAGAGGTAACACCCATCGACTCCTTTTTAACCCCGATGTCTTCCATCAAGGGCATGATATCGACTATGTACAATCTCATTCTCTCCTTATGTCCAACCACAATACACAATATTAAAAGTAAATGGGAGGAGGATTTAGAGGAGGAGATCTCGGATGATATTTGGGTTGACATTCTACGTCTTGTTCATTCTTCTTCTATTTGTGCAAGACACGGGCTGATACAATGCAAAATTGTTCATCGAGTACACCTGACGAAAGTCAGATTAGCCTAAATGTATGAAGATATCGATCCTATATGTGATAGATGTCATTCGGCCCCAGCCACATATACTCACATGTTTTGGACATGCCCCTCCTTGCACAGGTATTGGACAAATATTTTTGAAACCATCTCGGGAAGTATTGAGACAAATCTTGAACCAAATGTATTGACAGCGCTTTTTGGATACTCCCCACCTATGTTATCACTTTCAAAGCACAAAGCACACATTGTGGCATTTACCACTCTACTGGCCAGGCGGCTGATTCTGTTTAAATGGAAGTCCGCTGCTCCCCCCACTCACCTTCACTGGATTAGAGACATACTATACTTTATCAAACTTGAAAAGATAAGATGCACTCTGAGAGGTTCTTCATCTATGTTCAAGAAAACGTGGGGTTCATTCCTTGTACTTGTGGATGATGTACAGTTCCATACTATTCCAGAATAACAATTTGTATGCTGCTTGTTGGTATTCATCTGTATGAACGTTAATTCAACGTGAGTTATTTGATATACCGGATATACATTGGAGAAGCATATTTGGGTACCTAAACATGTGCTATATATTTGATATACTATGTATATACGTTTGAGACGACTGTCGAGCGACCAAGTCAGTGTTTGTTTGTATTATTATTTACTTTTGAACTCTGTTTTATTTTTTCTTGTTTTTTATTTTTTTTATTTTATTTTCTTCTGTTTAATGTTGTTATCTGTTCTATGTGGACAATGACAATACAACAATGTATATATACAGACATGTACTTATAATGTCTATGTCCTCAAAAAAGTATAATAAACAAAAAAGTGAAGAAAAAAAAACACTGCAAACAACACTGCATACAACACTGCAAACAATACTGCATACAACACTGAATACTGCAAACAACACTGCAAACAACACTGCAAACAACACTGCATACAACACTGAACACTGCAAACAACACTGCATACAACACTGCAAACAACACTGCAAACAACACTGCATACAACACTGAACACTGCAAACAACACTGCAAACAACACTGAACACTGCAAACAACACTGCATACAACACTGCAAACAACACTGCATACAACACTGAACACTGCAAACAACACTGCATACAACACTGCAAACAACACTGCATACAACACTGAACACAACACTGCACACAACACTGAACACTGCATACAACACTGAACACTGCAAACAACACTGCATACAACACTGAACACTGCAAACAACACTGCATACAACACTGCATATAACACTGCATACACCACTGCAAACAATACTGCATACAACACTGAATACTGCAAACAACACTGCAAACAACACTGCAAACAACACTGCAAACAACACTGCAAACAACACTGCATACAACACTGAACACTGCAAACAACACTGCAAACAACACTGCATACAACACTGAACACTGCAAACAACACTGCAAACAACACTGCAAACAACACTGCAAACAACACTGCATACAACACTGAACACTGCAAACAACACTGCAAACAACACTGCATACAACACTGCAAACAACACTGCAAACAACACTGCATACAACACTGCATACAACACTGCATACCACACTGCAAACAATACTGCATACAACACTGAATACTGCAAACAACACTGCAAACAACACTGCAAACAACACTGCAAACAACACTGAACACTGCAAACAACACTGCATACAACACTGCAAACAACACTGCATACAACACTGAACACTGAAAAACAACACTGCATACAACACTGCATACAACACTGCAAACAACACTGCATACAACACTGCAAACAACACTGCAAACAACACTGAATACTGCAAACAACACTGCAAACAAGACTGCATACAACACTGCAAACAACACTACATACAACACTGCATACAACACTGCATACAACACTGAACACTGAAAAACAACACTGCATACAACACTGCATACAACACTGCAAACAACACTGCATACAACACTGCAAACAACACTGAATACTGCAAACAACACTGCAAACAACACTGCATACAACACTGCATACAACACTGCAAACAAGACTGCATACAACACTGCAAACAACACTACATACAACACTGCATACAACACTGCATACAACACTGAACACTGAAAAACAACACTGCATACAACACTGCAAACAACACTGCATACAACACTGCAAACAACACTGAATACTGCAAACAACACTGCAAACAACACTGCATACAACACTGCAAACAACACTGCATACAACACTGCATACAACACTGCATACAACACTGCATACAACACTGAACACTGAAAAACAACACTGCATACAACACTGCATACAACACTGCAAACAACACTGCATACAACACTGCAAACAACACTGAATACTGCAAACAACACTGCAAACAACACTGCATACAACACTGCAAACAACACTGCATACAACACTGCAAACAACACTGAACACTGAAAAACAACACTGCAAACAACACTGCATACAACACTGAACACTGAAAAACAACACTGCATACAACACTGCATACAACACTGCAAACAACACTGCATACAACACTGCAAACAACACTGCAAACAACACTGAATACTGTAAACAACACTGCAAACAACACTGCATACAACACTGCAAACAACACTGCATACAACACTGCATACAACACTGCAAACAACACTGCATACAACACTGCATACAACACTGCATACAACACTGCAAACAACACTGCATACAACACTGCAAACAACACTGCAAACAACACTGAATACTGCAAACAACACTGCAAACAACACTGCATACAACACTGCATACAACACTGCAAACAACACTGCAAACAACACTGCATACAACACTGCAAACAACACTGCATACAACACTGCATACAACACTGCAAACAACACTGAATACTGCAAACAACACTGCAAACAACACTGCATACAACACTGCAAACAACACTGCATACAACACTGCATACAACACTGCAAACAACACTGCAAACAACACTGCATACAACACTGCAAACAACACTGCATACAACACTGCAAACAACACTGCATACAACACTGCATACAACACTGCAAACAACACTGCATACAACACTGCATACAACACTGCAAACAACACTGCATACAACACTGCATACAACACTGCAAACAACACTGCATACAACACTGCATACAACACTGCATACAACACTGAAACAGCCTGAGAAGACACAACAAGCGACTCCGACATGTATGATTCTTAAAGATTCCCCATATGTTCTTTGTACAGTAGGTTATATAGCGAACACTGAGAGTGTATACGTTTCTACACTGATAGTTTAAACATTTATTTAAAGGGACACTTCACCAAAGAATGCAGGTGGCTTACTGCAATAGTTGGTTTGTGTAATATATGTACTATATCCATGAAAGAACGTGTTAAAGGGGCACTTCACCAAAAGAATATCTCAGAATCAATTTACAAAAAATCTCACCAAGAACACAAACTCACACACATCCAAACAACAGTTTTGTACACATTAATTTAGTTTGTCAGTTATTTACAGTAAATTGAATATTAAATATGGCCACCAGTGATGTCATCGGGGACATTGAACCAGTGGCGTCATTTCAGTAAAAGCTAAGGTATGGCAATTATGGAGGTGGGGGGGTGAAGGGGGGGTTTCCCCCCCTTGGTGGATTTTTTTGTCAAATCAGTTGCGCAATAGTCACTTTTGGTGAGTTGTTTCTAGGACTACACAAGCATTTTTAGTATAGAAATGTGTCAACAGACTAAAGCAGGGAACCACAATATTTTGCATACAAATTATGCAGAATGTAATATCATAACTGTCTATTATTTTTCTTGCAATTGAGCCAATTTTCCTTAGGTACAGTTTTGAGGTGTGTGTTCAACAGATTGTAGTATCAAAAACACGTTCACAAAAAGTATGGGTTACTGAATGCTAAACTGCACTGTTATAATCACTAAGCCATTGTAAGACCTTACCTGTGTCCCTGTATCACTTGTCTCTGCTGCGCTTTGATTAAAAAACGTCTGTATGTCCATTTTCCTTTTTTTTGTGGCATATTTGAGTTAGTCACCTATAGTAAAAGTCACCTAGTAAAAGTGAGATAATTGACAATATCAAAACATGCTAGGGCTGTACCGAATAGTTCGAAGCTTCGTTCATAATGTTGACATTCGAATTCTAAATCAACATAAAAAAAAAATGTATTATAAAAAATAAAAAGAAATAAAAAATAATTTGCCAAGGTATGGCGAGTGCCATACCTTGCCATACCAAAATGACGCCCCTGCATTGAACCCTTGTGTTGTGTTGATTACAGCTCAATGGCTCTGTTACCCATACTGTACGAACTCTCAACTTGAGGGTGAAGTGCACTTTTAACATAACAATGCTTTTTCTTGGATACCAGCTATCATTACATTGACAACGTAATGGCTGTATTTAATGGCTGGTATTGCCTGTGTCTACTGTATACAGCAGCATGGGCAGAACAGCAGCAGTGAGAGGCCACCTATATAATATTCACAGGACTGTGAGTCACTCCCTCGCTCTGAGTCACTCATCGCAAAGTTTTGCAATGAAACTTATTAAATGCGTCTGATTGATTGAATTTGATTGATTGATTGATTGATTGATTGAAAACTGTATTAACAGATTGCAGAATGGGTACCGTACAGTACAGCTCAATACATACAATTGTTAAGGGGATGCAGACCAGAGAAAGACTTTCGTCTTGTTTACATCAGGGTCCCCCATTTTCAATTCATCGTAACATATATGACATACAGATAGACAGTACTGCTACATCTATACATTTATGACATACCAGATTTGCAAATACAGTACTGTTTGTGATACGAGTCCAGAAAAGAAGTATATACATTTGACGTAGAAACTGTACATTGGAGGAGGTCGGGTAGGTGGGGGGGGGGGTACTGTACATTGGAGGAGGTTGGGTAGGAGTGGGTGGGGGAGGTTGGGTAGGAGGGGTGGGTGGGGGACACTGTACAACTGTACAAGCAACACTGTACATTGGAATATTTACAAGACCATACTTGGTCATTTTTACTGTACATTGGAGGGGGTTGTGTTAGGACATTTACACGGGCCAGTTTCGAATTGCAATCTCCCGTAGGTGTTTTTTGAGAGTGTTTTTGAAAGTGGGTAGTGATTCACATTCCTTTACAGCTTTGGGTAGTGCGTTCCACATTGATGTGGCATAATTGCGAAACGTGTTTAGTCCCTTGTGTAAGGGCAACCTAACAAGAAAAGATGCCAGTGAGGGAATACTGGGTGAAGCTCTTTCCAACGCGTGATGCTTGTTGATAATAAAAAGATGTCTTCTCCTTGAGTACTTTTGAGAGTTTTTATTCTTACTTGCAGTGTGGACAAATATAAGCGTACTGTAAACTCTGTGTTTAAACTGGACTTTAAACACAGGATAGTTGCTACAAAGTAAACCCAAAAAGTGACTCAATATAACTGAAAACAAACAAACGAGCACGGTAAAAAGATAGTGTGGCTTCCCTGTGATAATTACCCAATTTCCCTGCCGCTGCACACCTGTGAACAGATACATATAGACTGCACCTGAGCACACATGAGCCCCGCCTCCTGTGCCCACTGCCAGCTAATTGGTCAACACTTTCATGGTGACACGGTGCCTTCATACAATAACGTAACGGCAGAAAATCATTAAATTGGCTACAACACACCGGCCCCCAATTGATACTATATAAACACGTAACAATTCAATGCATGCAAGTGATTGTAGCCAAGTGCGTAGTCCACGTTGATATTTAATTCGTAATGTCCAAAGTTCATGTAGTCCAAAGGAAAATGGATATTAATCTAGTCAGCTTCCAAAAGAAGACAGATCTTGGTGATAGTTCAAAGTTCATGTAGTTCATAATGTATATGTAATCCAGTAGGGTGGGTAACACCAGTAATAGAAAATTGGCTTCAGTCTATTGAGCGTCCAATAGAAGATAGGTCTTTGCGATGGTTTGCTCCAGGACGTTGTACTTGATCCGGACATTCAAACTGCACAAGTCCATGTCTGACAGGATCCACGAGGCGCATTAGAGTCCGCTACCATGGAAACGTCTCCTATGAAAAGTTCATCTTGTTCTTTGGCCACCGTTGTCTTTGTCTTTTCCTCGCTGGCATCCCTCTTGTCTGACAGCTCCTGTTTCCTTTTCTTTTCCTAATTAGAGTCAATTGACATTGTCTTTACATTCCTTGTGTTCCTTGTGTGTGTGTAGCATCCACAGAGTCTCTTGCCTTTGTTGTGTTTCTCCAGGGAGTCTTTCCTCTCTTTAGCCATGTCAAATATGCCCTTTTTCATCCTTCTTCTCTTTATGGTCTTTCTCTTTTGTTTTTTCTGTTGGGAAGTGGTTCAGTTCATCCTGATCAGGTGTTGAGTCTTTCCTATGGGAGTCAGAGAGGCCTGGAGAATCACTTAACTTAGCTACATGGCGTTTGTGGGATTTGTATTCCTTGTACTCCTTCACAGGACCGTCCCAACTGTCGTCCCCGTAGAGGCAAGAATCAAAGAAGGGGTCTGAGGCCCACCTGTCGTGGTGGTCATCGGAGGCACTGAGCTTGGTATCTTCCATGTTCAGGAAACGGTTGTTGACGTCGTAACCTTCATGTTTCGGCTCCCCCTTTGGTGCCTTTTCATTTTTAGATTTCTCCTTCTCCTCCCTTGTGTTCTTCTCCGTGTCCATCTGCAGATGTTTCTCCTCGTTCTGTTCACTTTTCCTGTCAGCCTTTGAGGAGGACTTCTCCTTGGACCTTTTCTCCTCTTTGTGAGCCTTAGGTTTCTCCTCCTTGAGCTTGTCTCTCTCTTTGAGGGTCCTTTCCTTCTTGGCTGATTCTTTAACTTTCTTAATTTTCTCCTTCTTCGCCGTTCTCTGCAGCTCTTTCCCAGAAGACCAGTCCTCGTCCTCAGGTTCCATTTTTGAAAGCCGCTCCTTTGACTCATCTTTCTGAGAAATGGAGATGCGGTTGGCTGTGACTGTGGGGCAGCTAATCCCACTCTCATTGCCTCCTCTCAATGGTCCGTTGACAACCCATCCCAAAAGGGTTCTAACAGCGTAAGGTCCTCTACTCCTGCTGTTTATCACCTCCCATGGCTCCATTGCTTCTGGAGTGTTCGTTCCAATTAACAGCTCCACATCAGCATTGATAGTAGGAATGTCTACAGTGTTCATGTACGGCCAAGCCCACAAGTCTTCCTGTCGTGGGATGTTATTGCGAGTTACAGGCATCTTACGTTGTGTGTACACATCAGGCAACTCGATGTAGGCGTCACCATTTAGTGCAGCGACCTCTAGTCCTGAGATGACATGACTGTTGACAAAACTCTTTTTGTTCATTGTTTTCATTAGGAATCTAGTGTTCCTTCCTCTCACATTGAGCTTCCTCATCAGTTGTTCAGAGCAGAAAGTGGATGAACTGCCGGGATCTAGGAATGCATACATTTTTATGATTGTGCTGCCTTTCTTTGCCTTGATCTTTACAGGCACAATATACAAAAAGCAGTCCTGTGCCCTGGCCCCTATGTGGCCACAAGTCTTGGGAATGGTGACTTGACTCATTCTGTTTTCATCTCGTGTGTCATCTTGTCGTGATCTTAGTTCTTTCCATTCCCTTTCATGAATATGGAGAATGGTAGGATGTCTCAGGTTACATATCTTACAAAATAGCCTACTATGGCACTGTGAACTTATGTGCCCGACATATAGACATCCAAAGCAAGCACCCTTTCTTTTTAGAAAATCAATTTTTTTCACCATGCCGCTTCTTCTCCATCTTAGGACATGCTTCCAAACTGTGGCCCTCTTCACACAGCAGGCAGGATCTTCTTGTTGGTTTGTCTCTCTCCTCTTGATTGTCAAACTCAACAGGTGCCACAGACGTAGCAAAACTGCTTCCTCTCTCCTGTATGCGTCCTTGTGATGTTGTATTTCCGATCTTCAATTTTGACATTGAGACAACAGTGTCTAGAATGTCCCCATACAGTGGATCAGATGCAATAGACACTTGTCTTTCAATGAAGGTGACAACTTCACTGAAACCTGCTTGTTCTGAAGGGCCAGATTAACACTGAGAATCTGCGTTTATTATTTTGTATAACTTGTATATTGTTTATATATATAAGCTATATACCTTTAAGCTTCCGTTTGCATCATAGTATTATTCGCTCGCCTCATTGGGCACCGCCCTTGACATTGGAGGCGCCAGCAGACGCGCCCCTCAGACAAGTTCAAAGACGTGTCCGGGCAAGTTCAGACATGCCCTTAGCAGGCGCATTGATTCCGGACAGGTAATTCGGCTGCGCTCTAGAAATCAGTCTGAGTATATATATATTGTAGATGGCGCAAGCAGCAACCAGAGTGAGCAGAGAAACGAGAACACAGTAACGATTGTGCAGAACGAGTGAACATGTGAGCAGTGGAAGTAATGAGTCGGCAGTAGCAGAACAGGAGAAGCAGCCGAGCGAGATTGTAATACGTTCGGTACCGTTGTACACAGACCTACCCGCGGTGTATCGTTACGGATAGCTAGTAGCTACTTAGATACGACCATAATATTGTAGAGCCATTATTGGCGCAGTATAGTGACTTGTGTAAGCGAAGTAACGTGGAGAAGCGTATAGTTAAGACCATCTGCGTTTGGATCTAACTACTCCCTGAAGACCGTCATTGGGCTAGCTTCCAGTACAAACGAAGCTAGCTAGCTACCATCTCTGCCATCGGGCTTTGGATTAAGAGCTATTAACCCTGCCATCGGGCACTTGGATTACAAGGACTGGATCCGTACGAGACCCCCTTTTCTTCAGTGACCACAGGATTATCCGACTATTCTTCAATTCCTCCGGAGCTTACAACTCCATAGGGGAAATCATCGTCTCCAGCTACCCCCCTTGCTTTGCCCTGTATCGCCTTCTCTCACTCCCTGCAGAGCTCCGGTCGAGTATTCTTAACCTAGGAAATATTCATTCCCCCTGACTTTGATACTCTGACATTCTACTATTAAAAGAGCAACGTAATAATTCAGTTGTATATTGATATGACTATTAAAATACTGTAAACTTGATATCCTTGTCCCCGTGCCGTCAATTGAGTGTCTGCCATATTTATCTAACTGTACTGTCTGGCAAGTAATAATATTTAGTAGTGGTTTAATCTAAACAATCTTTAATACAGTCCGGGTTGTGTAGCCCCTCAGCTACACTGCTCGACGATGGTGTCTCTCCTGGTACTCAAAAGCAATGTTTCTCCATCTGTCTCTGAGTTTGTAAGGTAGCTTCATGATTATTGCCTGTAGGTTTGATGGCATATTCATCTCAAACATGTAGCTGATGTCCTCCATAGCATTACAGCAGATGCGTAGAATTAGTGAAAATGCTTGTAAGGCCTTGATATCCTCTGATTTTATAGGTGCCCATCCAAACGCTCTCTCCATATATGCAGTGGCTATTTTCTGCTCATTACCAAAATGTTCATGCAGAAGTGTTCTAGCCTTTTGACACCCCCTGTCGGATGGCATATGTTGACAGCTCTTTACCAGCTCTTTAGGTTGCCCTCTAGTGTACTGCTCCAGGTAGTACAAGCAGTCCACACTGTTAGCAGCCTTTCCTTCCACTCCATGTTCAAAGGCTCTAATGAATGTGTTGTACTCAAAAGGGTTTCCATCAAATTATCCCTGGGGGGTAGTGATAAGGAAACTTGCTGTTGCACAAGTAATGCTGTAATGTAATTTTGCTTCTGCATGATCGTGAAGATATTGCCTTGATCCTCACTGCTTTGAATGGGTTGCTGCAGTGAATATACAGCATGAGGTAGGTGTTGAGATCTTTGTGGCATGCTTGCAGTGAGAGTTGGAGCACTTGGTTTTGTTTTGGTTCCTTGAGAAATGATTTCCTTGTGCCGGGTGGCTACAGTACTGAGCTGATTGTATGGCTTTTGGTGTGATTGAGTTGGTCTTGCAGGTTTGCTGCCTCCTGTTGGTGGATAGTTGACATGACAGTCTGACAGTGATGGAATGAATTGTACAGCAGAGGGGTTGAGAGCAGCCTTTTCTTTTGACGCATAAGAGTTCATTCCATCTGTAACTCTGCTTTCAATGTCAGACCCTCTGTTCCTGAGAACAGTCACCTTAGCTGTCTGAGCAGCAATTTGACTTTGTATTTGAAGCAATTGCCTTTTTTTTCTTATTTGTGCCTCCTGGGCTTCCAGTTCATGACTTTCTTTTAAAGCCATTTCCATTACAACGAGTGCCGCCACCTCGGCCTGTGCCAAGATGGATGCAGAAATGTTTGATGACATTGAGTGTCTGGTAGAACTACCACATGACACCCTTGATTTACCCGTATTGGAAACACTGTCATCTGGCCCAATACTATCCACCTCATTTCCATTTGACACAAAGTTGAAATTTGAACTGTCATTAGCAAGAACCTTGTTTGTATATGACACAGCATTGTTATTTGAACCGTTGTTATTCAGAACCTCATTTGTACTCGACACAGCATTGTTCTTTGGGACAACCACAACCTCAGTTGCATTGGGCACACCACTGAATTCATAATCATTGTCATCAACTTGTGTGGGCGTGCACTGCTCCCTATTAGCACGCACCCATTTCTTCATTTTGTCAATGATTTGATTAACATTGTGCATGTGACCTTGAAACCATTTTGTTTGTTTAGACATTTCGTCGTCAGGCAATAAAGGTTTTAGTGATTCATGCAACCATGTAGTTTCACCAAGCAATTTCCACAGTGTGTCGTGCTTAATTTGCATGGCGGTAATATTTTCATTTGAGCCCATCATTAGATCCAACTCTTTAGCCATTTTACACAATTGTTTCAGTCCAAAGTTCCTTTCTTTATGCAACAACATGATCTTTGTTTCCAAAACTTTAAATGTGGGCTTAGAAAGCCTTTTGCCAAGTTCATTTTCTGTTTCATCTTGATTGACAGCTGCATCCATTTCAACGTTAATTTCCTGATTCCCCACGCTACTCATGTTTACAATGTCAAGCAATAGGCGGAGGTTTTACTTAGAATTCTTGATAGGATTTGCCTATATCAAGTTGCGCGAGGCCACTCCTTCCACAACTTTATTCCATTCATTCATGAATCCGTCTCACCGTAGCTTCTTTGATGTATTGTTCTGCGTTGTGCTGCGTGCATATTGATATCGTGGTTGAATCGGCAGAAACGTCAATGAAAAGGGCGCTGTTCCTTGACTCCTTCCATATCTGTCTGTCTTCGAAAACAATCTTGTTTAGAAGCTTGTCTTTTTACTTGTGTAAGGGCAACCTAACAAGAAAAGATGCCAGTGAGGGAATACTGGGTGAAGCTCTTTCCAACGCGTGATGCTTGTTGATAATAAAAAGATGTCTTCTCCTTGAGTACTTTTGAGAGTTTTTATTCTTACTTGCAGTGTGGACAAATATAAGCGTACTGTAAACTCTGTGTTTAAACTGGACTTTAAACACAGGATAGTTGCTACAAAGTAAACCCAAAAAGTGACTCAATATAACTGAAAACAAAACAAACGAGCACGGTAAAAAGACAGTGTGGCTTCCCTGTGATAATTACCCAATTCCCTCCCGCTGCACACCTGTGAACACATACATATAGACTGCACCTGAGCACATCTGAGCCCCGCCTCCAGTGCCCACTGCCAGCTAATTGGTCAACACTTTCATGGTGACACGGTGCCTTCATAAAATAACGTAACGGCAGAAAATCATTAAATTGGCTAACACCTTGTTTGAGCCGGATCTGGGTTTAACATGATTTGTGGAGCTCCCTCTGGTGTTGTGATCGTGGTATTCACTGACCTTTGGGAAGTATTTTGACATGTACATGGGTACCTTGGTCGTGTAGTGTATCTTGTAGACCAGGCCCATTGCAAGCTGCTTTACTCTGTCGTCTACTCTAAGCCATCCTAGGTTATCAAAGTGGGCAGGGGTGAGGTGGGTTCTAGGAGTAAGGTCAAGCAGTAGTCTGACCAGTTTGTTTTGAGATGTTTGTAATTTTGTTTTTAGCGCCTTTGAGGTGCTTTGGTACCATGAGGTGCAAGCATATAGTTGTAGTACCCTTGAATGAGTGCTCCTGCCAGAGTCTTTAGGGTTTTCTTGTTTACCAGAGAGGAGATCCGGTACAAGAATCTTGTTCTTGACTTTTTGACTTTTTTTTATTACATTGGTTGCCATTTTGTCACAGGAAAGATTTGCTTCTAGGATGGAGAGAGACAGAGAATTATTATAATGCAAATCTTATAGACCTTTTCAACTTGACAATATAAACATTCTAAATGGCCCCATTTGTGTTTCCTGTTGCAATGTTTGATAATACAGTATCCGACAGGAAGTAAACATAGGACAAAGCTGTTCCCCTAGCAATGGATTTCGAATGAAAAGGTATATAGACAACACTTTATAATAATTATCAATTACTGTGTAATGTATATTTACACAAGAGGGTGATCAATACATGATCATGAGTGTGATGCGGCAGGACAGAGGTATTCAAAAATATGGTTAAAAAAGATATCATGATGGCTGCAAAATACCTGAAGGTGGATGTGGTTAAACAATGGTTTGTGGAGGCCGGAAAATGTATTGAAATGGACAAGGGGAAAATTGTGTTTGGTTTTGGATAGAGGGCTATTATTTGGGTGGGATAAAGGGAGGATTTGGTTAATGTTGAGTTGTGTTGGATTATATAGGTACAGTATGGATTTGGTTTTGCTTTTTTATGTGTTGGTTGATTTAGGGAAGTAAAACAGTGGGTGGTTTATGTTGGGCAACGCGATCATTGGTGAATATTTGGTTTTGTTTATTGTGTTTATGATTGCTTTTATTTAAGGAGAACATTGCATTGATTGGAAAAATAACCATGTACATATTCAACTGTGATAATATGTAAAATAGATATTTTTGATAATAAAAAGATTTAAAAACATAAACACGCTGTGAGGAGGCGGCCAAGCGAAGGAAAAATGCAGTCCGAGTCAGGTTGCCATCACCCAGTGGTTGGTTTTTTATTCTATTTGTTCTTTTGCTCCCCAGTGGGAAAAAACGGGAAAAAACATATTTTAACATAAATACAAAAATAATACAAAATGATTAAACTTTCTTTTAACAAATATAAACAACTAGGCCCTTGGCTAAGGGACCTAGGTCTTAGTACGGCTGTGTCTCGCTTCCAAGCCTGTCACTACTTCTCCCCGAGAGGAGCCTCCATCCCTGGCTTTATGCTGGAAGCTCCTCCTACAGGGACAAACCAAAAACAAACAATCAATTAATCAATACAGACATCAATTTACACATCCAATAACTCTGGACAACATGGATACATTACTCCATCATGTTCTATCATCACCAAACACTAAACAGTGTTTAGGGCGCTTCATAAACCTATTCCCCTCTCGTTATGAAAATCCCCCCCCCTGTACTCTACCACACTTGGTTCCTTCCGAATCTCCCCTCCAGAAAAGGCCCTGGCCTCTCCCAGTTCTGGTTGGGCCAAGAACCAAGTGGGAGCACAGACAAACGGTATTTATCAACAAATGCATGTACTTTAATTCTACATAACATGTTATGCTTTAAACCAATGTGTCTGTATTACAAAACAACATAACAAAACAAACTAGGCCGAAGGCCTAAACTAAATGTTTGGCCGCATGACCACATGTGGGAACAGGTCAAACCACTTAAGGCCCATGTGCATCCCTACTTACAGGGCATGGGATAGCCCCATGACACACGCCGATCTCAGTTTCTACGTCAAATGTATATACACTCTTTTTCTGGACACTTTTTGTATCACAAACAGTACTGTATTTGCAAATCTGATATGTCATAAATGTATAGATGTAGCAGTACTGTCTAGCTGTATGGCGTCTATGCCTTCTACAACTCTGTTCGGTTTCCGGGTTCCTCTGATTGGCCACTAAGCCCACATGACCCTACGCTAGCACGCCCCCCTTATCGCCGCCAGTTATCGCGTACGCCCGCGCATGTGCATGAGCCGCGTCAAGCGCCTTCAATGACAGAGCTCTCATATTTGCGAATGCATAAACTATATCTTAAATTATGGCTATGTGTCTAATATGGCCGTCGCCAGTGGTGCAGTGCTGGTATAACTCGGTATAACGGCGTTATACCTCGCTCACAGAGGCTGAAGTACGCGCAATCGCTTTTTACATGGCATTATCCAACCGGACTCCCGGAGAAGCATGCAGCTGCAGAGCCGCAGAGCCAGCGGCGCTCTCTGGGCCGCGCGCTGACGGCCGCGCTGTGAGGCAATAGTATCCAGCTGCAGGACGAGAGCAGCCAAAAAAACCTGTGCATGCGCGCGCGCGTGGAGCGTTTGACCTACTGTCAATTTGCCACTGCACCACTGGCCGTCGCTTATCAATGACTTGTTTTGTTTACATCAGGGTGAAAGCTGTTGCATTTGCAAATATGAGAGCCAGCAATACGCAGCTCCAGTTAACCTAATTTATACCGTAACGAATCATTAAAAAAAGATACCGTTAATTGGAATATGTTGTTTCTGGATTATGTAATTGGTTTGTCATGACAAACCAATAAAAAATCACTACTTTACATCAGGGTGAACTGTTACGCTGCCACCACCCACTTCAATGACAGAGCTCTCATATTTGCGAATGCATAAACTATCTTAAATTATGGCTATGTGTCTAATATGGCTGTCGCTTATCAATAACGATTATCAGCAAATGCTGTGACAACGAGCATACCGTAATCGAATCATCCAAAGTATAACGGAACGTTGTTTCAGGGTTAGGGGGAGGATTTGTGACGATACACTGTTACCATGGAAACGGAAAACATATCTGGATGCTCAACAGGAGGAAAAGGTTTGTTCTTAATTCCCAGCTGTTTTTCGTGTTGATAGATAATAATGATAATACAAATAAATAAAACAAATAATCGTAACAGTGAGACCAAGATATTCCCGTCTATCTATATTCAATGTACAATGTAACGTTATAGAAATGTTGCAGAATGAAAAACTGGCGGTAGCGTCAACGTTACCCCAAAACTCATTGTTGAAGTTCCTTTCCGTTAGTCAACGTTAGTTTAGTTTACCCATTCTCACCTGTTGGCTGCCTGGTTGTAGTTTACATGTCTGCAGTATCATAGACCACCTTGAGTTGTACTGTACTGTACCCATTCTGCAATCTGTTAATGTTTTCAATCAATCAATCAATCAATCAATCAATTGAATCCTACCCCATATTACTTCTAACCTACACAGAAAATGGATTCGCACTATTTACAAGAGCATCTTGGAACATGTCTCGCTGAAGCACTTGCTGAGGTGGTTGAAAAGCGCCCCGTGGACCCTATCGAATATCTTGCACATTGGCTTTATAAACACAATGGAAATGCCAAATATGAGTCGACGGTAAGTTGCTGTTTATATTCTTGCCACTAGGGGGCAGCGTTAGACCGTTTCATGCCATTTCCTGAATTCACTGAATTGAAAGTGAATCAAACCCTAACTCAGACATCTTGGAAAACCAGTAGCCAAGTCATTATTAAACCACTGGGTTCATGGAAATTATCTGAACAACCTATGGTTGCTATTTATGTGGAAATCCCACCACACACGCACACGCACGCACACACGCACGCACACACACACACACACACACACACACACACACACACACACACACACACACACACACACACAAGCACAAACACACAGTCTATAGCGTTGCTAAGGTTGCAGACGGTTAAAATAACATGGAGGGATCTTTATGTTATCTTGCCCTCATCATCGTCTTTGGCAGGTTGAATTTATTCAGCTGCCGCAGGTTTGATTGATTGAAAACTTTATTAACAGATTGCAGAATGGGTACAGTACAGTACAGCTCAATACATACAATTGTTAAGGGGATGCAGACCAGAGAAAGACTTTCGTCTTGTTTACATCAGGGTCCCCCATTTTCAATTCATCATAACATATGACACACACGACATACAGATATACAGTACTGCTACATCTATACATTTATGACATACCAGATTTGCAAATACAGTACTGTTTGTGATACAAAAAGAGTCCAGAAAAGAGAGTATATACATTTAACGTAGAAACTGTACATTGGAGGAGGTTGGGTAGGTGGGGTGGGGGGGGGGGGGGTTGGGTAGGGGGTGGGTGGGGGACACTGTACACTGTACATTGGAATATTGACAAAGCCATACTTGGTCATTTACTATACATTGGAGGGGGTTGGGTTAGGACATTTGCAGGGGCCAGTTTCGAATTGCAGTCTCCCGTAGGTGTTCTTTGAGAGTGGTTTTGAAAGTGGGTAGTGATCCACATTCCTTTACAGCTTTGGGTAGGGCGTTCCACATTGATGTGGCATAATTGCGAAACGTGTTTAGTCCCTTGTTTGAGCCGGATCTGGGTTTAACATGATTTGTGGAGCTCCCTCTGGTGTTGTGATCGTGGTATTCACTGACCTTTGGGAAGTATTTTGACATGTACATGGGTACCTTGGTCATGTAGTGTATCTTGTAGACCAGGCCCATTGCAAGCTGCTGTACTCTGTCGTCTATACTCTAAGCCATCCTAGGTTGTCAAAGTGGGCAGGGGTGAGGTGGGTTCTAGGAGTAAGGTCAAGCAGTAGTCTGACTCTGACCAGTTTGTTTTGAGATGTTTGTAATTTTGTTTTTAGCGCCTTTGAGGTGCTTTGGTACCATGAGGTGCAAGCATAGTTGTAGTACCCTTGAATGAGTGCTCCTCATTTAGGCCGGGTATTCTTGTTTACCAGAGAGGAGATCCGGTACAAGAATCTTGTTCTTGACTTTTTGACTTTTTTGATTACATTGGTTGCCATTTTGTCACAGGAAAGATTTGCTTCTAGGATGGAGAGAGACAGAGAATTATTATAATGCAAATCTTATAGACCTTTTCAACTTGACAATATAAACATTCTAAATGGCCCCATTTGTGTTTCCTGTTGCAATGTTTGATAATACAGTATCCGACAGGAAGTAAACATAGGACAAAGCTGTTCCCCTAGCAATGGAATTCGAATGAAAAGGTATATAGACAACACTTTATAATTAATGATCAATTACTGTGTAATGTATATTTACACAAGAGGGTGATCAATACATGATCATGGGTGTGATGCGGCAGGACAGAGGTATTCAAAAATATGGTTAAAAAAGATATCATGATGGCTGCAAAATACCTGAAGGTGGATGTGGTTAAACAATGGTTTGTGGAGGCCGGAAAATGTATTGAAATGGACAAGGGGAAAATTGTGTTTGGTTTTGGATAGAGGGCTATTATTTGGGTGGGATAAAGGGAGGATTTGGTTAATGTTGAGTTGTGTTGGATTATATAGGTACAGTATGGATTTGGTTTTGCTTTTTTATGTGTTGGTTGATTTAGGGAAGTAAAACAGTGGGTGGTTTATGTTGGGCAACGCGATCATTGGTGAATATTTGGTTTTGTTTATTGTGTTTATGATTGCTTTTATTTAAGGAGAACATTGTGTAGCAGTCTGGAAAATATGGTATATTATTTATTATATATTATTTAAATATTATTATATTTATATTAGTGCTGTCAGGCGATTAAAAAAATTAATCTAATTAATTACAGGATTTGTAATTAATTAATCTAATTAATCGCATTTTAATCGCATAACCATTTTATGCCTGATATTCTATATTCTATAATCATATTTCAAATTGCATGTGTCCGGATGGCAGAATTCAGTACTGTATCTACAAAACCTTCTGTTTAATCATCTTCGATCTATTAATTTGCTTAGATTTTTCAGGTCTGGTCAATTTGAGCATGGTGTTATTCACAGTCAAAGATAAAAAAAAATTTATTGATATTCTCATTTGGTTCATTACAATTTACTCAAAATAAAATTTTCATTCAATCAATCACCGCACAGATTGATTGATTGAATGAAAATGTTATTAACAGATTGCAGAATGGGTACAATACAGTACGGCTCAATACACACAATTGTTAAGGGGATGCAGACCAGAGAAATACTTTCGTCTTGTTTACATCAGGGTCCCCCATTTTCAATTCATAATGAATTGTAAGTAAGGGTGCAACTTGCACCGTGCAATCCATTCTTAGTATTTCTGACACTGGGAATACATTCCCTGAGATTCATAGATGTACCTAGAATCAGATACCAAGAACATGCAAAAAAAGTCTGTAAATGTGTATTCTACATTCTTATGGAATGAATGAGATACAAAAAAATAACTTTTAAATTTAAATTTTTTTTTGTAATTTTGAGTTAATTTTCATAACGTGATAATTTGCTGTGTAATTAATTAATCTAATTAACACGATAAACTGACAGCCCTAATTTATATCCCTCTTGTACACAAAGACATTCTAACTAGTGTCCTTGATATTCACACGAGCAATGACACAAGCTACAGATCCCTGACCACCAAAACAACCCGGTTCAAAAACAGCTTCTTCCCCACTGCCATACGGACACTGAACTCCCTGTAGCACCCCCCCCCCCCTGTAGTACCCCCCGCAACCCCCCTTACCTCTGCTGACATGGACATGGACAAACTCACAAACTCTGAACTGTATCTATGTAATTGTGTTTTCTTTTATGTACGCTGTAAGTGATGTTATATGTTCTATGTTTTTATGTGTTTTATGTTGGAACTGCTATGAAACCTGCACTGAAACTAAATTCCACCAGCCTGGCTGTGTGGTCATTAAATAAATTGAATTGAATTGAATTGAATTGAATTGAAGCGTCCCAATCCGAAGAGCACTGGAACATGGATTATAAATGACAGTACTGAATCATATTCTACAATGCGTCTCCCCTTGTGACTGGCAGGCGGGACCAGCAGGGGGCAGTAGCAGGCAGAGAGTGGCGGAGAGAGCTGGGAAGTGATATATGGAAGAGACCAGCGGAAGTCGTTCTCTTCGGCAGTGAACTTGACAACGAGTAGTCGCAGCTAACGGGGGCTCTGGATAGCCCTGTTGCTGACGTTATGCCAGAGGGCCCCGTGAGAGAGGACAACGGGTGATAACGAGTACTGGCTAGTGGACACGATATCCTAGCAGTACCAGCGGTAGTATATGAACAATAAGTGCAGAGCCAGGCACTAGCAATCGAGTTATAGTAGTTACAGTGTGCGGTATAGGTAACGTGCGGTTAAACAATTATCCAAGTCTTTAACTACCGACTTATAGTAGTTACAGTGTGCGGTATAGAGTGCGCGCACCAGGACGAGCGTGGGCCAACAACCATTCTGCTCCGGCTGACTTCGACCAGACCTGCAACCGGCTGCCTGCATTCAGCCTGCTCCGGAGGACTTCACTCAGACCTGCACCAGGCTGCCTGCGGCCCACGGGAGTTCCGCCCATCCAGCAGGGGTCGTCATCACTCAGTACATGCTCTCAGCCGGCGCTGCCTCTCTGCCTAGCTCCGCCTGCTAACGTCCTCGCCGAGAGCGTTCGACGCCATCTTGCCTCCCGGACAACAGTGGAGTGGCGAGGCGGCCATTTCGGATGAGTACAAATGAGCGTTGATGCTCCCGATTCCTTATACAATACACAGTGTGGTGCAGCCCGCGGGCGAAAGTAACGTTGCTACTACCAGTTCATAGGGGTACCCCGAACAATATATGCCGGCATTAAGATAGGACTTTACTGGTATTTTGTGGGCTCACTCTTTTATTTCATTCCTTTTCTTTGAGCGTGATAAGGTGTGTATTTCATAATATTTCCCGTTCAGTGAATCCCTTTTATTCTCCTTCCCTATGCTCCCCCTTCCTTCCCCATATTATCAACCGGGAACAGTATGAGTGTAATTCCTTAGAGAAGGTAAATACTGTGTTCCGCCCAGACGTGGGCAGAACTTAGTCTGGGTACCTTGAGAACACTTGGTGCCTGGGTGTAATACTATAATTGATTTATGCCAGTGTAATCATTGTGTGGATACCCATGGTGCAGTAATCACTAGACGTAGCATTGTTGTAACTAGGCTGAGTTACAATAACATCCATCCAGAACGGGAGCACTGTGTGCGTGTCTTTTATTGAACCTAACCCTAATCCTAACCCTTTGATGTGGGTAATATATTTATCATTAACCCCTTCCTATTCTACCTTCCATTTCCACTGTAAGGTTTCTGGTGTTACTGAGGGAGGGTACTGCTTGCGGGGGGAACCCAGTTATTTCTTTACCATCCAGTCATTAGGTGTGGGAGGGCTAAGGAGACAATTGTGGAGGGTGAGGGTGTGTTGGGGAGTACTGCTGACTGCCCCAGAGAGAGGGAGGAAGACCAGAGTACCGGACCAGGTTTGTAAATCCTGGGCCTCATACATTCCCACTGCCAGTCTCCAGTTGACGCTCCGGATCCCAAAGACGGAGGTGCAGCTGAGTGCTACTGTGTCTCGCTACCTAGTGACCGCGCACCACAGTTCCCACGAAGCAGGGATAATCCACCCTGCTACATTTGGCGTCACGAACAGGATCAACATCCTACTCCACTCCCTCGTAAGTGACGACCCAGAGACCTGAGATGTCGGACGACGACACCCCGAAGCCGGAGGTCAAAGCCGGGCCGTCCCGGTCGGAGCGACGAGATGACCCGTCGGCCCCTCTCAAAGAAGAAGGGGAGAAAGCTGAGACGGTACAGACGTTGGCCGCAGAAGTGTAGTTCCTAAAGGGTCAACTCCAAGACCAGGCGGGCGTCCTGGACCACCAGGCCGAACAACTGGAAAGGGCCCGGCGCCAGGAGTCGCTTGCAGCGGCGCAAGCCATGATCCTCCAGCTCCCTCCAGCGCCCCTCCCGGTGGTGTACATCCAACGAGAGCGGAAGTGCAGCGAATTCGGGGGTGAAAAGGAGAGAGGGGAACTGCCTGTGGAAGACTGGATCCAGGCCATGAAGACCCATCTCCGTGCCAGTCGAGTGCCCGCGTAAGAACAAGCGGAGGTCGTACAGCTTCACCTCAAAGGCAAAGCGAAGCAGATGGTACGCTTCCGGACAGAGGGAACTATCCCAGACACGGAAGGCTTGTTCGCGCTCCTCGAAGAAACCTATGGGGACAAGGTCCCGGTCAGCGTTCGACTGGGGGAGTTCTTCGACCGAAGACAGGCCGCCGGCGAGACCGTACGCCAATTCGCCTATGACCTGCAAGAGAGGATCCGTCGCCTACGACGTCGGGCGCCTACGCAGGTTGCCGACGCCGCTGCCCTGCTACAAGAACGGTTTGTAGTAGGCCTCAGAGACGAGGCCCTGAGGAGAGAAATGCGGAAGTACATGAGAGAGGACGGGACGCGGCCGTTTCCTCAGGTCCTGAAGGCGGCGATCGATTGGTCGGAGGACGAGCTGGTCCTCCCCTCCGACAAGAGCTCCTCCCGGGGTTTAGTACACGCCTCGGCCGCGGAGAGACGAGAGGCCCCACCGATCGTCGACGCGCTGCAAGAAGCTATTTAGCAGCTCAAGGCCGGACAGGAACAGCTAGGTGCGCGCCAAGAGCAACTATTCCTGGCCTTCCAACAGGAACGTGACGCACCCCGGAGAGGTGCCACTGGGCGGCGCCGCCGGGACGACGCGACCGCCGCCACACGGGAACCACCCCGCCGAGATGAAGAGGGCAGGCTGATCTGCTACGCCTGCAATCAGCCGGGCCACATCAGCAGGGATTGTCCCAGCTCAGCCCGCGGGCCAGGCATAGCCACTAACCCCGCCCCCGAAGCTCCGGGCCCGACAGGATACCGACCCGGGTCACGAAGAGCAGTGGACGCCGTCACAGCCGGAGTCACCGACTCGGCTACAGAAGGCAGGGGGATGCAGGACGTGCACGGGGAGTGCCTCACCCTAGACGTTCAGATCGACGGGGTCGAGACCCGCTGCCTCTTCGATACAGGCGCCGAAGTCACCACCATGAACGAGAGTCACTTCATAAGACACTTCCCGCGGTCGAGGTTGACCCCCTCTAACTGGATCACCCTCATCGCCGCCAACGGGTTGGAGATCCCAGTGGTGGGGCGTCTGTACGCCGAAGTGCAGTGCCTAGAGATGACGTTTGCGGGGAAATGCATATTCATCCTCAAGGACGACCCCGCGCGAGTGGCACCAGGAGACGCCGTCCAGGGACTTCTGGGCATGAACGTGCTCGGCGGGGTAGACGGCTTGTTCAGAGGAATCAAGGGGATGCGCCTGGCGAGCCGAAGACGGGTCGACGCTAGGAGCATCGCCATCCGCCGTATCGTCACCGCCATGGCCCAAGAGGCCCGAGAGTGTACCGCCCCGGGAAGAATGGGATACGTCAAAGTGGCCGGCCGAGAGCCGGTGGTTATTCCCCCACACAGCGAAGTGATCGTCTCAGGCCGCTGCGAGACGACAGTGGGGACGCGGCGCCCCGTGATGCTAGAGAACACGCCAAGTGCGAACCTGCCCCCCGGAATGCTGGTGGCAAACGTGGTGACCTACGCTCGACAGGGAAGAGTGCTGGTGCGGATGTTGAACCCGACCGACGTTGAGATGGTGCTCAGACCCAGGTCCAGGCTGGCGGAGCTCCACTGCCCCCGTCAAGTGCGACCTAAGGAGAGGGTGACCGTGGAGGAAGTAGACGGAGGTGTCCGAGTGACGGCGATTGAGGCTCGAGACAGCCCGCCCGAAGTAGAGCTGTACGGAAGAGTCCGAGGACTGGCCATGCCCGTGCAGGCGAATCTGCAAGATCTCACGCCGGCCCAAGTGAGCCGACTAAATCAAGTGCTGGAGAAACACAAGGCGGTGTTCTCCGTGGACGACGGAGACTACGGTTACACTACCACGGTCACTCACTACGTCCCCACCGGTAACGCATCCCCGGTCAAGCAACGGCATCGCCGAATACCGCCTCACGTGTTTCAGGAGGTGAAGCGGCACGTACAAGACCTGGTGGACCAGGGGGTGCTAGTAGAGAGCTGCAGCCCGTGGGCGTCACCGGCCGTTGTGACTACCGCCGCCTCAATAACGTGACGCACCGAGATGCATACCCCCTACCTCGTATTGAGGAGTCCCTAGACGCCTTGGGGCAGGCCAAGATCTTCTCCTCACTCGACCTCACCGCTGGCTACTTCCAAGTGGCGGTGAAAGAAGAGGATCAAGAGAAAACAGCCATCACGACGCCCTTCGGCCTCTATCAGTGGACCCGCATGCCCTTCGGCTTGTGTAACGCACCCGCAACCTGCAGCGGTTGATGACCGCCGTGCTGGGAGACCTGGCCTTCGATGTCCTACTCGTCTACTTGGACGACGTCTTGGTGTTCGCCTGTGACTTCGAGAGCCATTGCCAGAAGTTAGACCTGGTGTTTGGACGACTGCAGGAACATGGGCTCAAACTCAAGCCCCGAAAGTGCTTCCTTCTGAAGACCGAGGTCAAATTCCTGGGGCACATTGTCTCCGCAGCCGGCGTACAGGTCGACACCGACAAGGTGAAGGCGTTGGAGGACTGGCCAGCGCCACGCTCAGCGAAGGAGGTGAGGCAGGTTATCGGGTTCCTGTCCTATTATCGGCGGTTCGTGCCCCGCTTCGCCCAAGTGGCCCAGCCCTGCATGCCCTGATGGGAAAAGAAAAGAAGGGGTTCGCTAAAGGCCGGCCCGAGGCCTTCAAGTGGACTCTGCAGTGTCAGACGGCCTTCGATCATCTGCGAGAGTGCCTCTTGACGCCTCCGGTGAACCCACTGAAACACCTAGGTACGGCCAACCTGGGAGCAGTGGAGCAACGCTGGAACGCTCAGCTCGCAGAGTACGACTTCGTGGTCCAATACAAGCCTGGTCGACTCAACCAGAACGCCGACGCCCTGTCTCGCATGCCGATGCGGACCGAACCTGAGGTAGAAGATACCGAAAAAGACTTCCTAACAATACCCGCGACTGGCAGTCACACCCGTCAGGGTCTACCGGAACGGACCGCCTCCTTGTGCGCCCCCGCCTCAGTCGCCCGCGATGGCTACGTCCTGGCCCCAGCGGAAGAGGTACGGGCCCTGCTAGGCCCCGAGAGACTGACCGAGACATGGGAGGTCCCGAGCGCCAGTGCTTGTCGGATAGCAACACAGAAAGGGAACAGCGGGTATGACTGGGCGGAAATGCGGCAGCTACAGGCGGACGATCCCGAGTTGGGCCCGGTGTGGCGGGCAGTGACCCGGGGAGTTCCTCCCACCAATGTACAGTTAAAAGAGGGAGACCCGAGACTCTGCAAGTTATACGGGCAGTGGGAGCGGTTCCGTCTGCACCAACAAGTACTGTTTCAACGAGTCAGTGACCCCCGGGACGGGGGGGAGGTTCTGCAGCTGGTGGTGCCCACGGCCCTGCGACGGAGGATCTACGAGACACAACACGAAGATGGAGGACACTACGGAGGGCAAGGGACAGTGGACCTGATGAGGCGAAGTTATTACTGGATCGGGATGGCAGAAGAGGTGAAGAAATGGGTGCAGCAATGCAAGCGATGCGCATTAGCCCGGGACGTGTTTCCTAAAGCTCAGGCCCTGATGACCTGCACCAACGTGACAGCCCCCATGGAGGTCCTTGCTATGGACTTTACCGTGTTGGAGAGGTCAGTGGGTGGCTATGAGAACGTACTGGTGCTGACCGACATGTTCACCAGATTCACTATTGCCGTACCGACCAAAGACCAGACGGCGAAGACCACCGCCGCCGCCATCATCAAGCATTGGTTTGTGTATTATGGTTGCCCTGCCCGACTCCATGCCGACCAAGGGCGTAATTTCGAGCCGAGCGTCATCAAGGAACTCTGCCGACTGTACGGAATCTCTAAGAGCCGCACCACGCCTTACCATCCTCAGGGGAATGGGCAATGTGAGAGGTTCAACCGGACCATGCACGACATGCTGCGGAGTCTGCCCGCAGAGAAGAAGCGAGACTGGAAAGAGCACCTACCCGAGTTGGTACTCACGTACAATTGCCATGTGCACTCCTCCACGGGGTACTCCCCCTTCTACCTGCTCTTCGGGAGAGACGCCCGAATGCCCCGAGATGTCCTGGGGGGGCGAGACGTCATCCAGGAGGGAGCGGGGGACCTAGACGAGTGGGTACAGGGTCATCACGAGCGATTAAAGGCCGCTGCATTGGCCGCCAAGGCCAAGGCGAAGCAGGCGTCTCATCGACGCAAGAGGATTTACGACAGGAAGAACACGCGACCACCGGACCCGGGGCCGTAACAAGATACAAGACAAGTGGGAGCCTACGGCGTACGTGGTAGTGGAGCAGAGTCACGAAGGGACACCCGTGTTCACAGTCAGGCCTGAAGCAGGGGGCCCCGAGAGGACCGTGCATCGAGACCAGCTCAAGACCTGTCCGTTTCCAGCCTCCGACCCAGAAGCAGGGGTGAGGGCCCCTCGACAGACTCCTGTGGCGCTGCGGAGCACGTCCGAGTCAGACAGTGGAGATGCTTTCGGGTGCCGCCGAGAACCGCATCCTAGGGCATGTAACCACCCCAGGCCCGTGCGGGACGCCCCGGAAGAGGCAGCGAACGCTGGGTCCGACGCGGAGTCGATCCCATCGGGAGGAGAAGGGGAGGAAGGCGGAGACGGAGTTGAAGAGGAGGCCGCGGGCGGTCCACCTATGGCCCCGGAGGGTTAGGCCGTGGTCCATGACCCGCCGACGGACACTGAAGAATCCGACATGGATTCGGCGGCGGGGGAGGTGGAACCCCCCAGAGTGGAGCCCGCTCGGCCCCAGAGGAGCACCAGAGGTCGGCTACCCGCTCGGTATCGCCAGGACTACGTGCTCAAGAGTGTGTTCGCGGAACAGTGTGTCCAACTCATGAAGGAGTGTGTAAAACTGTTGGCATAATGTGTAATTGTCAATCGATGTGTGAAACTGTTGGTCTCAGGACCGTTTTCATGCATGCGTTTGTTTTTGTTGTTAACTTGCAGAGGACTTAGCAAGTTCAAAGTGGGGGGAAATGTAGCAGTCTGGAAAATATGGTATATTATTCAGAACTGCTGACTGTGTTTTATATCCCTCTTGTACACAAAGACATTCTAACTAGTGTCCTTGATATTCACACGAACAATGACACAAGCGTCCCAATCCGAAGAGCACTGGAACATGGATTATAAATGACAGTACTGAATCATATTCTACAATGCATCTCCCCTTGTGACTGGCAGGCGGGACCAGCAGGGGGCAGTAGCAGGCAGAGAGTGGCGGAGAGAGCTGGGAAGTGATATATGGAAGAGACCAGCGGAAGTCGTTCTCTTCGGCAGTGAACTTGACAACGAGTAGTCGCAGCTAACGGGGGCTCTGGATAGCCCTGTTGCTGACGTTATGCCAGAGGGCCCCGTGAGAGAGGACAACGGGTGATAACGAGTACTGGCTAGTGGACACGATATCCTAGCAGTACCAGCGGTAGTATATGAACAATAAGTGCAGAGCCAGGCACTAGCAATCGAGTTATAGTAGTTACAGTGTGCGGTATAGGTAACGTGCGGTTAAACAATTATCCAAGTCTTTAACTACCGAGTTATAGTAGTTACAGTGTGCGGTATAGAGTGCGCGCACCAGGACGAGCGTGGGCCAACAACCATTCTGCTCCGGCTGACTTCGACCAGACCTGCAACCGGCTGCCTGCATTCAGCCTGCTCCGGAGGACTTCACTCAGACCTGCACCAGGCTACCTGCGGCCGACGGGAGTTCCGCCCATCCAGCAGGGGTCGTCATCACTCAGTACATGCTCTCAGCCGGCGCTGCCTCTCTGCCTAGCTCCGCCTGCTAACGTCCTCGCCGAGAGCGTTCGACGCCATCTTGCCTCCCGGACAACAGTGGAGTGGCGAGGCGGCCATTTCGGATGAGTACAAATGAGCGTTGATGCTCCCGATTCCTTATACAATACACAGTGTGGTGCAGCCCGCGGGCGAAAGTAACGTTGCTACTACCAGTTCATAGGGGTACCCCGAACAATATATGCCGGCATTAAGATAGGACTTTACTGGTATTTTGTGGGCTCACTCTTTTATTTCATTCCTTTTCTTTGAGCGTGATAAGGTGTGTTTTTTTTTTTTTTTTTTTCAAGTTAAACATGAATTCATTTATTATAACGTAGTAGGTAGTTTCGAGTCGTGCTGCAGTGCCTACGCACCACAGCTATTCTATTATATACTGCTTTGACGCTTCCTCCTCATCGTTGATTGCCTGTAGTAGCTGCATCTAACGTTAGTAGCTAACGTTAAAACTAACCTTTTTTTTTTTTTTTTTTTTTTATTATTGCAAAACAAAAATTATTAAAAGTCAGTACTCAACACACAATGCATAATGAAACTAACAGTCAAGGTGGCTAAAATTACATGCAAGTACAGAAACAGAAAACAAAAAAAAGTCTATAATAATATTTTACCGTATACAGTGTATATCCAACGAAATTACCAATTATACAAATGCCTTATACAGGATATACCCCTAATACCTATTTTCTAAAACCCTACACACATATGCTCCAGCTCGAACCCCCCCCTCCCGGACCCCTCCTTGGATAGTACCTCCATTATCCCTCACTCCTAACCAGACACTACCATTATAAGCTAGCTTTTATTCTCTCCACCACTTCTAACCACATTGACATTTTGGATTCGTTGAGACCCAGAATTCTTGCTGTAGATATTTCTTGATAAATCACATCGAGATATGTAAGAGACCAAACTTTCCGGCACATTTTTTCCGGTTGAAACCAGCGTGATGCGATCAGTTTTTTTAGCTACTGTGATACCCGATAAAACCAATCTCTTTAGCTGTGGATTTACTGCAAACTCAAAAACATCATTCAAAAGCAATACAGAGGGGTGTACTGGTATATTCCAAGATACGAGTTTTGATAATTGATGGGTCACATCTTTCCAGAATGCTTTAACTGGTGGGCAGTCCCAATACATGTGCATAAATGTCCCTTCGTCTCCATTTGTACATTGGGAGCATTTTGAGTCTTGTTTCAGGCCCATTCTGTTCAGTCTTATAGGAGTCAAGTATGTCCTGTGAATATAGTTAAGATTGATTTGTTGATGGTCCGGGTTCCTTGATGTAAGACGGACATTTGCCCATGCTTCTTGCCAATCAAAGTCACTTTCCAGGTCTGGTATATCCCTCCTCCAGACAGTGTCTAGTTGGAGGGTTTCATACGAGGACGTTAGTAATTGATAATAAAAACCTGATACAAAACCTCTCAATGTTTCTCTTTCATAGAAGAATTTGTGGTATCTGTGGTGTTCAACTGGTATGTCTAATGGAACACTGTGAGACCTCAAACATAGGCGTAACTGTATGTAAAAAAGCCATGTGGACTCGGTGAGGTTAAACTTTGTGCATATTTCTCCATAACTACAAAAACCCTGGTTATTAAAAATATCCCCTAATGAGTGTATGCCTTGTTCTTCCCATATAGGGAATCTTATAGGACGTTTTTCCATTAAGAGTGCATTGTTATTGAATATGGGAGTGTGATTATGCCATTTTTGAGGGTTAGGATATTTTTTTTGTGTTTCCCGCCATGTCCGGATTGCATGGGTAATTATGGGGCCAAATTTCCGCTCACAGTGCTTTATTGTAAGTTTAGTGTGTGCTATGTCCTTCAGTCTCTGTGGGGCTACTATGTTTTCTTCCAATTTTCTCCAGGATACCAATGCCTGGGGATCAAACCATATTGTCAATGGTCTTAATGTGTAAGCCTTAAAATATTGGAAAAAATCTGGAACTGCCATGCCACCGTCTGCTTTATTTCTCTGTGCGGTGGATCTTTTTATGCGAGGTGGTTTGTTATTCCAAATAAATTTGTATGTGGAGGAGTGTAATCTTTTCCAGTAGCCCTCTGGAGGGGGTAACGGTAGCATTGAACTTATGAAGTTGATTCTTGGTAGTACATCCATCTTAACTATTGATACCCTTGCCTGTACTGAGTTTTTAAGTTTTGCCCACCTGTCCAGGTCGTCTTTGATTTTGTTCTGTATTTTTGTGTAATTGTGCTTCACCGTTTGTCTTATGGTGGGAAATATTTCCACACCCAAGCATCTAAAATGTTTTACCATGGGTATCTCACCTGGGAGGGTTGTGTCTTTTTTTGCATGGGTGTTAAGTGGAAGGAAAGCCGACTTCGGCCAATTTATTTTAAATCCCGATAAATCACCAAAGTTCTCTATCAGCTTGAGTAGATGAGGCAATGTGGTGTTGGGGCTTTGCATGAACAATATTACGTCGTCCGCATATAAACTAATTTTATGTTGTGTGCCCTTGATTACGATTGGTTCTATGGATTGGGATTGTCTTATATATTGTGCTAAAGGCTCTAATGATAGATCGAATAGTCCGGGACTAAGAGGGCAACCCTGTCTGGCTGAGCGTGATACCGGAAAGATTTTGGAGATGAATGTACCTGTTGTAATCATGGCCGATGGGTCTTTGTATAATACTTTAATCATATCAATGAATCCTTTTCCTAACCCCATCCTTTCTAATACTGCCCATAGAAATGACCATTCCAGCCTGTCAAAGGCTTTCATAGCATCCAGGGACAGCATCGCCTTAGGTATGGCGTCTTCTTTGTCTGCATCTAGTACGTGCAGTATTCGTCTTATGTTATCATTGATCAGGCGACCTCTTATGAAGCCAGTTTGGTCCGGATGAACTAAAGACGTCATATGCTTTTTGTAACTGAGGGGTACAATTCCCTGACTGTATTAAATAAGTATGGTATCATTAAACCACTACTGTCTTATGTACATTACTACTGGCCATACAGTACACAGATATATGAGATGAACACCTCCACAATGACACGGTTCCACACAAATCTTGGTTAGAATAATATTTATTAGCAGCAATAATAGTAGATTACATTACTTTACTTAGAGTCGCGCTTGTAAGGCGAAGAATGTGCGTGAGTAAATCAAGAGCGTAAGTCCATTATAATATTACGCAGGCGATAATGAATACCACCTGTATCTTAGGAATTATATCTATGGTACACTAGTAGGGCAGCGGGAGATACTAGTAGGGTCCCTCCGGTTGTAGGCCAGCAAGGGGAGAGGATTTGTCTGTAGCAAAGTCTGGGTCAACGAAGAATAGGAAGACTCCAGGTACAGGAGACAGTGCAATAATCTCTTGATCCGCAGACGAATAACAGCTATTCTCCGGTATGCAGCTCTGCATGGAAGAAAGCTAGCCAGCCTCAGATATCCTAGAGGCGGGCTCGACGTTGCTCCTCACAGGGTAAATCCCACACAATTGTGGGTGTAGACGATTCTCCGCTCCATCAGTTACAGGACCAAAGCAAATATAATCCAGCCGAAAAGGGCTATGCAGTCGTCGGGTAGGTTATCCAGTGTACATATCCACACGGTCCTCGTCTAGGGCTCCTCGGATGAAGGCGCCAGGTTAAGCTGCCCAGCCTGGATAAGCACACTAGCTGGTACGAGGAAACGTTGGTAATGCTGGTCACTGTAGAACGGTAGCCGCACGATACACTATACATAAATAGACTATTACTGAATTAATAGAATAGGTCGAACTCGACGGTACAGCGTTAAACTCTGATACTTCAGCTATCAATTCGCACGCGGTCTCAATGCTCTATTTTGGGGCCAAACAGGCCCTACTTCACAGCACGTTGTATCGTGGTGTGAGGCTTCACTTGGGTAACTCGAACTAGGTTAACTAACTTCTGTATTCACCTGCGCCATATTTATACGTTAGGTGAACAAACTAGTACCAGCCTTATTCCTGTCTCGTATTCTTGCGCAGAGCCGGTCATGTCCAGGCATGTCTTTGGCGGTGACTTTGAACTAGACCTTGGGGGTATGGCAGTGGCGCCTAAGGGACCGCTGTCCAATAGAAGAACGGAATATTATGGTCTGTACTAGGTAAAGGGATATTCCGTGTATATGTACAAAGAATACACAAGGGATATCAGACGATATACAAATACTATGCAATATATATCAAGTAATAAATATATATATTCGGTTTAATCTGATCCTTCGTAACACTTTTGTAATCTGATGGCTAATACCTTAGAGCAGTGGTTCCCAAAGTCGGGGTCGCGACCCAAAGGTGGGCCGCGAGCAGCCACGGGAGGGCCACGAGATGATTTAAAAATAAATTAAAAAAATAATTTTTTTTTTTTTTTTTATGCCACTGAACTTAGGACAGTGTTTCTAGTTGTATTCTAAAATTATATTCTATTGTATTCTAAAATGTGACTATATGGTTTTATATTAACTTAATAAATAAACAAAAACGAAAAAATCTACTTATTTCAACGAACATTTCAAACTAAATAACAGATTATGCACATAAAACGCTGAAAACAACCGAAGCAACAATAGTATTTTAATGAGGCTATTATTATTATCATTATTATTTTGCAACAAGTTAGCCCTCTCATAAATAGCACATATAAATGAATAACTAACTTGAACTAACTTAATAGGATTGAAGTGATATTTGGCTTAAAAAATCGGTCGCCTGGCAAAAAAAAAAAAAAAAAGCCTGACGATGTGCATTGGGCCGCGGCTCTCTGACGCCTTATTTTCTGGGTCCCGGCCTGAAAAGTTTGGGAACCCCTGCCTTAGAGTACAGTTTGACATCGGTTCCGAGGAGGCTTAAGGGTCTGTAACTACCGCACTCGGTGGGGTCTTTGTCTTTTTTGAGAAGGACTGAAATGAGTGCAATATTGTCGTGTTTATGGAAGCTCCTCTCCTTGACTGAGTATAAGATCATATTTAGTAATAAGGGTCCAATTATGTCCCAACAAGAAAGGTACATTTCTGATGGGATACCGTCTCTTCCAGGAGCCTTACCATTTTTCATTTCGGATATGGCCTTCTTGAGTTCCTCTAGTGTGATCGGTGCTTCTAACTGTTTAGCGTCATCCTCCGAGAGTTTAGGGAGAATAATTTGATTAAGATATGTGTCCATTTTGTTTTGATCAAAGGTAATTTCTGATTTATATAAGTCGGAGTAGAATTCTTTGAATGTATCGTTTATTATTTTGGGGTCTGTTACAAGTACTTGTTGTTTTCTAATGGCAGTTATATCTGCAAATTTTGCATTAATTCTTAATCGCATGGCTAATAGGTGACTAGGTTTAGAACCTTGGGAGTACTGCTGTTGTCTTGTGCTGCGTATTTGCATTTCCGATTGTTGTCTGTATATGGCATTGATCTCTGTTTTTAGTACGTTAACTTGATTTTCTAGTCTAGTTGAGTTGTTGTATTTTAAAGAATTAAATAACGTTGAGTAAAGCGTTTCCAGTTCAGACAGTTTTGTGCATTGATTCTTGCGCATTATGGAGGAAAATCTATCAGTGAAATCCTTGATCATACCCTTTACCGACATCCATATTATTCTGGGGTCTTGCACCGCGTTTGCATTCTCCCGTAGGAATACTGTGAGAGCTTCTTTGAGTTGTGTAATGAATTCCTTGTTGTTAAGCAGCATCGAATTAAAACGCCATCTTGGGGCCCGGGAAGATAGTATAACAAATGTTGCTTTTAGGAGTAAATAACAGTGGTCTGATAGTGCATTGGGTATCATTTCCACTTCATATTTATCAAATAATCTCGGGGATGCAAAGACATAATCAATTCTGGATAATGTGTTATGTCTCGCCGATCGACAAGAGTACTTTCGGGTCGTGGGATTAAGTGAACGCCATAAATCATTTACCCCTGTAGTCTTTGACCAATCCTTTAGTGCTTTAGATGAATTTTTTTGTTCGCTGGAAAAGGCGAGGTAAGATTTGTCCATCCTTGGATTCCAAATGGCATTAAAATCCGCACCTATTATAAATGAGTACTCGGGATGGTTTAACATTTCATCGGTTAGTGAAGTGAAGAAACCCTCTTCGTACAAATTTGGGGCATATACCGCTGCCAACGCTATTTTCCTGTTATTGTGTACAATCCTAGCTATAGTTATACGCCCCTCCGCATCCGACCATACCCCCTTTAATTCGATATTTAACTTACGTCTGACGACTATGGCTACACCTCGAGTTCTCGTACAAAAAGAAGAGTGACTAATATTATGGTATGTGTTATCCGCTAACGTATCTATGTCTTCCTCTAAAATGTGCGTTTCGCTTAGTAGAGCCACGTCCACATGTTCTTTTTTCATCAGTGTGAGCACGCTTTTGCGTTTGTGTTGTTTGTTTATCCCACCAGTGTTCCATATCATTATATTCAAACTAGCCATAATCTATGCAATATAATAGATGTACATCCAATTATTGAGGTCCCGTTGAGAGCCGAGCTTAAAAACATATATATATACAAATAAAAATCCCCTATTTTCCCCTCACCCAGAGAGTCGTACAGTCCTGTGTTCCAAAAACACATCCTCTGCGTATGACTCTCTCCCTTAGGCCACCGGATTGCCCAAACTGAGCTTTGTAATCCTAATCTTCCTATGCTAATTGCCATAGGATCTAACATTTTCATTCTAATACAATAGAATGTCGCTTTTGGTCTTGCGCCTTCCCTTACTGTGATGAAATATTATGAAAAATGAGAAAAAAAAAATAAATAAACTTTCATCGATATATTCATTTGAACCCTCTACTAACTTATGTAGGAAACATCAGAAAAAAGGAAAAGATTGTAGAGAAACATTAACACCTTAATATGAAGAACAATGGGAAAGAACAATGTAAGATAAAAGAGAGAGAGAAAAAAAAATAAATAAAAAAAATAAGGAGTGAGAGATAGAATAATACTCAACGTGAAGAAGCCACTAGAACAGAATTGAGTAATTAGATAAAAGAGAAAAACAGAGCCTTTTAGAGCTACCATGTGCCAATCTCTACATCAGTGGAGTGATTACTTAAATTGTTAGAATAACCTTGTTGTGCTCATACGTTTAGGTGTGGTTGATTTATTTTTAAAGTTTTATTAAGGCCTGATTACACTTCAGTCAATTGATCATATGCTATGTTTATACACACCGGATGTTAATGTTAGAGTTGCAAGCCTTCGTTGTTATGGTGCATTATCTTCTAGAAGGTTGTAGAATACACTAGTATATACTAACAGACTGTTGTTATGTTCCAGAATGATCTTCCTACCCAGGGTTCATGACTAATAGTATTTTCGGGAGATTTCTAAGTGACCCAGAGCAGTCGAGCGATAAGCCCAGAATCTTCCAGATTGCTCTTATTGTCAATGATATGATTTTGTCTCCACGGAGACCAGGGCCCTGTTCCCCGTACCTGGTTCAACTAAGTCGATCGAGAGTCCCATTATCCAGATTCAGTTAACGAGATGATTGAAGCCGGGATCTTCCTGTTCCTCGAAGGTGGATTCAGTCTCGTTAACTCAAACCAGACTTGAGACCCAGGATTAGTGCGCGCGGCCGCTTCATTTGAAAAGCCAGCACGTATCGATAGCAGAGATCCTGATTCTCTAGCGGCATTGATTGATTAATTGATTTAAAACTTTATTAACATATTGCAGTACGGCTCAATCGCCTCGCCGACAAGTTAAATGCGTTATCTATAGGCTAATTTTAAGTCCCTCATTACCTCAATCAATCAGATTATATTTCTTTAAACTTGCCTGCTGGATTGAATAATCAAATGAGATCTTGCTAGCGAAAATAATTAGTTAAACTGTTATACAGAATAATGATACGGCTCTCTTGCCCATTGATTGATGTATGGTCGATCTTTTACTTATCTCCACTGTGGTGTAACGGGTTCTTCTTTTGACTTTCACGCAGACGACCGGGGTTCGAAACCTAGTCTCTTCCTTCTTTTTGCAATATAGGAATAATTCAATTTGGTGCACGTTGAGAGCTATATAAAGAATGACATCCTCAATGCATGTAGATTTATAATATTTTAACTTAAAACTAGGCTACCTTTGCGTATAATCATTAATATTATATTCCAAAAAATTATATTAGAAACACGGGGTTTCGAACACCGGTCGCCGGGTTGCCAGGATTGAGCACTACCACTGCGCCACTGTGCCAGATGGGATAAATTCATTGTTTATACATTAATGAACGAGAGACCCGTGTTTAGAATATTCTTTATTTTGTTGTTGTTGCACCGAGCGAGCGCCACGGTATATAACGTGCATTATTTAGGATAAAGTGAATTTAGTATCAGCATTTTGGGTCTATTTTACATTTCAAAAGACCCCTCTGGAAGAATGAAGCACAAAAACGTAATTCAGAATGGTATAATGCAGATCCTAGACTGTGGGAATAATTTCAGGAAACGCGCTGTCACTTCTTTGCGGGGGCGTGGCGATGGTTCATCCGGCTAACTTGAACTTAAACCCTGCTTTCGACCAGGCTCAAACTTTTGGATCTGTTGTCATGGTGATTTGGACAATCCAGATTCGGGGAACCGGAAAGTCCGGCTTAAGTCAGACTTCACCGAAAGTTATCCGGCTAACTCAGTTATCCAGGTACGGGGAACGGGGCCCAGAGGTCTGAAAATATAATGCATTACGAATCGTATTATACACAATATGCTTTGGTGTAGACGGCCTGCATATCATCTGCTGCTTTTGATGAGCACAGATAAAGTCATTCTAATACTGATATACACAGAGAAAGAGAGAGATGAGAAGGCTTATCTGTTTTCAGACAGTGTTTCGTTCTGCCTTGGGGGTTCTGCTCCATGTCGATTCCAGTATTCCTCAGCTTCTTTAGGTGTGTGTAATCCAATCCTACGGCTGTCCCTGCCCACGATCGATAACAGCGCCGGGTATGCTAGCCTTCGTCTGACGCCAGACATGAACAATTTCTGCATCACCTCCTTGTAGGGTAGACGTCGAACGATGGCCTCTTTGCTTAGATCCTCGTAGATAAATATTGAGTGTTCACCATGTTTCAGCTTCCCCCGTTGGATGCGAGCAATTTTGATGATGTCATCTCTTATTGCCGTCTTCCGCAGAGTAACAATGATGACTCTTGGCCCGTTGCTTCTTTGCTCCCGAGTACCGATTCTGTAAGCTTGGTCCACTGTCGGCACTGTGTTTAGAAAGTTGTTACCCAAAATCACTGATAGCACTGTTGGAAAGTTGTCGTCTGCGCAATTGACTGCTTCATCAAGTCCTACAATGTGGATGTTATTTCGCCTGTGGTAGCGTTGGGTTTCGAGTAGCCTCTCCATCGCTTCATCTTTAACATCTTGTATTTTCCTCCGGCATGCCTCTTCCACCCTTGTTATCTCTTTTGTTACCTCTGTCATGCCAATGCTGATTGTAACTGAGGGGTACAATTCCCTGACTGTATTGAGAGTATGGTATTATTAAACCACTACTTAGTTATGTACTTTAATTACTGGCCATACAGTACATGGTATATCTGGTGAACACCCACACAAGAATACAACAATGACACTAAAGTTCTATTTGGAGGGATTTATTATTATAGCAGCAACGGTAGGTTACAGAATGAGAATTATACTTGCGCTTGTAAGGCAAAGAACACATAAGTAGGTCAAGAGCGTAAGTCCATGAGCATAGTAAGATGGGTATAACTGACGCCACCTGTAGCATAAGAATTACATAAGGCACACTCGTAGTCAGCTGGAGACACTAGGGGGGTTCCCTCCGGTTGTAAGCCAGCAGGGTAGAAGAATGTTCGGGAGCAAAGTCTGGGTCAACGAGGAATAGAGAAGCTCCAGCTACGGGAGGCGGTACATTACTCCCTTGATCGGCAGACAAAAGCAACAGCTATAATCCAGTATGCACGACAGCATGGATGAAAGCTAGCCAGCCTCTGTGGTCCTAGAGGCGGGCTCGATGGTGCTCCTCACAGGGTAGATCCCACACAGCAGTGGGGTAGACGGTTCTCTGCTCCAGCAGCCACAGTACCAAAGCAATATAATCCAGCCGGAAAAGGCTCTGCATTCGCCGGTGTAGATTCTCCTGTGCACTATACTTCACATTAACTAGGTCGAACTTGACGTTATTTCACTAAACTCTGACACTTTTACTATCCTATTCGCACATGTTATAAGTGCTCTATTTAGACGCAAAGGTTGCTCACTTCACTTGGTCGTTGACTCGTGGTGAAGGCTTCAACTTTGGGATAAGACTACTGCTGTATCCACCTGCGACGTATTTATACGTAAGGTGAATAATCTAGTGCCAACCTCAGTTCTGTCTCGTATTACTGCGCAAACCTGGACATGTTGAGACATGCCTTGGCGGTGGCTTTGAACTTGCCATTGGGGGTATGGCCGTTGGCGCCTAGGGGTCGCTGTCCAATAGGAGAACGAGTATTATGGTCTGGCTTGTACCTAGGTAAAGGGATATTCTGTGTATATATACAAAGAATATACAAGGGATATCAGACGATATACAAATATTATACAAGGTATCTCAAGTAATAAATATATATATTCGGTTTAATCTGACCCTTTGTAACAGCCGCCTCCTAATTAGTCCGCACCTAATTAGATAAGCAGATACAGATTAACCGTCTTGTCCACTACTCAATGTCCGTTGTGGGGAGTAGGGCAATTCACAAAGTCAGTGGGTCATGGTCGTCATCAAGGGAGTCAGGGAGCCTTGGCAACTCTATCAGCCTCGCCACGGGTCGGGTGTATGTCCGTCCCTGGATAAGAACTTCTGCCGCTCTGACCTTTCCGTCTGCACCAGTGATCACTTTGCTTACGCGGCCGGCCGGCCACGCAGCTCGGGGTAGTGACTGGTCTATGATCATGACGATTGTGTCCACTTTTAAGTTGTCCCTGTCCTTGACCCGCTTCTGACGGGCTGGACGGGATGGAGGGGGGCTTAGGAGGAAGCGGGCCTGAGACTGCTTTGATCTGTGCTTGGCTGTGCCTCCACATCCTCCGTCTGTCTCTCTTGTTTGGTCTGTACCCCGTCTGAGGAGGGGCCGGTTCCGGCCGCACCATCAAGGAGTCGCTTGGGGTGCTGGGTTCGAGGTCAGCTACGTCTGGAGCGCAGCTGAGGGGGGTGGAGTTTGGAACTCCCTCTTGTGCCCACGGTTCTCTCACAGGCCTCTCGCCTAATGTCAATAGCCTCTCAACGGGCTGTACGAGAGAGTGGCCGGTGTCGCTCACCTTTGTGTGCAGGCAGCGTGTAGACGTGGGTTTACTGTCAAGTCCGTAGAGGGGGCCCTGGAGCGTCCACCCCAGTCGGGTCTGAACCGCGACTGGGCATCCTTTGGGTCCGATGTGGGCCGCCTCAATTGGGAGAATGAGGTCCGCGTGGTCGGAGCCGATGAGCAGGGTCGGTGTGGCGCCGTCGATGAGCGGTATAGGTAGTTGACGTAGGTGCACGTACTTCGCCATCAGCTGTGGGATGGGGTAGGTGTACTGTGACAGGCCTATGTCGTGGCTGGTGAAGACGTTAGTGATACTATACTGCTTCTCGGGCTGGTCCACCGCTGCTATCTTGAAGGAGACATTTTCACCCTTTATGGTCTTCTGGTCTCTTCTGATGGTACGGATTGTCATTGTTCCTTTGGCACCCCGCAGGCCCAACTGGGCTGCGGCGGAAGCGAGGAGGAGAGTCTTTTCAGACCCATCGTCTAGGACGGCGTAAGTGTCCAGGACCTTGTCCTCGTAGCTCAGGAGCACTCTGACCACTTTGATGAGCACTCGGGGGGTCCCGCTATGCTGGTCTATATGGAGCACTCCTGTTGGTGGGTTGCCTTGGATCTTCTGGAGTGGTGCCGACTCGCGGTCGTCCGAGTAGCACCGTGACTCCCAGTGTCTGCTGTAGCAGTCGGTACACCAGGGGGCGGTCTGGTGGATCTTCGGTGCTGGTGCCACCGCCTCGGCCTGATACATCACCGTGACGGGCCCACTTTGTTGTCCTGGCGGACGCTTGTTGATGTCATGCAGGACCTCCAAGTGGGCGCCGTCACACTTGCTGCATCTCTTCTTTAAGCGGCACTCAGCTGCCATATGGCTGCGCGCGCAGCGGAAGCAGCGGCGGTTGGCCTTGATCCACTGACTCACCTCGTCCGTGGTCAGCTTTTTGAAAGTGTCACATTGATACAGCCGATGTTCCCCTTCACAGTACTGGCATTCAATCTTCCACTCCTCTTTCGTCGAGGGGGTGTTGTGGTTCTTGTGCTGCGGTACTGATTCGGCTTGGTGCATAACGGTCACCGACCGGCGGTTATCGTTAGATCTCCGAGGTCCATCTCTTGGGCTTGGTCCACTCCACACGAACGTATCCAGTCGTAGGCTGCTGACTTCTCTCGCGAGGAAGTCGGCCAGGTCTAGGAGGGATGGCTCGGGACCGTCGGGATCACGGTGGTCTCTCTGCCGCCGAAAGCGCTCTTGGCGGGCTGGAGGGAGCTTCTCTAGTATTCATTCTACATTAGAGTTAGCATATAGTTCATGTCTCCCTTTTTCCCTTTGGTACCCCAGCATCCCTACCAGGGATTGTACCTTGATAGAGAGGTCATCCAATGCTCTATTGTCTTTGGCTGGGGGGAGACGGTCAATGTCTCTTATTTCTTGTATCACGTAGTCCCATATGCGTCCATAACGCTGGTCGAGGGCCACTAGAGCCGCGGAGTATGGGGTGCTTGAGTTGGAATATGCCAGCGCTATATTATGCGCTCTGGGCACCTTGAGGTGCTTGAGGAGGATGGCATATTTGTACGACTCATCGGGGACGTCGGACATCATAGTCTCCAAGCACATCCGTAATTCCGTGTACTGTGCTCTGTCCTCGCGCGTAAAGTTTGGGAACGTCGGTGTGCCAAGGTACGATGAAATGGACGGTTGGCACATCGGTGAGCGTTGGGGAAGAGGCCTCCTGGGCGAGTCTCCCCGTACGTGTTGTCGTGGGTTGGTACTTGGTGGGTACCAGGGGCCGGGTACCCAGGTGCTGTTCCTCGGTGCTGACTGTACGTCAAACTCACCGTGAGTTGGGTCGGGGGTTTGTAGTGCAGTGGCTCGGGGCTGACGTCGGGGCTGTACTGGGCCTCCTGGTCCAGAGTACGTTGCTGCTGGTCGGGGCTGTACTGGGCCTCCTGGTCCAGAGTACGTTGCTGCTGGTCGGGGCTGTACTGGGCCTCCTCTTCCTCTTCCTCTTCCTCTGCTAGGTCCTGGAGTCTTCTAGTCAGTCTCTCGGCGACGTAGGCCGGTTCTTCCCGGTTGCTGGGTCTCGTATGGACCGGTCGGGGAGGGGGTTCGGAGACGTGGACAGGATCCTCCTGTTGGCGGGGTCCCGGGTCGCTTGGTCGGGTAGGGGAATGTGCCCTAGACCCTTGTCGTGATGATCTCCGGGAGCTCCGTGCGGAGAGAGGGGGTGTCGCCATGGCAATCAATTGTTCTACCATCTGCGCCTGCAGCCGGTCGCGCTCTGCTTCGCGCTGGGCATGGGCGGCGTCGCGCTGTGCATTGGCGGCGGCGCGCTGTGCATCGGCGCGGCTTCTTTCAATGTTCTCTTCCGTCTGAAGGCGTCTGGTCTCCAGTCTTATGCGTCGTCTTCACTCCTTTGTTGCGCCTGGAAGCGCTCTCGCTCGGTTGCAGCGTGTTCGCGCTCGCTCGTCTGTTGAGCCTGGAGGCGTTCTCTTTCCATGGTAGAATGTTCGCGCTCACTTAGTTGTTGCGCTTGAAGTCGATCGCGTTCACCCTGAAGTCGATCGCGTTCGGTGGAGGCTGCCAGGGTGGCGATGAATGCCTGCGCCAGCATCTTGTCCGCTTCGCTGGGGGAAGACACTGACGGAGGTGATCGGCTTCTGGCAGTGCTCGTTGGAGATCTGTTCTCTGGGCGCGCCTCGAGGTCCGTCTCCTCGGCGCGCTTCTCTTCTGGTAGTGGGTCGGGTTCCGTCCCTGGATCGCTTTCTTTATCCTGGAGCTCTCCGGGGACTATTCCGTTGACGTTGTCTGGGGGTATAGTCATGTCATGTCCCCCCTGGTCCCCCCCGTGAGCTTGGTCAGTTACGTTAGAACCCACTGGGTTCTCTACTGGCAGGGTCGCCTGGTCGGTAGGTTTTGACATGCTTTGACTATCCGCTTTATTTATTTTATCCGCATTTAGCGTCTTTATAAAGCTAGGTATTAGACTGACAGCGTATGCCTCTAGATAGGGAGGTGGCTGACGTCTGCGCTGCGGGCGTTCTAGCTCGGGAGAGCTGCTTGGGGAGTGTTCACCGCTGGCCATGGTTAATATCAATATTATATTAGATATTACACTGATACCATCCGGCTCGAAGGACCAATTGTAACTGAGGGGTACAATTCCCTGACTGTATTGAGAGTATGGTATTATTAAACCACTACTTAGTTATGTACTTTAATTACTGGCCATACAGTACACGGTATATCTGGTGAACACCCACACAAGAATACAACAATGACACTAAAGTTCTATTTGGAGGGATTTATTATTATAGCAGCAACGGTATGTTACAGAATGAGAATTATACTTGCGCTTGTAAGGCGAAGAACACTTAAGTAGGTCAAGAGCGTAAGTCCATGAGCATAGTAAGATGGGTATAACTGACGCCACCTGTAGCATAAGAATTACATAAGGCACACTCGTAGTCAGCTGGAGACACTAGGGGGGTTCCCTCCGGTTGTAAGCCGGCAGGGTAGAAGAATGTTCGGGAGCAAAGTCTGGGTCAACGAGGAATAGAGAAGCTCCAGCTACGGGAGGCGGTACATTACTCCCTTGATCGGCAGACAAAAGCAACAGCTATAATCCAGTATGCACGACAGCATGGATGAAAGCTAGCCAGCCTCTGTGGTCCTAGAGGCGGGCTCGATGGTGCTCCTCACAGGGTAGATCCCACACAGCAGTGGGGTAGACGGTTCTCTGCTCCAGCAGCCACAGTACCAAAGCAATATAATCCAGCCGGAAAAGGCTCTGCATTCGCCGGTGTAGATTCTCCTGTGCACTATACTTCACATTAACTAGGTCGAACTTGACGTTATTTCACTAAACTCTGACACTTTTACTATCCTATTCGCACATGTTATAAGTGCTCTATTTAGACGCAAAGGTTGCTCACTTCACTTGGTCGTTGACTCGTGGTGAAGGCTTCAACTTTGGGATAAGACTACTGCTGTATCCACCTGCGACGTATTTATACGTAAGGTGAATAATCTAGTGCCAACCTCAGTTCTGTCTCGTATTACTGCGCAAACCTGGACATGTTGAGACATGCCTTGGCGGTGGCTTTGAACTTGCCATTGGGGGTATGGCCGTTGGCGCCTAGGGGTCGCTGTCCAATAGGAGAACGAGTATTATGGTCTGGCTTGTACCTAGGTAAAGGGATATTCCGTGTATATATACAAAGAATATACAAGGGATATCAGACGATATACAAATATTATACAAGGTATCTCAAGTAATAAATATATATATTCGGTTTAATCTGACCCTTTGTAACACTGATGGTGTTCTCGTTCACTTTGACTGCCCGTGTAATATCTGTCACCGTATTCTCCACTGTCGTGATTCGCTCGGACTGTACAGCGACCGCTCTCATAACCTCTTCGAGTTTAGCATCGACGTGTGCTTTGAATTCATCTTTGAGTTCCTCGATGTGTAATTTGAAAGCGACCATCTGTTCTTTCATCAGGATAGTCAGTGAGTTGAAGTCGGGTGGTGTAATTGTACTGCTTGTGTCAGTTGGTGGTATGGGTGCAGTGAGGGTACCGATGGATTTGTTTGCTATTATCTTCTCAAAATCAACTGCTTTATCTCTCACGGAGCTTGTTCCTGTCGTTCCTGTTATGTTGACAACTATTGTCTCCCTGTCGGGGCCAATAGTCGATGGTCCCAGTGTAATCTCCTCTATATTCCCCTCGTCGGGGCTTGTCGCCAACGGATCTGCAGCAGTGTCGCCTTGAACGTTTTTTTTTTAACGTGTTTCAATCTGCGCCGTTGGAATTGCCGTTTCTTGTTTCTTTCCCATCTTTTCCCTATCCTTAACCATGTTGTCTTTTGATATAGTTAGTAGAAGGTCTTATCAATACATACGATGTGGTCTAATCTCTTTTGGTATTGTCCAAATAAGGTTTTTAAACGAAATTAACGTTAACGGGAGCGGAGCTATTACCAAATGCGTGCGCTACATATTGCAGCTAAACCGGAAGTCCATAAGGTGTGTATTTCATAATATTTCCCGTTCAGTGAATCCCTTTTATTCTCCTTCCCTATGCTCCCCCTTCCTTCCCCATATTATCAACCGGGAACAGTATGAGTGTAATTCCTTAGAGAAGGTAAATACTGTGTTCCGCCCAGACGTGGGCAGCACTTAGTCTGGGTACCTTGAGAGCACTTGGTGCCTGGGTGTAATACTATAATTGATTTATGCCAGTGTAATCATTGTGTGGATACCCATGGTGCAGTAATCACCAGACGTAGCATTGTTGTAACTAGGCTGAGTTACAATAACATCCATCCAGAACGGGAGCACTGTGTGCGTGTCTTTTATTGAACCTAACCCTAATCCTAACCCTTTGATGTGGGTAATATATTTATCATTAACCCCTTCCTATTCTACCTTCCATTTCCACTGTAAGGTTTCTGGTGTTACTGAGGGAGGGTACTGCTTGCGGGGGGAACCCAGTTATTTCTTTACCATCCAGTCATTAGGTGTGGGAGGGCTAAGGAGACAATTGTGGAGGGTGAGGGTGTGTTGGGGAGTACTGCTGACTGCCCCAGAGAGAGGGAGGAAGACCAGAGTACCGGACCAGGTTTGTAAATCCTGGGCCTCATACATTCCCACTGCCAGTCTCCAGTTGACGCTCCGGATCCCAAAGACGGAGGTGCAGCTGGCCAGAGTGCTACTGTGTCTCGCTACCTAGTGACCGCGCACCACAGTTCCCACGAAGCAGGGATAATCCACCCTGCTACATTTGCATTGATTGGAAAAATAACCATGTACATATTCAACTGTGATAATATGTAAAATAGATATTTTTGATAATAAAAAGATTTAAAAACATAAACACGCCGATCTCAGTTTCTACGTCAAATGTATATACACTCTTTTTCTGGACACTTTTTGTATCACAAACAGTACTGTATTTGCAAATCTGATATGTCATAAATGTATAGATGTAGCAGTACTGTCTAGCTGTATGGCGTCTATGCCTTCTACAACGCTGTTCGGTTTCCGGGTTCCTCTGATTGGCCACTAAGCCCACATGATGACCCTACGCTAGCACGCCCCCCTTATCGCCGCCAGTTATCGCGTACGCCCACGCATGTGCATGAGCCGCGACAAGCGCCTTCAATGACAGAGCTCTCATATTTGCGAATGCATAAACTATATCTTAAATTATGGCTGTGTCTAATATGACCGTCGCTTATCAATGACTTGTTTTGTTTACATCAGGGTGAAAGTTGTTGCATTTGCAAATATGAGAGCCAGCAATACGCAGCTCCAGTTAACCTAATTTATACCGTAACGAATCATTAAAAAAATATACCGTTAATTGGAATATGTTGTTTCTGGATTATGTAATTGGTTTGTCATGACAAACCAATAAAAAATCACTACTTTACATCAGGGTGAACTGTTACGCTGCCACCACCCACTTCAATGACAGAGCTCTCATATTTGCGAATGCATAAACTATCTTAAATTATGGCTATGTGTCTAATATGGCCGTCGCTTATCAATAACGATTATCAGCAAATGCTGTGACAACGAGCATACCGTAATCGAATCATCCAAAGTATAACGGAACGTTGTTTCAGGGTTAGGGGGAGGATTTGTGACGATACACTGTTACCATGGAAACGGAAAACATATCTGGATGCTCAACAGGAGGAAAAGGTTTGTTCTTAATTCCCAGCTGTTTTTCGTGTTGATGAATGAATGAATGAAAACTTTATTTAACAGATTGCAGAATGGGTACAGTACAGTACGGCTCAATACATACAATTGTTAAGGGGATGCAGACCTGAGAAAGACGTTTGTCTTGTTTCCATCAGGGTCCCCCATTTTCAATTCATATAGACATATATGACATACATGACATACAGATAGTCAGTACTGCTACATCTATACATTTATGACATACCAGATTTGCAAATACAGTACTGTTTGTGATACAGAAGGAGTCAAGAAAAGGGAGTATATACATTTGACGTAGAAACTGTACATTGGAGGTTGGGTGGGGGGGGTTGGGTACATTGGGATATTGACAACCATACTGGGTAATTTACATTGGAGGTGGTTGGGGGGGGGGGGGGGGGCGGGGGGCATACTGTATAAACAAGTAACACTGTACATTGAGGGGGGGGGGGGGAGGAGACACTGTACAAACAAACACAATTGTACATTGAACTATTGACAAAACCATACTAGGTAAATGACTGTACATTGGAGGGGGTTGGAATGATTGGGTTAGGATATTTACAGGGGCCAGTGTTGAATTGCAGTCTCCCGTAGGTGTCCCTTGAGAGAGGTTTTGAAAGTGGGTAGTGATCCACATTCCTTTACAGCTTTGGGTAGATAGATAATAATGATAATACAAATAAATAAAACAAATAATCGTAACAGTGAGACCAAGATATTCCCGTCTATCTATATTCAATGTACAATGTAACGTTATAGAAATGTTGCAGAATGAAAAACTGGCGGTATAGCGTCAACGTTACCCCAAAACTCATTGTTGAAGTTCCTTTCCGTTAGTCAACGTTAGTTTAGTTTACCCATTCTCACCTGTTGGCTGCCTGGTTGTAGTTTACATGTCTGCAGTATCATAGACCACCTTGAGTTGTACTGTAGGCCTATACTATACTGTACCCATTCTGCAATCTGTTAATGTTTTCAATCAATCAATCAATCAATTGAATCCTACCCCATATTACTTCTAACCTACACAGAAAATGGATTCGCAGTATTTACAAGAGCATCTTGGGACATGTCTCGCTGAAGCACTTGCTGAGGTGGTTGAAAAGCGCCCCGTGGACCCTATCGAATATCTTGCACATTGGCTTTATAAACACAATGGAAATGCCAAATATGAGTCGACGGTAAGTTGCTGTTTATATTCTTGCCACTAGGGGGCAGCGTTAGACCGTTTCATGCCATTTCCTGAATTCACTGAATTGAAAGTGAATCAAACCCTAACTCAGACATCTTGGAAAACCAGTAGCCAAGTCATTATTAAACCACTGGGTTCATGGAAATTATCTGAACAACCTATGGTTGCTATTTATGTGGAAATCCCACCACACACGCACACGCACGCACACACGCACGCACACACACGCACGCACACACACACACACACACACACACACACACACACACAAGCACAAACACACGGTCTATAGCGTTGCTAAGGTTGCAGACGGTTAAAATAACATGGAGGGATCTTTATGTTATCTTGCCCTCATCATCGTCTTTGGCAGGTTGAATTTATTCAGCTGCCGCAGGTTTGATTGATTGAAAACTTTATTAACAGATTGCAGAATGGGTACAGTACAGTACAGCTCAATACATACAATTGTTAAGGGGATGCAGACCAGAGAAAGACTTTCGTCTTGTTTACATCAGGGTCCCCCATTTTCAATTCATCATAACATATATGACACACACGACATACAGATATACAGTACTGCTACATCTATGACATACCAGATTTGCAAATACAGTACTGTTTGTGATACAAAAAGAGTCCAGAAAAGAGAGTATATACATTTAACGTAGAAACTGTACATTGGAGGAGGTTGGGTAGGTGGGGTGGGGGGGGGGGGGGTTGGGTAGGGGGTGGGTGGGGGACACTGTACACTGTACATTGGAATATTGACAAAGCCATACTTGGTCATTTACTATACATTGGAGGGGGTTGGGTTAGGACATTTGCAGGGGCCAGTTTCGAATTGCAGTCTCCCGTAGGTGTTCTTTGAGAGTGGTTTTGAAAGTGGGTAGTGATTCATATTCCTGTACAGCTGTGGGTAGGACGTTCCACATTGATGTGGCATAATTGCGAAACGTGTTTAGTCCCTTGTTTGAGCCGGATCTGGGTTTAACATGATTTGTGGAGCTCCCTCTGGTGTTGTGATCGTGGTATTCACTGACCTTTGGGAAGTATTTTGACATGTACATGGGTACCTTGGTCATGTAGTGTATCTTGTAGACCAGGCCCATTGCAAGCTGCTGTACTCTGTCGTCTACTCTAAGCCATCCTAGGTTGTCAAAGTGGGCAGGGGTGAGGTGGGTTCTAGGAGTAAGGTCAAGCAGTAGTCTGACCAGTTTGTTTTGAGATGTTTGTAATTTTGTTTTTAGCGCCTTTGAGGTGCTTTGGTACCATGAGGTGCAAGCATAGTTGTAGTACCCTTGAATGAGTGCTCCTGCCAGAGTCTTTAGGGTATTCTTGTTTACCAGAGAGGAGATCCGGTACAAGAATCTTGTTCTTGACTTTTTGACTTTTTTGATTACATTGGTTGCCATTTTGTCACAGGAAAGATTTGCTTCTAGGATGGAGAGAGACAGAGAATTATTATAATGCAAATCTTATAGACCTTTTCAACTTGACAATATAAACATTCTAAATGGCCCCATTTGTGTTTCCTGTTGCAATGTTTGATAATACAGTATCCGACAGGAAGTAAACATAGGACAAAGCTGTTCCCCTAGCAATGGAATTCGAATGAAAAGGTATATAGACAACACTTTATAATAATGATCAATTACTGTGTAATGTATATTTACACAAGAGGGTGATCAATACATGATCATGGGTGTGATGCGGCAGGACAGAGGTATTCAAAAATATGGTTAAAAAAGATATCATGATGGCTGCAAAATACCTGAAGGTGGATGTGGTTAAACAATGGTTTGTGGAGGCCGGAAAATGTATTGAAATGGACAAGGGGAAAATTGTGTTTGGTTTTGGATAGAGGGCTATTATTTGGGTGGGATAAAGGGAGGATTTGGTTAATGTTGAGTTGTGTTGGATTATATAGGTACAGTATGGATTTGGTTTTGCTTTTTTATGTGTTGGTTGATTTAGGGAAGTAAAACAGTGGGTGGTTTATGTTGGGCAACGCGATCATTGGTGAATATTTGGTTTTGTTTATTGTGTTTATGATTGCTTTTATTTAAGGAGAACATTGTGTAGCAGTCTGGAAAATATGGTATATTATTTATTATATATTATTTAAATATTATTATATTTATATTAGTGCTGTCAGGCGATTAAAAAAATTAATCTAATTAATTACAGGATTTGTAATTAATTAATCTAATTAATCGCATTTTAATCGCATAACCATTTTATGCCTGATATTCTATATTCTATAATCATATTTCAAATTGCATGTGTCCGGATGGCAGAATTCAGTACTGTATCTACAAAACCTTCTGTTTAATCATCTTCGATCTATTAATTTGCTTAGATTTTTCAGGTCTGGTCAATTTGAGCATGGTGTTATTCACAGTCAAAGATAAAAAAAATGTATTGATATTCTCATTTGGTTCATTACAATTTACTCAAAATAAAATTTTCATTCAATCAATCACCGCACAGATTGATTGATTGAATGAAAATGTTATTAACAGATTGCAGAATGGGTACTGTTACGAAGGATCAGATTAAACCGAATATATATATTTATTTATGGATATATATTGAATAGTATTTGTATATCGTTTGATATCCCTTGTATATTCCTTGTACATATACACGGAATATCCCTTTAGCCTACTATAGCCCATAATAGTTCATTCTCTTATTGGACAAAAGGACCAGGCGCCAGAGGACCAGCCCCTGGCGTCAAGTTCAAAGGTACCGACGAGACATGCCCGTACTAGCCCCGGCTCCGCTCAGGGATACGGCTACCGAAATGAGAGTGGCACTATTTGTTCACCGTGCATATAAATATGGCGCAAGTAAATGTAGAAATCCCTTAGTCCCTTACCCTTCTACCCAACTTAGTAACAGAACGTGAAGCCTCACCCACGATACCACGTGCGGTGAAGTATGGCCTGTTTGGCCTTAGAATAGCATTGAGACCTCGTGCGAATTAATAGCTGAATTGTCAGAGTTTGGCACTGTACCTGTAAAGTGACCAGCATCTCCAACGCTTCCTCGTGTTATCTAGAGTCTTATCCAGGCTGGGCCGACCACATGGCGCTTTCATCCGAGGAGATCTAGGCGAGGACCGAGGGACATGTACACTGGATTACCTACCCGACGACTGCTGAGCCCTATGCGGCTGGAATATATATTTGCTTTGGTACTGTGATTTGTGGAGCGGATAATCGCCGACGCCTGTGAGTGTTGGATTTACCCCCGAGAGGAGTCAAGTTGAGTCGGCGCTCAGAGAGACTGAGGTCGCCTAGCTTCTTCTTCATTGTGGAGCTACAGCCTACAAGAGAACCAAGGTGTATTCATCTGCGGATCAAGAGTCTACTGCACTGTCTTCTGTACTTGAAGTCTCCCTAGATATCGTTGACCAGACGGTCTACTACCGACGGCTCTCCTACCCCCCCTACCGGCTTACAACCGGGAGGACCCCTTCCAGAATATCCCGCTATATCACCAGTGACCTTAGATATAATTCCCTAAGAGCCAGGTTGTATACTTGCTTCCTGCGTAACCAGAGATTGGACATTCAGTGTTGATTTGCCTACGAGTATTCATTTGCCTTACAAGTGCATTCAAATCATAAATGTAATAGTAAATATCATATGTACCTTTTGCTATATTAAATATTTGATTATTACCTTTGTCTGGAACCGATTTCATTGTGGAAAGTGTTCATCATATTTAGATATCGTGTACTGTATGGCCAGTAGTTAAAGTACATAAAGCGGTAGTGGTTTAATGATACCATACTTATCAATACAGTCAGGGAATTGTACCCCTCAGTTACAATTGGTCCTTCGAGCCGGATGGTAATTAGTGTAATATTAATATAGTGGTATTAATATTGAAATGGCCTATGATGAACACTCCACGAAACGGTCCTCCTAAAGTAGAACGCCCGCAGCGTAGACGGCAGCCACCTCAGTACTTAGAGGATTACGCTGCCAGTATACTACCTAGCCTTCTACAAACGGTAAACGCGGTAAAAGTAGAAAGTAAAATTATGTCCGACCCTATCAACCAGGATACCCCGACCACAGAGGCCCTAGTGGGTTCTAATGTAACTGACCAAGCTCACGGTGGGGACCAGGAGGGAACTGACACGACTTTACCCCCCGCCAAGACCGAAGAAGTAGTCCCCGAAGAGCTCCGGGAGGAAGACAACCCTCCAGAGATGGAACTCTGCACGGAACAAGATGAGGAGAGCGCCGAGGAGATAGAGCTCCAGGACTCCCCGCAGGGGAACGCATCCCCAACGAGTACTGCCAGGAGCGGATCACCTCAACCAGCGTCTTCCCCCAGCGAGGCGGACAAGATGCTGGCACAGGCGTTCCTCGCCAGCCTAGCAGCCTCTACGGAGCGCGATCGACTCCAAGCACAGACGCTTAGCGAGCGCGATCAACTCCAAGCACAGATGCTTAGCGAGCGCGAACATTCTACCATTGAAAGAGAACGCTTCCAAGCGCAGCAACGGAGCGACGAAGAGCGCATACGTCTGGAGATGAGACGCCTTCAGACGGAAGAGAATATGGCAAGAGACCGGGCCGACACCCAGCGTGCCGCTGCCGGTGCCCAAAGAGAAGCAGATCTCACCGAGCGCGACAGACTACAAGCGCAGCTAATGGAGCAGCTGATCGCCAGGGCAACACCCCCTCCCTCCACAAGGGGTTCCAGGGCCTCGTCAAGACACGGGTCAAGGGCACCCTCCCCTAACCGATTAAGCGACCCTGAGCCCGACCACCAGAGAGAGCCTATACCCCCCTCCGAACTCCTTCCCCGACTGGTCCCAGTGAGACCCAGCTACAAGGAAGGAACGGCGTACACCGCGGAGAGGCTAAATAGACGACTACAGGATCTAGATGACCTGACAGAGGAAGAAGAGGGAGAGGAGGAGAGTCAAGCCCGACAGCAGCACAGTACTCCACAGGACCAGGAGGTCCAGTACAGCCCAGGCTATACCCCCGCGGCTCTGCGCTACAGACCCCCGACTCTATTCACGGGTGAGCATGACGCACGACCAGTCCCGAGGAATAGCACCTGGACCAGCGGGCCATGGTACCCTGCCGGTACCAGCCCACCGAGAGGCGTAAGAGGAGACTCGCCTAGGAGGCCTCTCTTCCAACGCTCACCGATGTGCCAGCCATCCACGGCGTCCTACATTGGCACACCGACGTTTCCAGACTTCACCCATGAGAACCGAGCACAGTACACGGAGCTACGGATGTGCTTAGAGACAATGATGGTGGATGTAGCTGATGAACGCCACAAGTATGCTATCCTATTGAAGCACCTGAAAGTGCCCAGAGCGCACAACATAGCGCTGGCCTATGCCACCTCTACTACCCCATACACCGCGGCTCTAGCAGCACTAGACCAAAGATATGGACGTATATGGGATTACGTAATACAAGAGATCAGGCATATTGACCGCCTACCCCCAGCAACAGACAATCGCTCACTAGACGACCTGTCTATCAAAGTACAATCCCTGGTAGGGATGCTGGGGGCGCAACGAGAAAAGGGTATGCACGAACTATACGCAAACTCGAACGTCGAGAGGATTTTAGAGAAGCTGCCGCCCGCCCGACAGGAGTGCTTCAGGCGGCAAAGAGACCACCGTGATCCTAACGGTCCCGAGCCATCCCTCCTAGACCTAGCCGACTTCCTGGCGAGAGAAGTCAGCAGCCTACGGTTGGATACGTTCGTGCGGAGCACACCAAGCTCCAGAGAGGGACCTAGGAGAGCAAACGATGGCCGAAGATCGGTGACTGTCATGCACCAATCAGAATCAGTACCGAGCAGCAAGAACCACAGTACCCCCTCGATGAAAGAGAAGTGGAAGATGGTGTGCCCGTACTGCGAAAAGGAACACTGGTTGTCACAATGTGACCTGTTCAAGAAGATGACCGCTGAAGAAGTGAGTCACTGGATAAAGTCCAACAGGCGCTGTTACCGATGTGCGCGCAGTCACATGGCAGCCGAGTGCCGCCTAAAGAAGAGGTGTAGTCGGTGTGACGGAGCCCACCTAGACGTCCTACACGACAGTAACAGAAGAAAGCCTGCACCATCCAGCAGCACAAAGGCAAGTGTTATGTACATTGACCCCGCTAGCAGCGGGGGAGCCCAGGTGCTCTTAAAGGTGGTCCGCGTAACACTGAGTTACCAAGATAAGGTCATGGACACTTACGCCGTCCTTGATGACGGGTCAGAGAAGACCCTTCTCCTCGCGTCCGCTGCGGCCCAGCTGGGGCTGCGGGGGAGCGAGAACCAGATGACGATTCGGACAATAAGAAGAGATCTAAAGACGATAAAGGGCGAGAATGTCTCCTTCACTATCGCAGCAAGCGGGCAGCCAGAGAGACGGTATAAGATCACTAATGCTTTCACCAGCCAAGAAATAGGACTATCGCAGTACACCTACCCCATCGCCAAGCTGATGGAAAAATATGTGCACCTGCGTCAACTACCTATCCCGCTCATAGACGGTGCCACCCCGACCCTGCTGATAGGCTCCGACCATGCAGACCTCATAGTCCCGATAGACCGGGTCCATACAGGACCCAGAGGTTGTCCTGCAGCAGTCGAGACCCGCCTAGGATGGACATTACAAGGCCCCCTAGCCAAGTCTCTTAACCGAACAGCAGCCACTAGCTGCCTCCACTCCAGAGTGACAGAAGAAGACACCACTCTCCTGCAGCATGTCGAGAGGCTATGGACACTAGAGACAATGCCCTTTAAGAACGAAAAGAAAGACATTCGTTCTAAGGAAGATATTTACGCTATAGCCCTCCTCGAGCAAGGGACAAAGAGAGTCACAGTCAACGGAGTGATGAGATACGCAACTCCACTCCTGAGGCGAGAGGGAATGCCCACCTTTCACGCCACAAAAGAAGCGACGGAGCGGTATCTATTGAACACAGAGCGGCGCCTAGCCAAAGACCCCGCTCAAGAGGCTGTGTACCGCGCTGAGATTAACAAGCTAATCACAGCGGGACACGTAAAGAAAATTGACATTAAAGAGGCCGATCAGACGACCGAATCATGGTACGTGCCGCACCACAAGGTCCACCACAACGGCAAGGATCGTATTGTGTTTAACTGCAGCTACCAGATCGGATCACAAAATCTGAATAAAGAGCTCTTGCCCGGCCCAACACTCGGCCCCTCTCTACTAGGCGTGCTACTACGCTTCCGCCAGGACAAGGTGGCTATCAGCGGCGACATCAAAGGGATGTTCCTGCAGGTGAGACTAGTGGAGGAGGACAAGCCCCTGCTGCGGTTCCTATGGAGAGAGAGGATCGGAGATGAGCACCCAGCCATCTATCAATGGGAAGTCCTCCCTTTCGGAACCACATGCAGCCCATGCTGTGCTACGTTTGCACTACAAAAACACGTCACAGAGGACCCAGCAGCAGATGAAGAGGTCCGACAAAGTGTGACAAATAGTTTCTACGTGGACAACTGTTTACAAAGCGTCTCGACGCCAGAAGAAGCCGAGGCTCTTCTACTCAAGCTCCGCGCCTCCCTGATCAAAGGCGGCTTTGATCTCAGGCAGTGGGCCAGCAGCGACCCGCAAGTATTGCGCAGCCTCTCCCCCGAGGACAAGGCAGCGAGCAGCGACACCTGGATGGCGACCATCCCAGGAGAAGCACAAGAAATGACACTAGGACTAGTCTGGCGCTTCAAAACAGACTCGCTCCATTATAGACACAAACCCCTGACCAAGGAGCAGGGAAGGTCGACGGCAATACCGACCACCAGACGGAGTGTATACAGAACACTCGCCAGACAATATGACCCGTTGGGATGTATTCTACCTTACACCACCAGGGCAAAGATGATTGTAAGAGCGCTATGGGACAAGGCCCAGGGCTGGGACGATCCCATACCCGAACACCTTGCATCCACATGGAGAAAGTGGGAGACGGAACTCCGCTCACTCCCAGGTGTTAATATACGCCGCAGCTACTTCCCACCCACAGTGAGGCCAGAGACATGCAAGATGGACCTGCACGTATTCAGCGACGCCTCCGAAGTAGCCTACGGTTCGGTGGCCTACTTGCGTGCCCGAGAGGAGGGAGGAGAAATACATACTGCTTTCATCCTGGCTCGCTCAAGAATAGCCCCACGAAAGCAACAATCTATCCCACGTCTAGAGCTCTGCGCAGCCCTAGCAGGAGCGCAGCTCGCCACGTTAATCCAACGTGAACTCACCATCCCGGTGCAAAGAACAATCTTGTGGTCAGACTCCACGACAGTACTCACATGGATCCGGTCTGATTCGTGCAGATACAAGGTCTTCGTTGGAGTCAGAGTCACCGAGATTCAAGAGTTAACAGAAGTAGCGAGCTGGAGGTATGTGGACACCAAACACAACCCAGCTGACGTCATCACCCGGGGAATGTCCCTGGATGACCTCACCCGTCACAACCTCTACAGTGACGGACCAGAGTTTCTCAAGCTCCCCGAAGAAGAGTGGCCTACACCCACCCCACGGGAGGCGAGTAAAGAGGAGGCCGAAAACAAGAAACCTATGTTCTGTGGATTGAACACACTCGTCTCCACAGACCCCGACATAGACGATTGCCTCACCCTACAGAGTGCGCAGCTAAAGACATTTCTGTGGCACCACCCAGAGGTTCAGCCCACGACTGACATTTCAGCAGCTGACTACGAAGAAGCAGAACTTCTTCTACTACAACGAGCCCAGAGAGACTCGTTCCCCGATGAGCTAGACTGTCTACAGGGAGCAAAGCCCGTCCCATCAGACAGCAGACTGCTCCACCTAGCACCCGAGAGCGACGCCCATAATCTCATCAGAGTGGGTGGTCGTCTGCGGAGAGCCCCAGACTTACCGGATGACGTCAAATACCCGATAATCTTGAACAGCCGACACAAGGTCACAGAGCTGATCATAAAGAAATACGACGAGGATGTGCACCACGCAGGGGCAGAGAGAGTCTTCGCGGAGATCAGACGTCGTTATTGGATACTGCAAGGGAGAGAAGCAGTGCGGCGCTTCCAGCGAACCTGTCTAGACTGTCGTAAGTGGCGAGCCCAGCCCAGTATACCCCGGATGGCTGACCTACCTCCCTGTCGCCTCCGACTCGGCGACAAGCCTTTTCACTCCACCGGTATGGACTGTTTCGGCCCGCTGTATATAAAGAAAGGAAGAGGAACCGAGAAGCGGTGGGGTATTGTATTCAAATGCATGACCACCAGAGCGATACATATCGAACTCCTTCCAACCATGAGCACAGACTCATTCCTTATGGCCTTCCGAAGATTCACATCACGGAAAGGAAAACCGTCTACATTATTGTCTGATCACGGGACAAACTTCAAAGGCGGAGAAAGAGAGCTGAGAGAGAGCTTCCAAGCTATGGGCCCAGAACTTAAGACCCACCTCGCTCCATCCCAGATTGACTTCCAGTTTAATCCCCCGAACGCACCTCACTTCGGTGGAACTTGGGAACGAGAAGTACGTTCTATAAAGACAGCCCCGTACGCCGTGCTTGGGGCCCAGACTGTGGCGGAAGAAGTCGTAATGACAGTCCTCACGGAGATCGGGGGAGTATTGAACTCAAAGCCCCTCGGCTACGTCTCAAGTGATGTAGCAGATGTCGACCCAGTCACCCCCAACACACTCTTGATGGGGCGGCTGGACCCCGCGCTACCCCAGACAATGTACAGGCCTGAAGAAGCGAACGGCCGAAGAATGTGGAGGTACAGTCAAGTATTGGCTGACAAGTTTTGGAACAGCTTCCTACTCCACTACCTACCGTCTCTACAGACCCGCCAGAAATGGGTGAAAGAGAGAGACAATTTGACAGAAGGAACAGTCGTCATGATTATCGACCAGTCACTACCCCGAGCTATGTGGCCGGCTGGCCGCGTAAGCAAAGTGATCACCGGTGCCGATGGAAAGGTCCGAGCAGCTGAAGTGCTCGTCCAAGGGCGGACCTACACCCGACCCGTGGCGAGGCTAATAGAACTGCCAAGGCTCCCCGATACTATCGATGACGACCATGACCCCATGACTTTGTGAACTGACTGACCCTCACAGCGGACATTGAGTAGTGGACAGTGCGGTTAATCTGTCTCTGCTTAGCTAATTAGGTGGGACTAATTAGGGTGCAGCTGTTACGAAGGATCAGATTAAACCGAATATATATATTTATTTATGGATATATATTGAATAGTATTTGTATATCGTTTGATATCCCTTGTATATTCCTTGTACATATACACGGAATATCCCTTTAGCCTACTATAGCCCATAATAGTTCATTCTCTTATTGGACAAAAGGACCAGGCGCCAGGGGACCAGCCCCTGGCGTCAAGTTCAAAGGTACCGACGAGACATGTCCGTACTAGCCCCGGCTCCGCTCAGGGATACGGCTACCGAAATGAGAGTGGCACTATTTGTTCACCGTGCATATAAATATGGCGCAAGTAAATGTAGAAATCCCTTAGTCCCTTACCCTTCTACCCAACTTAGTAACAGAACGTGAAGCCTCACCCACGATACCACGTGCGGTGAAGTATGGCCTGTTTGGCCTTAGAATAGCATTGAGACCTCGTGCGAATTAATAGCTGAATTGTCAGAGTTTGGCACTGTACCGTCGAGTGCGACGTATTTCTATTAAGTAATAATAGTCTATCGTGTATGGTGCATCGTGCGGTTAGAGTTCTAAAGTGACCAGCATCTCCAACGCTTCCTCGTGTTATCTAGAGTCTTATCCAGGCTGGGCCGACCACATGGCGCTTTCATCCGAGGAGATCTAGGCGAGGACCGAGGGACATGTACACTGGATTACCTACCCGACGACTGCTGAGCCCTATGCGGCTGGAATATATATTTGCTTTGGTACTGTGATTTGTGGAGCGGATAATCGCCGACGCCTGTGAGTGTTGGATTTACCCCCGAGAGGAGTCAAGTTGAGTCGGCGCTCAGAGAGACTGAGGTCGCCTAGCTTCTTCTTCATTGTGGAGCTACAGCCTACAAGAGAACCAAGGTGTATTCATCTGCGGATCAAGAGTCTACTGCACTGTCTTCTGTACTTGAAGTCTCCCTAGATATCGTTGACCAGACGGTCTACTACCGACGGCTCTCCTACCCCCCCTACCGGCTTACAACCGGGAGGACCCCTTCCAGAATATCCCGCTATATCACCAGTGACCTTAGATATAATTCCCTAAGAGCCAGGTTGTATACTTGCTTCCTGCGTAACCAGAGATTGGACATTCAGTGTTGATTTGCCTACGAGTATTCATTTGCCTTACAAGTGCATTCAAATCATAAATGTAATAGTAAATATCATATGTACCTTTTGCTATATTAAATATTTGATTATTACCTTTGTCTGGAACCGATTTCATTGTGGAAAGTGTTCATCATATTTAGATATCGTGTACTGTATGGCCAGTAGTTAAAGTACATAAAGCGGTAGTGGTTTAATGATACCATACTTATCAATACAGTCAGGGAATTGTACCCCTCAGTTACAGGTACAATACAGTACGGCTCAATACACAAAATTGTTAAGGGGATGCAGACCAGAGAAATACTTTCGTCTTGTTTACATCAGGGTCCCCCATTTTCAATTCATAATGAATTGTAAGTAAGGGTGCAACTTGCACCGTGCAATCCATTCTTAGTATTTCTGACACTGGGAATACATTCCCTGAGATTCATAGATGTACCTAGAATCAGATACCAAGAACATGCAAAAAAAGTCTGTAAATGTGTATTCTACATTCTTATGGAATGAATGAGATACAAAAAAATTACTTTTAAATTTACAAATTTTTTTGTAATTAATTTTGAGTTAATTTTCATAACGCGATAATTTGCTGTGTAATTAATTAATCTAATTAACACGATAAACTGACAGCCCTAATTTATATCCCTCTTGTACACAAAGACATTCTAACTAGTGTCCTTGATATTCACACGAACAATGACACAAGCGTCCCAATCCGAAGAGCACTGGAACATGGATTATAAATGACAGTACTGAATCATATTCTACAATGCGTCTCCCCTTGTGACTGGCAGGCGGGACCAGCAGGGGGCAGTAGCAGGCAGAGAGTGGCGGAGAGAGCTGGGAAGTGATATATGGAAGAGACCAGCGGAAGTCGTTCTCTTCGGCAGTGAACTTGACAACGAGTAGTCGCAGCTAACGGGGGCTCTGGATAGCCCTGTTGCTGACGTTATGCCAGAGGGCCCCGTGAGAGAGGACAACGGGTGATAACGAGTAATGGCTAGTGGACACGATATCCTAGCAGTACCAGCGGTAGTATATGAACAATAAGTGCAGAGCCAGGCACTAGCAATCGAGTTATAGTAGTTACAGTGTGCGGTATAGATAACGTGCGGTTAAACAATTATCCAAGTCTTTAACTACCGACTTATAGTAGTTACAGTGTGCGGTATAGAGTGCGCGCACCAGGACGAGCGTGGGCCAACAACCATTCTGCTCCGGCTGACTTCGACCAGACCTGCAACCGGCTGCCTGCATTCAGCCTGCTCCGGAGGACTTCACTCAGACCTGCACCAGGCTGCCCGCGGCCGACGGGAGTTCCGCCCATCCAGCAGGGGTCGTCATCACTCAGTACATGCTCTCAGCCGGCGCTGCCTCTCTGCCTAGCTCCGCCTGCTAACGTCCTCGCCGAGAGCGTTCGACGCCATCTTGCCTCCCGGACAACAGTGGAGTGGCGAGGCGGCCATTTCGGATGAGTACAAATGAGCGTTGATGCTCCCGATTCCTTATACAATACAGTGTGGTGCAGCCCGCGGGCGAAAGTAACGTTGCTACTACCAGTTCATAGGGGTACCCCGAACAATATATGCCGGCATTAAGATAGGACTTTACTGGTATTTTGTGGGCTCACTCTTTTATTTCATTCCTTTTCTTTGAGCGTGATAAGGTGTGTATTTCATAATATTTCCCGTTCAGTGAATCCCTTTTATTCTCCTTCCCTATGCTCCCCCTTCCTTCCCCATATTATCAACCGGGAACAGTATGAGTGTAATTCCTTAGAGAAGGTAAATACTGTGTTCCGCCCAGACGTGGGCAGAACTTAGTCTGGGTACCTTGAGAGCACTTGGTGCCTGGGTGTAATACTATAATTGATTTATGCCAGTGTAATCATTGTGTGGATACCCATGGTGCAGTAATCACTAGACGTAGCATTGTTGTAACTAGGCTGAGTTACAATAACATCCATCCAGAACGGGAGCACTGTTTGCGTGTCTTTTATTGAACCTAACCCTAATCCTAACCCTTTGATGTGGGTAATATATTTATCATTAACCCCTTCCTATTCTACCTTCCATTTCCACTGTAAGGTTTCTGGTGTTACTGAGGGAGGGTACTGCTTGCGGGGGGAACCCAGTTATTTCTTTACCATCCAGTCATTAGGTGTGGGAGGGCTAAGGAGACAATTGTGGAGGGTGAGGGTGTGTTGGGGAGTACTGCTGACTGCCCCAGAGAGAGGGAGGAAGACCAGAGTACCGGACCAGGTTTGTAAATCCTGGGCCTCATACATTCCCACTGCCAGTCTCCAGTTGACGCTCCGGATCCCAAAGACGGAGGTGCAGCTGAGTGCTACTGTGTCTCGCTACCTAGTGACCGCGCACCACAGTTCCCACGAAGCAGGGATAATCCACCCTGCTACATTTGGCGTCACGAACAGGATCAACATCCTACTCCACTCCCTCGTAAGTGACGACCCAGAGACCTGAGATGTCGGACGACGACACCCCGAAGCCGGAGGTCAAAGCCGGGCCGTCCCGGTCGGAGCGACGAGATGACCCGTCGGCCCCTCTCAAAGAAGAAGGGGAGAAAGCTGAGACGGTACAGACGTTGGCCGCAGAAGTGTAGTTCCTAAAGGGTCAACTCCAAGACCAGGCGGGCGTCCTGGACCACCAGGCCGAACAACTGGAAAGGGCCCGGCGCCAGGAGTCGCTTGCAGCGGCGCAAGCCATGATCCTCCAGCTCCCTCCAGCGCCCCTCCCGGTGGTGTACGTCCAACGAGAGCGGAAGTGCAGCGAATTCGGGGGTGAAAAGGAGAGAGGGGAACTGCCTGTGGAAGACTGGATCCAGGCCATGAAGACCCATCTCCGTGCCAGTCGAGTGCCCGCGTAAGAACAAGCGGAGGTCGTACAGCTTCACCTCAAAGGCAAAGCGAAGCAGATGGTACGCTTCCGGACAGAGGGAACTATCCCAGACACGGAAGGCTTGTTCGCGCTCCTCGAAGAAACCTATGGGGACAAGGTCCCGGTCAGCGTTCGACTGGGGGAGTTCTTCGACCGAAGACAGGCCGCCGGCGAGACCGTACGCCAATTCGCCTATGACCTGCAAGAGAGGATCCGTCGCCTACGACGTCGGGCGCCTACGCAGGTTGCCGACGCCGCTGCCCTGCTACAAGAACGGTTTGTAGTAGGCCTCAGAGACGAGGCCCTGAGGAGAGAAATGCGGAAGTACATGAGAGAGGACGGGAGGCAGCCGTTTCCTCAGGTCCTGAAGGCGGCGATCGATTGGTCGGAGGACGAGCTGGTCCTCCCCTCCGACAAGAGCTCCTCCCGGGGTTTAGTACACGCCTCGGCCGCGGAGAGACGAGAGGCCCCACCGATCGTCGACGCGCTGCAAGAAGCTATTTAGCAGCTCAAGGCCGGACAGGAACAGCTAGGTGCGCGCCAAGAGCAACTATTCCTGGCCTTCCAACAGGAACGTGACGCGCCCCGGAGAGGTGCCACTGGGCGGCGCCGCCGGGACGACGCGACCGCCGCCACACGGGAACCACCCCGCCGAGATGAAGAGGGCAGGCTGATCTGCTACGCCTGCAATCAGCCGGGCCACATCAGCAGGGATTGTCCCCGCTCAGCCCGCGGGCCAGGCATAGCCACTAACCCCGCCCCCGAAGCTCCGGGCCCGACAGGATACCGACCCGGGTCACGAAGAGCAGTGGACGCCGTCACAGCCGGAGTCACCGACTCGGCTACAGAAGGCAGGGGGATGCAGGACGTGCACGGGGAGTGCCTCACCCTAGACCAGGGGTCGCCAATTAGATTTGCCCACGGGCCACATTTTCCCCAAGCCGTTGCTTCGCGGGCCAGGATCAAAAACAATGGCTAATTTAATATACTGATATTGAAAAAAGACAAACGTTTTTCTCTGGTCTGCATCCCCCCAACAACCGTGTGCACTGCGCCGCACTGCACTGCACCCACTCTGCAATCCGCCAAACAAAGTTCTCACTCATCCATTCATTCATGAACAGCTCTCAGCTGTTGCAGATCCCCTTAACAATTGTGTGTATTGCGCCGTACTGTATTGTACCCATTCTGCAATCTGTTAAATAAAGTTTTCATTCATTCATTCATGAACAGCAGATCAATGAATGAATGAATGAAAACTTTATTTAACAGATTGCAGAATGGGTACAATACAGTACGGCTCAATACATACAATTGTTAAGGGGATGCAGACCTGAGAAAGACGTTTGTCTTGTTTCCATCAGGGTCCCCCATTTTCAATTCATATAGAAAGTTGCTGTTGCTGTTGCAGATCACCGCGGCGGGTGATGAACAGATCAGAAGACAGAATGCATGAAAACACGACTCACCATACCTTGTTTGTTGTTCAGTCCTCCAAAATCCCTGCTAATGTTTGAAACATGTCACATATCCACTCGCTGCCCTCCAATTCCAGATTGGCGTTGAATGCAGCTACTTTATCTGCCAACTTGAACACAGTTGTAATAACAACCATTTCCTCGTTGTTGTTGTCGCCACATATTATGCAGAGAGGACGTCGGCTCGGCACGCAAGAATCACCGACCTGTTGCAATAAACCCGTATTTTAAGTATGGCTCCTGTTTATTAAAAGAAGCGTTATATTTCCCTGTTGCATTTCCCTATCCAAAGATGTTTGTTTTGTTTTTTAACACATTTTGTTACTCGCTCCATCTCGAACGCGGAAGTGAAAGTTCGTTAGGGACTATTCCATTGGTTCTCCCAGTCCACGTGACCATTTCTAGCATTTCAATTGGCTATAGTGCTATTGATGACTACCGGTAGATAGATACAGCTTCACAATAAAAGACACCCTGGCGTCCCGAGTGAATATTTCCTGCGCGTAAAATAAATATCATATTCTCAAAATAATCTGACGGGCCAGAAATTATTGCTGGCGGGCCAATGTCGGCCCGCGGGCCGCCTATTGCCGATCCCTGCCCTAGACGTTCAGATCGATGGGGTCGAGACCCGCTGCCTCTTCGATACAGGCGCCGAAGTCACCACCATGAACGAGAGTCACTTCAGAAGACACTTCCCGCGGTCGAGGTTGACCCCCTCCAACTGGATCACCCTCATCGCCGCCAACGGGTTGGAGATCCCAGTGGTGGGGTGTCTGTACGCCGAAGTGCAGTGCCTAGAGATGACGTTTGCGGGGAAATGCATATTCATCCTCAAGGACGACCCCGCGCGAGTGGCACCAGGAGACGCCGTCCAGGGACTTCTGGGCATGAACGTGCTCGGCGGGGTAGACGGCCTGTTCAGAGGAATCAAGGGGATGCGCCTGGCGAGCCGAAGACGGGTCGACGCTAGGAGCATCGCCATCCGCTGTATCGTCACCGCCATGGCCCAAGAGGCCCGAGAGTGTACCGCCCTGGGAAGAATGGGATACGTCAAAGTGGCCGGCCGAGAGCCGGTGGTTATTCCCCCACACAGCGAAGTGATCGTCTCATGCCGCTGCGAGACGACAGTGGGGACGCGGCGCCCCGTGATGCTAGAGAACACGCCAAGTGCGAACCTGCCCCCCGGAATGCTGGTGGCAAACGTGGTGACCTACGCTCGACAGGGAAGAGTGCCGGTGCGGATGTTGAACCCGACCGACGTTGAGATGGTGCTCAGACCCAGGTCCAGGCTGGCGGAGCTCCACTGCCCCCGTCAAGTGCGACCTAAGGAGAGGGTGACCGTGGAGGAAGTAGACGGAGGTGTCCGAGTGACAACGATTGAGGCTCGAGACAGCCCGCCCGAAGTAGAGCTGTACGGAAGAGTCCGAGGACTGGCCGTGCCCGTGCAGGCGAATCTGCAAGATCTCACGCCGGCCCAAGTGAGCCGACTAAATCAAGTGCTGGAGAAACACAAGGCGGTGTTCTCCGTGGACGACGGAGACTACGGTTACACTACCACGGTCACTCACTACGTCCCCACCGGTAACGCATCCCCGGTCAAGCAACGGCATCGCCGAATACCGCCTCACGTGTTTCAGGAGGTGAAGCGGCACGTACAAGACCTGGGGGGTGCTAGTAGAGAGCTGCAGCCCGTGGGCGTCACCGGCCGTTGTGACTACCGCCGCCTCAATAACGTGACGCACCAAGATGCATACCCCCTACCTCGTATTGAGGAGTCCCTAGACGCCTTGGGGCAGGCCAAGATCTTCTCCTCACTCGACCTCACCGCTGGCTACTTCCAAGTGGCGGTGAAAGAAGAGGATCAAGAGAAAACAGCCGTCACGACGCCCTTCGGCCTCTATCAGTGGACCCGCATGCCCTTCGGCTTGTGTAACGCACCCGCAACCTGCAGCGGTTGATGACCGCCGTGCTGGGAGACCTGGCCTTCGATGTCCTACTCGTCTACTTGGACGACGTCTTGGTGTTCGCCCGTGACTTCGAGAGCCATTGCCAGAAGTTAGACCTGGTGTTTGGACGACTGCAGGAACATGGGCTCAAACTCAAGCCCCGAAAGTGCTTCCTTCTGAAGACCGAGGTCAAATTCCTGGGGCACATTGTCTCCGCAGCCGGCGTACAGGTCGACACCGACAAGGTGAAGGCGTTGGAGGACTGGCCAGCGCCACGCTCAGCGAAGGAGGTGAGGCAGGTTATCGGGTTCCTGTCCTATTATCGGCGGTTCGTGCCCCGCTTCGCCCAAGTGGCCCAGCCCCTGCATGCCCTGATGGGAAAAGAAAAGAAGGGGTTCGCTAAAGGCCGGCCCGAGGCCTTCAAGTGGACTCTGCAGTGTCAGACGGCCTTCGATCATCTGCGAGAGTGCCTCTTGACGCCTCCGGTGCTGGCCTACCCCGATCTCCAACTCCCCTTCATAGTGACCACCGACGGGAGCTATTTGGGACTGGGAGCAGTACTAAGCCAGAAGCAAGAGGGCGTGGAGCGAGTCATCGCCTTTGCGAGCCGAGGTCTACGGGGGTCCGAAAGGAATGACCAGAACTATAGCGCGTTCAAGCTGGAACTCCTCACCCTGAAGTGGGCAGTCACTGAGAAGTTCCGAGACCTCTTGATGTACGCCCAGTTCACCATGATCACCGACCATAACCCACTGAAACACCTAGGTACGGCCAACCTGGGAGCAGTGGAGCAACGCTGGAACGCTCAGCTCGCAGAGTACGACTTCGTGGTCCAATACAAGCCTGGTCGACTCAACCAGAACGCCGACGCCCTGTCTCGCATGCCGATGCGGACCGAACCTGAGGTAGAAGATACCGAAAAAGACTTCCTAACAATACCCGCGACTGGCAGTCACACCCGTCAGGGTCTACCGGAACGGACCGACTCCTTGTGCGCCCCCGCCTGAGTCGCCCGCGATGGCTACGTCCTGGTCCCAGCGGAAGAGGTACGGGCCCTGCTAGGCCCCGAGAGACTGACCGAGACATGGGAGGTCCCGAGCGCCAGTGCTTGTCGGATAGCAACACAGAAAGGGAACAGCGGGTATGACTGGGCGGAAATGCGGCAGCTACAGGCGGACGATCCCGAGTTGGGCCCGGTGTGGCGGGCAGTGACCCGGGGAGTTCCTCCCACCAATGTACAGTTAAAAGAGGGAGACCCGAGACTCCGCAAGTTATACGGGCAGTGGGAGCGGTTCCGTCTGCACCAACAAGTACTGTTTCGACAAGTCAGTGACCCCCGGGACGGGGAGGAGGTTCTGCAGCTGGTGGTGCCCACGGCCCTGCGACGGAGGATCTACGAGACACAACACGAAGATGGAGGACACTACGGAGGGCAAGGGACAGTGGACCTGATGAGGCGAAGTTATTACTGGATCGGGATGGCAGAAGAGGTGAAGAAATGGGTGCAGCAATGCAAGCGATGCGCATTAGCCACGGCGAAGCAGGCGTCTCATCGACGCAAGAGGATTTACGACAGGAAGAACACGCGACCACCGGACCCGGGGCCGTAACAAGATACAAGACAAGTGGGAGCCTACGGCGTACGTGGTAGTGGAGCAGAGTCACGAAGGGACACCCGTGTTCACAGTCAGGCCCGAAGCAGGGGGCCCCGAGAGGACCGTGCATCGAGACCAGCTCAAGACCTGTCCGTTTCCAGCCTCCGACCCAGAAGCAAGGGTGAGGGCCCCTCGACAGACTCCTGTGGCGCTGCGGAGCTCGTCCGAGTCAGACAGTGGAGATGCTTTCGGGTGCCGCCGAGAACCGCATCCTAGGGCATGTAACCACCCCAGGCCCGTGCGGGACGCCCCGGAAGAGGCAGCGAACGCTGGGTCCGACGCGGAGTCGAGCCCATCGGGAGGAGAAGGGGAGGAAGGCGGAGACGGAGTTGAAGAGGAGGCCGCGGGCGGTCCACCTATGGCCCCGGAGGGTTAGGCCGTGGTCCATGACCCGCCGACGGACACTGAAGAATCCGACACGGAGTCGGCGGCGGGGGAGGTGGAACCCCCCAGAGTGGAGCCCGCTCGGCCCCAGAGGAGCACCAGAGGTCGGCTACCCGCTCGGTATCGCCAGGACTACGTGCTCAAGAGTGTGTTCGCGGAACAGTGTGTCCAACTCCTGAAGGAGTGTGTAAAACTGTTGGCATAATGTGTAATTGTCAATCGATGTGTGAAACTGTTGGTCTCAGGACCGTTTTCATGCATGCGTTTGTTTTTGTTGTTAACTTGCAGAGGACTTAGCAAGTTCAAAGTGGGGGGAAATGTAGCAGTCTGGAAAATATGGTATATTATTCAGAACTGCTGACTGTGTTTTATATCCCTCTTGTACACAAAGACATTCTAACTAGTGTCCTTGATATTCACACGAACAATGACACAAGCGTCCCAATCCGAAGAGCACTGGAACATGGATTATAAATGACAGTACTGAATCATATTCTACAATGCGTCTCCCCTTGTGACTGGCAGGCGGGACCAGCAGGGGGCAGTAGCAGGCAGAGAGTGGCGGAGAGAGCTGGGAAGTGATATATGGAAGAGACCAGCGGAAGTCGTTCTCTTCGGCAGTGAACTTGACAACGAGTAGTCGCAGCTAACGGGGGCTCTGGATAGCCCTGTTGCTGACGTTATGCCAGAGGGCCCCGTGAGAGAGGACAACGGGTGATAACGAGTACTGGCTAGTGGACACGATATCCTAGCAGTACCAGCGGTAGTATATGAACAATAAGTGCAGAGCCAGGCACTAGCAATCGAGTTATAGTAGTTACAGTGTGCGGTATAGGTAACGTGCGGTTAAACAATTATCCAAGTCTTTAACTACCGAGTTATAGTAGTTACAGTGTGCGGTATAGAGTGCGCGCACCAGGACGAGCGTGGGCCAACAACCATTCTGCTCCGGCTGACTTCGACCAGACCTGCAACCGGCTGCCTGCATTCAGCCTGCTCCGGAGGACTTCACTCAGACCTGCACCAGGCTGCCTGCGGCCGACGGGAGTTCCGCCCATCCAGCAGGGGTCGTCATCACTCAGTACATGCTCTCAGCCGGCGCTGCCTCTCTGCCTAGCTCCGCCTGCTAACGTCCTCGCCGAGAGCGTTCGACGCCATCTTGCCTCCCGGACAACAGTGGAGTGGCGAGGCGGCCATTTCGGATGAGTACAAATGAGCGTTGATGCTCCCGATTCCTTATACAATACACAGTGTGGTGCAGCCCGCGGGCGAAAGTAACGTTGCTACTACCAGTTCATAGGGGTACCCCGAACAATATATGCCGGCATTAAGATAGGACTTTACTGGTATTTTGTGGGCTCACTCTTTTATTTCATTCCTTTTCTTTGAGCGTGATAAGGTGTGTATTTTTTTTTTTTCTTTTTTTTTCTTCAAGTTAAACATGAATTCATTTATTATAACGTAGTAGGTAGTTTCGAGTCGTGCTGCAGTGCCTACGCACCACAGCTATTCTATTATATACTGCTTTGACGCTTCCTCCTCATCGTTGATTGCCTGTAGTAGCTGCATCTAACGTTAGTAGCTAACGTTAAAACTAACTTTTTTTTTCTTTTTTTTTTATTATTGCAAAACAAAAATTATTAAAAGTCAGTACTCAACACACAATGCATAATGAAACTAACAGTCAAGGTGGCTAAAATTACATGCAAGTACAGAAACAGAAAACAAAAAAAAGTCTATAATAATATTTTACCGTATACAGTGTATATCCAACGAAATTACCAATTATACAAATGCCTTATACAGGATATACCCCTAATACCTATTTTCTAAAACCCTACACACATATGCTCCAGCTCGAACCCCCCCCTCCCGGACCCCTCCTTGGATAGTACCTCCATTATCCCTCACTCCTAACCAGACACTACCATTATAAGCTAGCTTTTATTCTCTCCACCACTTCTAACCACATTGACATTTTGGATTCGTTGAGACCCAGAATTCTTGCTGTGGATATTTCTTGATAAATCACATCGAGATATGTAAGAGACCAAACTTTCCGGCACATTTTTTCCGGTTGAAACCAGCGTGATGCGATCAGTTTTTTAGCTACTGTGATACCCGATAAAACCAATCTCTCTCTCTGTGGATTTACTGCAAACTCAAAAACATCATTCAAAAGCAATACAGAGGGGTGTACTGGTATATTCCAAGATACGAGTTTTGATAATTGATGGGTCACATCTTTCCAGAATGCTTTAACTGGTGGGCAGTCCCAATACATGTGCATAAATGTCCCTTCGTCTCCATTTGTACATTGGGAGCATTTTGAGTCTTGTTTCAGGCCCATTCTGTTCAGTCTTATAGGAGTCAAGTATGTCCTGTGAATATAGTTAAGATTGATTTGTTGATGGTCCGGGTTCCTTGATGTAAGACGGACATTTGCCCATGCTTCTTGCCAATCAAAGTCACTTTCCAGGTCTGGTATATCCCTCCTCCAGACAGTGTCTAGTTGGAGGGTTTCATACGAGGACGTTAGTAATTGATAATAAAAACCTGATACAAAACCTCTCAATGTTTCTCTTTCATAGAAGAATTTGTGGTATCTGTGGTGTTCAACTGGTATGTCTAATGGAACACCGTGAGACCTCAAACATAGGCGTAACTGTATGTAAAAAAGCCATGTGGACTCGGTGAGGTTAAACTTTGTGCATATTTCTCCATAACTACAAAAACCCTGGTTATTAAAAATATCCCCTAATGAGTGTATGCCTTGTTCTTCCCATATAGGGAATCTTATAGGACGTTTTCCATTAAGAGTGCATTGTTATTGAATATGGGAGTGTGATTATGCCATTTTTGAGGGTTAGGATATTTTTTTTGTGTTTCCCGCCATGTCCGGATTGCATGGGTAATTATGGGGCCAAATTTCCGCTCACAGTGCTTTATTGTAAGTTTAGTGTGTGCTATGTCCTTCAGTCTCTGTGGGGCTACTATGTTTTCTTCCAATTTTCTCCAGGATACCAATGCCTGGGGATCAAACCATATTGTCAATGGTCTTAATGTGTAAGCCTTAAAATATTGGAACAAATCTGGAACTGCCATGCCACCGTCTGCTTTATTTCTCTGTGCGGTGGATCTTTTTATGCGAGGTGGTTTGTTATTCCAAATAAATTTGTATGTGGAGGAGTGTAATCTTTTCCAGTAGCCCTCTGGAGGGGGTAACGGTAGCATTGAACTTATGAAGTTGATTCTTGGTAGTACATCAATCTTAACTATTGATACCCTTGCCTGTACTGAGTTTTTAAGTTTTGCCCACCTGTCCAGGTCGTCTTTGATTTTGTTCTGTATTTTTGTGTAATTGTGCTTCACCGTTTGTCTTATGGTGGGAAATATTTCCACACCCAAGCATCTAAAATTTTTTACCATGGGTATCTCACCTGGGAGGGCTGTGTCTTTTTTTGCATGGGTGTTAAGTGGAAGGAAAGCCGACTTCGGCCAATTTATTTTAAATCCCGATAAATCACCAAAGTTCTCTATCAGCTTGAGTAGATGAGGCAATGTGGTGTTGGGGCTTTGCATGAACAATATTACGTCGTCCGCATATAAACTAATTTTATGTTGTGTGCCCTTGATTACGATTGGTTCTATGGATTGGGATTGTCTTATATATTGTGCTAAAGGCTCTAATGATAGATCGAATAGTCCGGGACTAAGAGGGCAACCCTGTCTGGCTGAGCGTGATACCGGAAAGATTTTGGAGATGAATGTACCTGTTGTAATCATGGCCGATGGGTCTTTGTATAATACTTTAATCATATCAATGAATCCTTTTCCTAACCCCATCCTTTCTAATACTGCCCATAGAAATGACCATTCCAGCCTGTCAAAGGCTTTCATAGCATCCAGGGACAGCATCGCCTTAGGTATGGTGTCTTCTTTGTCTGCATCTAGTACGTGCAGTATTCGTCTTATGTTATCATTGATCAGGCGACCTCTTATGAAGTCAGTTTGGTCCGGATGAACTAAAGACGTCATATGCTTTTTGTAACTGAGGGGTACAATTCCCTGACTGTATTAAATAAGTATGGTATCATTAAACCACTACTGTCTTATGTACATTACTACTGGCCATACAGTACACAGGTATATGAGATGAACACCTCCACAATGACACGGTTCCACACAAATCTTGGTTAGAATAATATTTATTAGCAGCAATAATAGTAGATTACATTACTTTACTTAGAGTCGCGCTTGTAAGGCGAAGAATGTGCGTGAGTAAATCAAGAGCGTAAGTCCATTATAATATTACGCAGGAGATAATGAATACCACCTGTATCTTAGGAATTATATCTATGGTACACTAGTAGGGCAGCGGGAGATACTAGTAGGGTCCCTCCGGTTGTAGGCCAGCAAGGGGAGAGGATTTGTTGGTAGCAAAGTCTGGGTCAACGAAGAATAGGGAGACTCCAGGTACAGGAGACAGTGCAATAATCTCTTGATCCGCAGAAGAATAACAGCTATTCTCCGGTATGCAGCTCCGCATGGAAGAAAGCTAGCCAGCCTCAGATATCCTAGAGGCGGGCTCGACGTTGCTCCTCACAGGGTAAATCCCACACAATTGTGGGTGTAGACGATTCTCCGCTCCATCAGTTACAGGACCAAAGCAAATATAATCCAGCCGAAAAGGGCTATGCAGTCGTCGGGTAGGTTATCCAGTGTACATATCCACACGGTCCTCGTCTAGGGCTCCTCGGATGAAGGCGCCAGGTTAAGCTGCCCAGCCTGGATAAGCACACTAGCTGGTACGAGGAAACGTTGGTAATGCTGGTCACTGTAGAACGGTAGCCGCACGATACACTATACATAAATAGACTATTACTGAATTAATAGAATAGGTCGAACTCGACGGTACAGCGTTAAACTCTGATACTTCAGCTATCAATTCGCACTCGGTCTCAATGCTCTATTTTGGGGCCAAACAGGCCCTACTTCACAGCACGTTGTATCGTGGTATGAGGCTTCACTTGGGTAACTCGAACTAGGTTAACTAACTTCTGTATTCACCTGCGCCATATTTATACGTTAGGTGAACAAACTAGTACCAGCCTTATTCCTGTCTCGTATTCTTGCGCAGAGCCGGTCATGTCCAGGCATGTCTTTGGCGGTGACTTTGAACTAGACCTTGGGGGTATGGCAGTGGCGCCTAAGGGACCGCTGTCCAATAGAAGAACGGAATATTATGGTCTGTACTAGGTAAAGGGATATTCCGTGTATATGTACAAAGAATACACAAGGGATATCAGACGATATACAAATACTATGCAATATATATCAAGTAATAAATATATATATTCGGTTTAATCTGATCCTTCGTAACAGCCGCCTCCTAATTAGTCCCACCTAATTAGATAAGCAGAGACAGATTAACCGCACTGTCCACTACTCAATGTCCGTTGTGAGGGTAGGGCAGTTCACAAAGTCAGGGGGTCATGGTCGTCATCAAAAGTGTCGGGGATCCTTGGCAACTCTATCAGCCTCGCCACGGGTCTGGTATATGTCCGCCCTTGGACGAGCACTTCTGCCGCTCTGACCTTTCCGTCGGCACCAGTGATCACTTTGCTTACGCGGCCGGCCGGCCACATAGCTCGGGGTAGTGACTGGTCGATAATCATGACGACTGTTCCTTCTGTCAAATTGTCTCTTTCTTTCACCCATTTCTGGCGGGTCTGTAGAGACGGTAGATAGTGGAGGAGGAAACTGTTCCAAAACTTGTCAGCCAATACTTGACTGTACCTCCACATTCTTCGGCCGTTCGCTTCTTCAGGCCTGTACACTGTCTGTGGGAGCGCGGGGTCCAGCCGCCCCATCAAGAGAGTGTTGGGGGTGACTGGGTCGACATCTGCTACATCACTTGAGACGTAACCGAGGGGCTTTGAGTTCAATACTCCCTCGATCTCCGTGAGGACTGTCGTGAGGACTTCTTCCGCCACGGTCTGGGCCCCAAGCACGGCGTACAGGGCTGTCTTTATTGAACGTACTTCTCGTTCCCAAGTTCCACCGAAGTGAGGTGCATTCGGGGGATTAAACTGGAAATCAATCTGAGAGGGAGCGAGGTGGGTCTTAAGTTCTGGGCCCATAGCTTGGAAGCTCTCTCTCAGCTCTCTTTCTCCGCCTTTGAAGTTTGTCCCGTGATCAGACAATAATATAGACTGTTTCCCGTTCCGCGATGTGAATCTCCGGAAGGCCATAAGGAATGAGTCAGTACTCATGGTTGGAAGGAGTTCTATGTGTATCGCTCGGGTGGTCATGCATTTGAATACAATACCCCACCGCTTCTCCGTCCCTCTTCCTTTCTTTACATACAGCGGGCCGAAACAGTCCATACCGGTGGAGTGAAAAGGCTTGTCGCAGAGTCGGAGGCGACAGGGGGGTAGGTCAGCCATCCGGGGTATACTGGGCTGTGCTCGCCATTTACGACAGTCTAGACAGGTCCGCTGGAAGCGTCGTACTGCTTCTCTTCCTTGCAGTATCCAATAACGACGTCTGATCTCCGCGAAGACTCTCTCTGCCCCGGCGTGGTGCACGTCCTCGTCGTATTTCTTTATGATGAGCTCTGTGACCTTGTGTCGGCTGTTTAAGACTATCGGGTACTTGACGTCATCCGGTAAGTCTGGGGCTCTCCTCAGACGACCACCCACTCTGATGAGATTATGGGCGTCGCTCTCAGGGGCTAAGTGGAGCAGTCTGCTGTCTGACGGGACTGGCTTTGATCCCTGCAGACAGTCTAGCTCGTCGGGGAACGAGTCTCTCTGGGCTCGCTGTAGCAGAAGGAGTTCTGCTTCTTCGTAGTTGGCTGCAGTAATGTCAGTAGTGGGCTGAACCTCTGGGTGGTGCCACAGGAATGTCTTTAGCTGCGCACTCTCAACGGTGAGGCAGTCGTCTATGTTGGGATCTGTGGGGACGAGTGTGTGTGTCAACCCACAGAACATAGATTTCTTCTTCTCTGCCTCCTCTTCACTCGCCTCCCGTGGGGTGGGTGTAGGCCACTCTTCTTCTGGGAGCTTGAGGAACTCGGGCCCGTCACTATATAGATTGTGACGGGTGAGGTCATCCAGGGACATTCCCCGTGTGATGACGTCAGCTGGGTTCTGTTTTGTGTCCACATACCTCCAGCATGCTGCTTCTGTTAAATCGTGGATCTCTGTGATTCTGACTCCCACGAAGACCTTGTATCTACACGAATCGGACTGGATCCATGTGAGTACGGTCATGGAGTCTGACCACAGGATTGTTCTTTGCACCGGGATGGTGAGTTCACGTTGGATTAACGTGGCGAGTTGCGCTCCTGCTAGGGCTGCGCAGAGCTCTAGACGCGGGATAGATTGTTTCTTGCGGGGGGCTATTCTTGAGCGAGCCAAGATGAAGGCAGTATGTATTTCTCCTCCCTCCTCTCGGGCCCGCAAGTAGGCCACCGAACCGTAGGCTACTTCGGAGGCGTCGCTGAAGACGTGCAGGTCCATCTGGCACGTCTCCGGCCTCACTGTGGGTGGGAAGTAGCTGCGGCGTATGTTGACACCTGGGAGCGAGCTGAGTTCTGTCTCCCACTCTCTCCATGTTGAGGCAAGGTGTTCGGGTATGGGGTCGTCCCAGCCCTGGTCCTTGTCCCATAACGCTCTTACAATCATCTTTGCCCTGGTGGTGTAAGGTAGAATACATCCCAACGGGTCATATTGTCTGGCGAGTGTTCTGTATACACTCCGTCTTGTGGTCGGTGGTGAAGTCGACCTTCCCTGCTCCTTGGTCAGGGGTGTGTGTTTATAATGGAGCGAGTCTGTTTTGAAGCGCCAGACTAGTCCTAATGTCATTTCTTGGGCTTCTCCTGGGATGGTCGCCATCCAGGTCTCGCTGCTTGCTGCCTTGTCCTCTGGGGAGAGGCTGCGCAATACTTGAGGGTCGCTACTGGCCCACTGCCGGAGATCAAAGCCGCCTTTGATCAGGGAGGCGCGGAGCTTGAGTAGGAGGGCCTCGGCTTCTTCTGGCGTCGAGACGCTTTGCAGACAGTTGTCTACGTAGAAACTATTTCCTACACTTTGTCGGACCTCTTCATCAGCTGCAGGGCCTTCTGCGACGTGTTTTTGCAGTGCGAACGTAGCACAGCATGGGCTGCATGTGGTTCCGACAGGGAGGACTTCCCATTGATAGATGGATGGTTGCTCATCCCCGATCCTCTCTCTCCATAAGAACCGCAGCAGGGGCTTGTCCTCCTCCACTAGTCGCACCTGCAGGAACATCCCTTTGATGTCGCCGCTGATGGCCACCTTGTCTTGGCGGAAACGTAGCAACACGCCTAGTAGAGAGGGGCCGAGTGTTGGGCCGGGCAAGAGCTCTTTATTCAGATTTTGTGATCCGATCTGGTAGCTGCAGTTAAACACAATACGATCCTTGCCGTTGTGGTGGACTTTGTGGTGCGGCACGTACCATGATTCGGTCGTCTGATCGGCCTCTTTAATGTCAATTTTCTTTATGTGTCCCGCTGTGATTAGCTTGTCAATCTCAGCGCGGTACACAGTAGCTTGAGCGGGGTCTCTGGCTAGGCGCCGCTCTGTGTTCGATAGATACCGCTCTGTCGCTTCTTTTGGGGCGTGGAAGGTAGGCATACCCTCTCACCTCAGGAGTGGAGTTGCGTATCTCATCACTCCGTTGACTTTGACTCTCTTTGTCCCCCGCTCGAGGAGGGCTATGGCATGAATGTCTTCCTTGGAACGAATGTGTTTCTTTTCGTTCTTAAAGGGCATTGTCTCTAGTGTCCATAGCCTCTCGACGTGCTGTAGGAGGATGGTGTCTTCTTCTGTCACTCTGGAGTGGAGGCAGCTAGTGGCTGCTGTTCGGTTGGGAGACCTGGAGAGGGGGCCTTGTAGTGTCCATCCTAGGCGGGCCTCGACTGCTGCTGGACAGCCTCTGGGCCCAGTGTGGACCCGGTCCATCGGGACGATGAGGTGTGCATGGTCGGATCCTATCAGCAGGGTCGGGGTGGCACCGTCTATGAGCGGTATAGGTAGTTGACGCAGGTGCACATATTTATCCATCAGCTTGGCGATGGGGTAAGTGTACTGCGACAGGCCTATGTCTTGGCTGGTGAAAGCGTTAGTGATCCTATACCGTCTCTGTCCTATACCGCCCGCTTGCTGCGATAGTGAAGGAGACGTTCTCGCCCTTGATCGTCTTCAGGTCTCTTCTTATTGTCCGAATCGTCATCGTTTCTTCGCTCCCCCGCAGCCCCAGCTGGGCCGCAGCGGACGCGAGGAGAAGGGTCTTCTCTGACCCGTCGTCAAGGACGGCGTAGGTGTCCATGACCTTGTCTTCGTAACTCAATGTTACGCGGACCACCTTCAAGAGCACCCGGGCGCCCCCGCTGCTGGCGGGGTCAATGTACATAACACTTGCCTTTGTGCTGCTTGAGGGTGCAGGCTTTCTTCTGTTACTGTCATGTAGGACGTCCAAGTGGGCTCCGTCACACTGACTACACCTCTTCTTTAAGCGGCACTCGGCTGCCATGTGACTGCGCGCACATCGGTAACAGCGTCGGTTGGACTTTATCCATTGACTCACCTCGTCGGCGGTCATCTTCTTGAACGTGTCACAGTGTGACAGCCAGTGTTCCTTTTCGCAGTACGGGCATACAATCTTCCACTTCTCTTTCATCGAGGGGGTACTGTGGTTCTTGTTGCTCGGTACTGATTCGGCTTGGTGCATGACGGTCACCAGCCTGCGGCGATCGTTTGCTCTCCTAGGTCCCTCTCTGGAGCTTGGCGTGGTCCGCACGAACGTATCCAACCGTAGGCTGTTGACTTCTCTCGCCAGGAAGTCGGCTAGGTCTAGGAGGGATGGCTCGGGACCGTTAGGATCACGGTGGTCTCTTTGCCGCCTGAAGCGCTCTTGTTGGGCGGGCGGAAGCTTCTCTAAAATCCTCTCAACATTAGAGTTTGCGTACAGTTCGTGCATACCCTTTTCCTTTTGTGCCCCCAGCATCCCTACCAGGGATTGTACCTTGATAGACAGGTCATCTAGTGAGCGATTGTCTGTGGCTGGGGGTAGACGGTCAATATTCCTTATCTCTTGTATTACGTAGTCCCATATGCATCCATAACGTTGGTCGAGGGCTGCTAGAGCCGCTGTGTATGGGGTAGTAGAGGTGGAATATGCCAGCGCTATATTGTGCGCTCTGGGCACCTTCAGGTGCTTGAGTAGGATAGCATACTTGTACGGTTCATCTGTTACAACGGACATCATTGTCTCTAAGCACATTCGTAGCTCTGTGTACTGTGCTCTGTTCTCGTGTGTGAAGTCCGGGAACGTCGGTGTGCCAAGGTACGATGCCATGGATGGCTGGCACATCGGTGAGCGTTGGAGGAGAGGCCTCCTAGGCGAGTCTCCTCTTACGTGTCGTGGTGGGCTGGTACCTGTCGGGTACCAAGGCCCGCGTACCCAGGTGCTGTTCCTCGGGGCTGGTTGTGCGTCAAGCTCACCCGTGAATTGAGTCGGGGGTCTGTAGCGCAGAGCCGCGGGGTAAAGTCTGGGCTGTACTGGACCTCCTGGTCCTGTGGAGTACGGTGATGCTGTTGGGCTTGACTCTCCTCCTCGCCCTCTTCTTCTTCCTCTGCCAGGTCATCTAGATCCTGTAGTCGTCTATTTAGTCTCTCCGCGGCATAGGCCGGTTCTTCCCTGTTGCTGGGTCTCGCTTGGACCGGTCGGGGAAGGGGTTCGGAGAGGGGTATAGGCTCTCTCTGTTGGCCGGGCTCAGGGTCGCTTGATCGGGTAGGGGAGGGTGCCCTAGACCCTTGTCTTGACGAGGCCCTGGAGCCCCGTGCGGAGGGAGGGGGGGTTACCCTGGCAATCAGTTGCTCCATTATCTGCGCTTGTAATCGGTCACGCTCGGCTTCGCGCTTGGTGTGAGCGAGGTCGCGCTCTGCTTCGCGTTGGGCACCGGCGGCGGCGTGCTGGGCTTCGGCGCGGTCTCTTTCCATATTCTCTTCCGTCTGGAGGCGTCTAGTCTCTAGGCGTATGCGGTCTTCGTCACTCCGTTGCTGCGCCTGGAAGCGCTCTCGCTCGGTCGCAGAGTGTTCGCGTTCACTAAGGGCTTGCGCTTGGAGTTTCGCGTGGAAGCGTTCTTGTTCCATGGAAGAATGTTCGCGCTCGCTAAGCGTCTGTGCTTGGAGTCGATCGCGTTCGGTTGAGGCTGCCAGGGTGGCGATAAAGGCCTGCGCCAGCATCTTGTCCGCCTCGCTGGGGGAAGACACTAGTAGAGGTGATCGGCTTCTGGTAGTACTCGTTGGAGATCCATTCTCCTGTCGCATACCGAGGAGGTCTATCTCCTGGGTGCGCGTCTCTTCTTGTGGTGGGTCGGGTTCCGTCCCTGGAGGGCTTTCTTTATCCTGGAGCTCTCCGGGGACTACCTCGTCGACGTTGGCGGGGGGTAAAGTCATGTCAGGTCCCTCCTGGTCCCCCCCGTGAGCTTGGTCAGTTACGTTAGAACCCACTAGGGTCTCTACTGGTGGGGTCGCCTGGTCGGTAGGGTTTGACATACTTTTACTATCCGCTTTTTCCGCGTTTAACGTCTGTAGAAAGCTAGGTAGTATACTGGCAGCGTAGTCCTCTAGGTACTGAGGTGGCTGCCGTCTGCGCTGCGGGCGATCTATTTTAGGAGAACCGTTTGTGGAGTGTTCATCATTGGCCATGTCAATATTAATACTATATTAATATTACGCTAGTTACCCTCCGGCTCGAAGGACCAATTGTAACTGAGGGGTACAATTCCCTGACTGTATTAAATAAGTATGGTATCATTAAACCACTACTGTCTTATGTACATTACTACTGGCCATACAGTACACAGGTATATGAGATGAACACCTCCACAATGACACGGTTCCACACAAATCTTGGTTAGAATAATATTTATTAGCAGCAATAATAGTAGATTACATTACTTTACTTAGAGTCGCGCTTGTAAGGCGAAGAATGTGCGTGAGTAAATCAAGAGCGTAAGTCCATTATAATATTACGCAGGAGATAATGAATACCACCTGTATCTTAGGAATTATATCTATGGTACACTAGTAGGGCAGCGGGAGATACTAGTAGGGTCCCTCCGGTTGTAGGCCAGCAAGGGGAGAGGATTTGTCGGTAGCAAAGTCTGGGTCAACGAAGAATAGGGAGACTCCAGGTACAGGAGACAGTGCAATAATCTCTTGATCCGCAGACGAATAACAGCTATTCTCCGGTATGCAGCTCCGCATGGAAGAAAGCTAGCCAGCCTCAGATATCCTAGAGGCGGGCTCGACGTTGCTCCTCACAGGGTAAATCCCACACAATTGTGGGTGTAGACGATTCTCCACTCCATCAGTTACAGGACCAAAGCAAATATAATCCAGCCGAAAAGGGCTATGCAGTCGTCGGGTAGGTTATCCAGTGTACATATCCACACGGTCCTCGTCTAGGGCTCCTCGGATGAAGGCGCCAGGTTAAGCTGCCCAGCCTGGATAAGCACACTAGCTGGTACGAGAAAACGTTGGTAATGCTGGTCACTGTAGAACGGTAGCCGCACGATACACTATACATAAATAGACTATTACTGAATTAATAGAATAGGTCGAACTCGACGGTACAGCGTTAAACTCTGATACTTCAGCTATCAATTCGCACGCGGTCTCAATGCTCTATTTTGGGGCCAAACAGGCCCTACTTCACAGCACGTTGTATCGTGGTGTGAGGCTTCACTTGGGTAACTCGAACTAGGTTAACTAACTTCTGTATTCACCTGCGCCATATTTATACGTTAGGTGAACAAACTAGTACCAGCCTTATTCCTGTCTCGTATTCTTGCGCAGAGCCGGTCATGTCCAGGCATGTCTTTGGCGGTGACTTTGAACTAGACCTTGGGGGTATGGCAGTGGCGCCTAAGGGACCGCTGTCCAATAGAAGAACGGAATATTATGGTCTGTACTAGGTAAAGGGATATTCCGTGTATATGTACAAAGAATACACTAGGGATATCAGACGATATACAAATACTATGCAATATATATCAAGTAATAAATATATATATATTCGGTTTAATCTGATCCTTCGTAACACTTTTGTAATCTGATGGCTAATACCTTAGAGTACAGTTTGACATCGGTTCCGAGGAGGCTTAAGGGTCTGTAACTACCGCACTCGGTGGGGTCTTTGTCTTTTTTGAGAAGGACTGAAATGAGTGCAATATTGTCGTGTTTATGGAAGCTCCTCTCCTTGACTGAGTATAAGATCATATTTAGTAATAAGGGTCCAATTATGTCCCAACAAGAAAGGTACATTTCTGATGGGATACCGTCTCTTCCAGGAGCCTTACCATTTTTCATTTCGGATATGGCCTTCTTGAGTTCCTCTAGTGTGATCGGTGCTTCTAACTGTTTAGCGTCATCCTCCGAGAGTTTAGGGAGAATAATTTGATTAAGATATGTGTCCATTTTGTTTTGATCAAAGGTCGTTTCTGATTTATATAAGTCGGAGTAGAATTCTTTGAATGTATCGTTTATTATTTTGGGGTCTGTTACAAGTACTTGTTGTTTTCTAATGGCAGTTATATCTGCAAATTTTGCATTAATTCTTAATCGCATGGCTAATAGGTGACTAGGTTTAGAACCTTGGGAGTACTGCTGTTGTCTTGTGCTGCGTATTTGCATTTCCGATTGTTGTCTGTATATGGCATTGATCTCTGTTTTTAGTACGTTAACTTGATTTTCTAGTCTAGTTGAGTTGTTGTATTTTAAAGAATTAAATAACGTTGAGTAAAGCGTTTCCAGTTCAGACAGTTTTGTGCATTGATTCTTGCGCATTATGGAGGAAAATCTATCAGTGAAATCCTTGATCATACCCTTTACCGACATACATATTATTCTGGGGTCTTGCACCGCGTTTGCATTCTCCCGTAGGAATACTGTGAGAGCTTCTTTGAGTTGTGTAATGAATTCCTTGTTGTTAAGCAGCATCGAATTAAAACGCCACCTTGTTGCCCGGGAAGATAGTATACCAAATGTTGCTTTTAGGAGTAAATAACAGTGGTCTGATAGTGCATTGGGTATCATTTCCACTTCATATTTATCAAATAATCTCGGGGATGCAAAGACATAATCAATTCTGGATAATGTGTTATGTCTCGCCGATCGACAAGAGTACTTTCAGGTCGTGGGATTAAGTGAACGCCATAAATCATTTACCCCTGTAGTCTTTGACCAATCCTTTAGTGCTTTAGATGAATTTTTTTGTTCGCTGGAAAAGGCGAGGTAAGATTTGTCCATCCTTGGATTCCAAATGGCATTAAAATCCGCACCTATTATAAATGAGTACTCGGGATGGTTTAACATTTCATCGGTTAGTGAAGTGAAGAAACCCTCTTCGTACAAATTTGGGGCATATACCGCTGCCAACGCTATTTTCCTGTTATTGTGTACAATCCTAGCTATAGTTATACGCCCCTCCGCATCCGACCATACCCCCTTTAATTCGATATTTAACTTACGTCTGACGACTATGGCTACACCTCGAGTTCTCGTACAAAAAGAAGAGTGACTAATATTATGGTATGTGTTATCCGCTAACGTATCTATGTCTTCCTCTAAAATGTGCGTTTCGCTTAGTAGAGCCACGTCCACATGTTCTTTTTTCATCAGTGTGAGCACGCTTTTGCGTTTGTGTTGTTTGTTTATCCCACCAGTGTTCCATATCATTATATTCAAACTAGCCATAATCTATGCATGTTTTTGTGTGGTTTTTGGTAATGCTTCTGGAGTGCGAAGCTACAATAGATGTACATCCAATTATTGAGGTCCCGTTGAGAGCCGAGCTTAAAAACATATACATATACAAATAAAAATCCCCTATTTTCCCCTCACCCAGAGAGTCGTACAGTCCTGTGTTCCAAAAACACATCCTCTGCGTATGACTCTCTCCCTTAGGCCACCGGATTGCCCAAACTGAGCTTTGTAATCCTAATCTTCCTATGCTAATTGCCATAGGATCTAACATTTTCATTCTAATACAATAGAATGTCGCTTTTGGTCTTGCGCCTTCCCTTACTGTGATGAAATATTATGAAAAATGAGAAGAAAAAAAAAAGAATAAACTTTCATCGATATATTCATTTGAACCCTCTACTAACTTATGTAGGAAACATCAGAAAAAAGGAAAAGATTGTAGAGAAACATTAACACCTTAATATGAAGAACAATGGGAAAGAACAATGTAAGATAAAAGAGAGAGAAAAAAAAAAAAAAAAAAAGGAGTGAGAGATAGAATAATACTCAACGTGAAGAAGCCACTAGAACAGAATTGAGTAATTAGATAAAAGAGAAAAACAGAGCCTTTTAGAGCTACCATGTGCCAATCTCTACATCAGTGGAGTGATTACTTAAATTGTTAGAATAACCTTGTTGTGCTCATACGTTTAGGTGTGGTTGATTTATTTTTAAAGTTTTATTAAGGCCTGATTACACTTCAGTCAATTGATCATATGCTATGTTTATACACACCGGATGTTAATGTTAGAGTTGCAAGCCTTCGTTGTTATGGTGCATTATCTTCTAGAAGGTTGTAGAATACACTAGTATATACTAACAGACTGTTGTTATGTTCCAGAATGATCTTCCTACCCAGGGTTCATGACTAATAGTATTTTCGGGAGATTTCTAAGTGACCCAGAGCAGTCGAGCGATAAGCCCAGAATCTTCCAGATTGCTCTTATTGTCAATGATATGATTTTGTCTCCACGGAGACCAGAGGTCTGAAAATATAATGCATTACGAATCGTATTATACACAATATGCTTTGGTGTAGACGGCCTGCATATCATCTGCTGCTTTTGATGAGCACAGATAAAGTCATTCTAATACTGATATACACAGAGAAAGAGAGAGATGAGAAGGCTTATCTGTTTTCAGACAGTGTTTCGTTCTGCCTTGGGGGTTCTGCTCCATGTCGATTCCAGTATTCCTCAGCTTCTTTAGGTGTGTGTAATCCAATCCTACGGCTGTCCCTGCCCACGATCGATAACAGCGCCGGGTATGCTAGCCTTCGTCTGATGCCAGACATGAACAATTTCTGCATCACCTCCTTGTAGGGTAGACGTCGAACGATGGCCTCTTTGCTTAGATCCTCGTAGATAAATATTGAGTGTTCACCATGTTTCAGCTTCCCCCGTTGGATGCGAGCAATTTTGATGATGTCATCTCTTATTGCCGTCTTCCGCAGAGTAACAATGATGACTCTTGGCCCGTTGCTTCTTTGCTCCCGAGTACCGATTCTGTAAGCTTGGTCCACTGTCGGCACTGTGTTTAGAAAGTTGTTACCCAAAATCACTGATAGCACTGTTGGAAAGTTGTCGTCTGCGCAATTGACTGCTTCATCAAGTCCTACAATGTGGATGTTATTTCGCCTGTGGTAGCGTTGGGTTTCGAGTAGCCTCTCCATCGCTTCATCTTTAACATCTTGTATTTTCCTCCGGCATGCCTCTTCCACCCTTGTTATCTCTTTTGTTACCTCTGTCATGCCAATGCTGATTGTAACTGAGGGGTACAATTCCCTGACTGTATTGAGAGTATGGTATTATTAAACCACTACTTAGTTATGTACTTTAATTACTGGCCATACAGTACATGGTATATCTGGTGAACACCCACACAAGAATACAACAATGACACTAAAGTTCTATTTGGAGGGATTTATTATTATAGCAGCAACGGTAGGTTACAGAATGAGAATTATACTTGCGCTTGTAAGGCGAAGAACACTTAAGTAGGTCAAGAGCGTAAGTCCATGAGCATAGTAAGATGGGTATAACTGACGCCACCTGTAGCATAAGAATTACATAAGGCACACTCGTAGTCAGCTGGAGACACTAGGGGGGTTCCCTCCGGTTGTAAGCCGGCAGGGTAGAAGAATGTTCGGGAGCAAAGTCTGGGTCAACGAGGAATAGAGAAGCTCCAGCTACGGGAGGCGGTACATTACTCCCTTGATCGGCAGACAAAAGCAACAGCTATAATCCAGTATGCACGACAGCATGGATGAAAGCTAGCCAGCCTCTGTGGTCCTAGAGGCGGGCTCGATGGTGCTCCTCACAGGGTAGATCCCACACAGCAGTGGGGTAGACGGTTCTCTGCTCCAGCAGCCACAGTACCAAAGCAATATAATCCAGCCGGAAAAGGCTCTGCATTCGCCGGTGTAGATTCTCCTGTGCACTATACTTCACATTAACTAGGTCGAACTTGACGTTATTTCACTAAACTCTGACACTTTTACTATCCTATTCGCACATGTTATAAGTGCTCTATTTAGACGCAAAGGTTGCTCACTTCACTTGGTCGTTGACTCGTGGTGAAGGCTTCAACTTTGGGATAAGACTACTGCTGTATCCACCTGCGACGTATTTATACGTAAGGTGAATAATCTAGTGCCAACCTCAGTTCTGTCTCGTATTACTGCGCAAACCTGGACATGTTGAGACATGCCTTGGCGGTGGCTTTGAACTTGCCATTGGGGGTATGGCCGTTGGCGCCTAGGGGTCGCTGTCCAATAGGAGAACGAGTATTATGGTCTGGCTTGTACCTAGGTAAAGGGATATTCTGTGTATATATACAAAGAATATACAAGGGATATCAGACGATATACAAATATTATACAAGGTATCTCAAGTAATAAATATATATATTCGGTTTAATCTGACCCTTTGTAACAGCCGCCTCCTAATTAGTCCGCACCTAATTAGATAAGCAGATACAGATTAACCGTCTTGTCCACTACTCAATGTCCGTTGTGGGGAGTAGGGCAATTCACAAAGTCAGTGGGTCATGGTCGTCATCAAGGGAGTCAGGGAGCCTTGGCAACTCTATCAGCCTCGCCACGGGTCGGGTGTATGTCCGTCCCTGGATAAGAACTTCTGCCGCTCTGACCTTTCCGTCGGCACCAGTGATCACTTTGCTTACGCGGCCGGCCGGCCACGCAGCTCGGGGTAGTGACTGGTCTATGATCATGACGATTGTGTCCACTTTTAAGTTGTCCCTGTCCTTGACCCGCTTCTGACGGGCTGGACGGGATGGAGGGGGGCTTAGGAGGAAGCGGGCCTGAGACTGCTTTGATCTGTGCTTGGCTGTGCCTCCACATCCTCCGTCTGTCTCTCTTGTTTGGTCTGTACCCCGTCTGAGGAGGGGCCGGTTCCGGCCGCACCATCAAGGAGTCGCTTGGGGTGCTGGGTTCGAGGTCAGCTACGTCTGGAGCGCAGCTGAGGGGGGTGGAGTTTGGAACTCCCTCTTGTGCCCACGGTTCTCTCACAGGCCTCTCGCCTAATGTCAATAGCCTCTCAACGGGCTGTACGAGAGAGTGGCCGGTGTCGCTCACCTTTGTGTGCAGGCAGCGTGTAGACGTGGGTTTACTGTCAAGTCCGTAGAGGGGGCCCTGGAGCGTCCACCCCAGTCGGGTCTGAACCGCGACTGGGCATCCTTTGGGTCCGATGTGGGCCGCCTCAATTGGGAGAATGAGGTCCGCGTGGTCGGAGCCGATGAGCAGGGTCGGTGTGGCGCCGTCGATGAGCGGTATAGGTAGTTGACGTAGGTGCACGTACTTCGCCATCAGCTGTGGGATGGGGTAGGTGTACTGTGACAGGCCTATGTCGTGGCTGGTGAAGACGTTAGTGATACTATACTGCTTCTCGGGCTGGTCCACCGCTGCTATCTTGAAGGAGACATTTTCACCCTTTATGGTCTTCTGGTCTCTTCTGATGGTACGGATTGTCATTGTTCCTTTGGCACCCCGCAGGCCCAACTGGGCTGCGGCGGAAGCGAGGAGGAGAGTCTTTTCAGACCCATCGTCTAGGACGGCGTAAGTGTCCAGGACCTTGTCCTCGTAGCTCAGGAGCACTCTGACCACTTTGATGAGCACTCGGGGGGTCCCGCTATGCTGGTCTATATGGAGCACTCCTGTTGGTGGGTTGCCTTGGATCTTCTGGAGTGGTGCCGACTTGCGGTCGTCCGAGTAGCACCGTGACTCCCAGTGTCTGCTGTAGCAGTCGGTACACCAGGGGGCGGTCTGGTGGATCTTCGGTGCTGGTGCCACCGCCTCGGCCTGATACATCACCGTGACGGGCCCACTTTGTTGTCCTGGCGGACGCTTGTTGATGTCATGCAGGACCTCCAAGTGGGCGCCGTCACACTTGCTGCATCTCTTCTTTAAGCGGCACTCAGCTGCCATATGGCTGCGCGCGCAGCGGAAGCAGCGGCGGTTGGCCTTGATCCACTGACTCACCTCGTCCGTGGTCAGCTTCTTGAAAGTGTCACATTGATACAGCCGATGTTCCCCTTCACAGTACTGGCATTCAATCTTCCACTCCTCTTTCGTCGAGGGGGTGTTGTGGTTCTTGTGCTGCGGTACTGATTCGGCTTGGTGCATAACGGTCACCGACCGGCGGTTATCGTTAGATCTCCGAGGTCCATCTCTTGGGCTTGGTCCACTCCACACGAACGTATCCAGTCGTAGGCTGCTGACTTCTCTCGCGAGGAAGTCGGCCAGGTCTAGGAGGGATGGCTCGGGACCGTCGGGATCACGGTGGTCTCTCTGCCGCCGAAAGCGCTCTTGGCGGGCTGGAGGGAGCTTCTCTAGTATTCGTTCTACATTAGACTTACACTAATAGAATTACACTAAAGACTCCAGTCACCCGAACAACTGCCTCTTTGAACTGCTGCGGTCAGGCAAGCGATACAGGAGTCTCAAGGCGAGCACAGAAAGACTCAGAAGAAGCTTCTATCCCCAGGCCATCAGGCTGCTAAACGAACAATGAATGAACACTACACAACAACAACCACCAAACGCACATAGCACACACATCCACACGCACACACTCACTTTAAACAAACACACTGTAGCACCCACTCCACACACTTATAGCACACACCCACTTTAAACAAACACACTGTAGCACCCACTCCCCACACTTTATATTTATGGATGAAGGATTGCACTACAACTCGTACACCTTACTGTAAATTGTACCTAAAATTGTACCTCATCCCATTTCTGCTTTGCACTAGATAGTACTGTACATTAGTACACTGCATAGTATTGTGTATTGTATATTATATGGTAACTCAGAACATTGTACATATGTCTATACCGAACACTGTGACCTCATTTTCTTCTTCTAAATTCATGCTATATTATGTTATTATGTTATTTGATACTATCTTGTCTAGCACAGTCTCTGGAGCGTAACAGTAAGAAGCATTTTGTATGAAAGTATTCTGTACTTCTGTATGACAACTATTAAAGAACTTGAACTTGAACTTGAACATTAGAGTTAGCATATAGTTCATGTCTCCCTTTTTCCCTTTGGGACCCCAGCATCCCTACCAGGGATTGTACCTTGATAGAGAGGTCATCCAATGCTCTATTGTCTTTGGCTGGGGGGAGACGGTCAATGTCTCTTATTTCTTGTATCACGTAGTCCCATATGCGTCCATAACGCTGGTCGAGGGCCACTAGAGCCGCGGAGTATGGGGTGCTTGAGTTGGAATATGCCAGCGCTATATTATGCGCTCTGGGCACCTTGAGGTGCTTGAGGAGGATGGCATATTTGTACGACTCATCGGGGACGTCGGACATCATAGTCTCCAAGCACATCCGTAATTCCGTGTACTGTGCTCTGTCCTCGCGCGTAAAGTCTGGGAACGTCGGTGTGCCAAGGTACGATGAAATGGACGGTTGGCACATCGGTGAGCGTTGGGGAAGAGGCCTCCTGGGCGAGTCTCCCCGTACGTGTTGTCGTGGGTTGGTACTTGGTGGGTACCAGGGGCCGGGTACCCAGGTGCTGTTCCTCGGTGCTGACTGTACGTCAAACTCACCCGTGAGTTGGGTCGGGGGATTGTAGTGCAGTGGCTCGGGGCTGACGTCGGGGCTGTACTGGGCCTCCTGGTCCAGAGTACGTTGCTGCTGGTCAGGGCTGTACTGGGCCTCCTGGTCCAGAGTACGTTGCTGCTGGTCGGGGCTGTACTGGGCCTCCTCTTCCTCTTCCTCTGCTAGGTCCTGGAGTCTTCTAGTCAGTCTCTCGGCGACGTAGGCCGGTTCTTCCCGGTTGCTGGGTCTCGTATGGACCGGTCGGGGAGGGGGTTCGGAGACGTGGACAGGATCCTCCTGTTGGCGGGGTCCCGGGTCGCTTGGTCGGGTAGGGGAATGTGCCCTAGACCCTTGTCGTGATGATCTCCGGGAGCTCCGTGCGGAGAGAGGGGGTGTCGCCATGGCAATCAATTGTTCTACCATCTGCGCCTGCAGCCGGTCGTGCTCTGCTTCGCGCTGGGCATGGGCGTCGTCGCGCTGTGCATTGGCGGCGGCGCGCTGTGCATCGGCGCGGCTTCTTTCAATGTTCTCTTCCGTCTGAAGGCATCTGGTCTCCAGTCTTATGCATCGTCTTCACTCCTTTGTTGCGCCTGGAAGCGCTCTCGCTCGGTTGCAGCGTGTTCGCGCTCGCTCGTCTGTTGAGCCTGGAGGCGTTCTCTTTCCATGGTAGAATGTTCGCGCTCACTTAGTTGTTGCGCTTGAAGTCGATCGCGTTCACCCTGAAGTCGATCGCGTTCGGTGGAGGCTGCCAGGGTGGCGATGAATGCCTGCGCCAGCATCTTGTCCGCTTCGCTGGGGGAAGACACTGACGGAGGTGATCGGCTTCTGGCAGTGCTCGTTGGAGATCTGTTCTCTGGGCGCGCCTCGAGGTCCGTCTCCTGGGCGCGCTTCTCTTCTGGTAGTGGGTCGGGTTCCGTCCCTGGATCGCTTTCTTTATCCTGGAGCTCTCCGGGGACTATTCCGTTGACGTTGTCTGGGGGTATAGTCATGTCATGTCCCCCCTGGTCCCCCCCGTGAGCTTGGTCAGTTACGTTAGAACCCACTGGGTTCTCTACTGGCAGGGTCGCCTGGTCGGTAGGTTTTGACATGCTTTGACTATCCGCTTTATTTATTTTATCCGCATTTAGCGTCTTTATAAAGCTAGGTATTAGACTGACAGCATATGCCTCTAGATAGGGAGGTGGCTGACGTCTGCGCTGCGGGTGTTCTAGCTCGGGAGAGCTGCTTGGGGAGTGTTCACCGCTGGCCATGGTTAATATCAATATTATATTAGATATTACACTGATACCATCCGGCTCGAAGGACCAATTGTAACTGAGGGGTACAATTCCCTGACTGTATTGAGAGTATGGTATTATTAAACCACTACTTAGTTATGTACTTTAATTACTGGCCATACAGTACACGGTATATCTGGTGAACACCCACACAATCTATTTGGAGGGATTTATTATTATAGCAGCAACGGTATGTTACAGAATGAGAATTATACTTGCGCTTGTAAGGCGAAGAACACTTAAGTAGGTCAAGAGCGTAAGTCCATGAGCATAGTAAGATGGGTATAACTGACGCCACCTGTAGCATAAGAATTACATAAGGCACACTCGTAGTCAGCTGGAGACACTAGGGGGGTTCCCTCCGGTTGTAAGCCGGCAGGGTAGAAGAATGTTCGGGAGCAAAGTCTGGGTCAACGAGGAATAGAGAAGCTCCAGCTACGGGAGGCGGTACATTACTCCCTTGATCGGCAGACAAAAGCAACAGCTATAATCCAGTATGCACGACAGCATGGATGAAAGCTAGCCAGCCTCTGTGGTCCTAGAGGCGGGCTCGATGGTGCTCCTCACAGGGTAGATCCCACACAGCAGTGGGGTAGACGGTTCTCTGCTCCAGCAGCCACAGTACCAAAGCAATATAATCCAGCCGGAAAAGGCTCTGCATTCGCCGGTGTAGATTCTCCTGTGCACTATACTTCACATTAACTAGGTCGAACTTGACGTTATTTCACTAAACTCTGACACTTTTACTATCCTATTCGCACATGTTATAAGTGCTCTATTTAGACGCAAAGGTTGCTCACTTCACTTGGTCGTTGACTCGTGGTGAAGGCTTCAACTTTGGGATAAGACTACTGCTGTATCCACCTGCGACGTATTTATACGTAAGGTGAATAATCTAGTGCCAACCTCAGTTCTGTCTCGTATTACTGCGCAAACCTGGACATGTTGAGACATGCCTTGGCGGTTGATTTGAACTTGCCATTGGGGGTATGGCCGTTGGCGCCTAGGGGTCGCTGTCCAATAGGAGAACGAGTATTATGGTCTGGCTTGTACCTAGGTAAAGGGATATTCCGTGTATATATACAAAGAATATACAAGGGATATCAGACGATATACAAATATTATACAAGGTATCTCAAGTAATAAATATATATATTCGGTTTAATCTGACCCTTTGTAACACTGATGGTGTTCTCGTTCACTTTGACTGCCCGTGTAATATCTGTCACCGTATTCTCCACTGTCGTGATTCGCTCGGACTGTACAGCGACCGCTCTCATAACCTCTTCGAGTTTAGCATCGACGTGTGCTTTGAATTCATCTTTGAGTTCCTCGATGTGTAATTTGAAAGCGACCATCTGTTCTTTCATCAGGATAGTCAGTGAGTTGAAGTCGGGTGGTGTAATTGTACTGCTTGTGTCAGTTGGTGGTATGGGTGCAGTGAGGGTACCGATGGATTTGTTTGCTATTATCTTCTCAAAATCAACTGCTTTATCTCTCACGGAGCTTGTTCCTGTCGTTCCTGTTATGTTGACAACTATTGTCTCCCTGTCGGGGCCAATAGTCGATGGTCCCGGTGTAATCTCCTCTATATTCCCCTCGTCGGGGCTTGTCGCCAACGGATCTGCAGCAGCGTTGAACGTTTTTTTTTTAAACGTGTTTCAATCTGCGCCGTTGGAATTGCCGTTTCTTGTTTCTTTCCCATCTTTTCCCTATCCTTAACCATGTTGTCTTTTGATATAGTTAGTAGAAGGTCTTATCAATACATACGATGTGGTCTAATCTCTTTTGGTATTGTCCAAATAAGGTTTTTAAACGAAATTAACGTTAACGGGAGCGGAGCTATTACCAAATGCGTGCGCTACATATTGCAGCTAAACCGGAAGTCCATAAGGTGTGTATTTCATAATATTTCCCGTTCAGTGAATCCCTTTTATTCTCCTTCCCTATGCTCCCCCTTCCTTCCCCATATTATCAACCGGGAACAGTATGAGTGTAATTCCTTAGAGAAGGTAAATACTGTGTTCCGCCCAGACGTGGGCAGCACTTAGTCTGGGTACCTTGAGAGCACTTGGTGCCTGGGTGTAATACTATAATTGATTTATGCCAGTGTAATCATTGTGTGGATACCCATGGTGCAGTAATCACCAGACGTAGCATTGTTGTAACTAGGCTGAGTTACAATAACATCCATCCAGAACGGGAGCACTGTGTGCGTGTCTTTTATTGAACCTAACCCTAATCCTAACCCTTTGATGTGGGTAATATATTTATCATTAACCCCTTCCTATTCTACCTTCCATTTCCACTGTAAGGTTTCTGGTGTTACTGAGGGAGGGTACTGCTTGCGGGGGGAACCCAGTTATTTCTTTACCATCCAGTCATTAGGTGTGGGAGGGCTAAGGAGACAATTGTGGAGGGTGAGGGTGTGTTGGGGAGTACTGCTGACTGCCCCAGAGAGAGGGAGGAAGACCAGAGTACCGGACCAGGTTTGTAAATCCTGGGCCTCATACATTCCCACTGCCAGTCTCCAGTTGACGCTCCGGATCCCAAAGACGGAGGTGCAGCTGGCCAGAGTGCTACTGTGTCTTGCTACCTAGTGACCGCGCACCACAGTTCCCACGAAGCAGGGATAATCCACCCTGCTACATTTGCATTGATTGGAAAAATAACCATGTACATATTCAACTGTGATAATATGTAAAATAGATATTTTTGATAATAAAAAGATTTAAAAACATAAACACGCCGATCTCAGTTTCTACGTCAAATGTATATACACTCTTTTTCTGGACACTTTTGTATCACAAACAGTACTGTATTTGCAAATCTGATATGTCATAAATGTATAGATGTAGCAGTACTGTCTAGCTGTATGGCGTCTATGCCTTCTACAACGCTGTTCGGTTTCCGGGTTCCTCTGATTGGCCACTAAGCCCACATGATGACCCTACGCTAGCACGCCCCCCTTATCGCCGCCAGTTATCGCGTACGCCCACGCATGTGCATGAGCCGCGACAAGCGCCTTCAATGACAGAGCTCTCATATTTGCGAATGCATAAACTATATCTTAAATTATGGCTATGTGTCTAATATGGCCGTCGCTTATCAATGACTTGTTTTGTTTACATCAGGGTGAAAGTTGTTGCATTTGCAAATATGAGAGCCAGCAATACGCAGCTCCAGTTAACCTAATTTATACCGTAACGAATCATTAAAAAAATATACCGTTAATTGGAATATGTTGTTTCTGGATTATGTAATTGGTTTGTCATGACAAACCAATAAAAAATCACTACTTTACATCAGGGTGAACTGTTACGCTGCCACCACCCACTTCAATGACAGAGCTCTCATATTTGCGAATGCATAAACTATCTTAAATTATGGCTATGTGTCTAATATGGCCGTCGCTTATCAATAACGATTATCAGCAAATGCTGTGACAACGAGCATACCGTAATCGAATCATCCAAAGTATAACGGAACGTTGTTTCAGGGTTAGGGGGAGGATTTGTGACGATACACTGTTACCATGGAAACGGAAAACATATCTGGACGCTCAACAAGAGGAAAAGGTTTGTTCTTAATTCCCAGCTGTTTTTCGTGTTGATAGATAATAATGATAATACAAATAAATAAAACAAATAATCGTAACAGTGAGACCAAGATATTCCCGTCTATCTATATTCAATGTACAATGTAACGTTAAATAGAAATGTTGCAGAATGAAAAACTGGCGGTATAGCGTCAACGTTACCCCAAAACTCATTGTTGAAGTTCCTTTCCGTTAGTCAACGTTAGTTTAGTTTACCCATTCTCACCTGTTGGCTGCCTGGTTGTAGTTTACATGTCTGCAGTATCATAGACCACCTTGAGTTGTACTGTAGGCCTATACTATACTGTACCCATTCTGCAATCTGTTAACGTTTTCAATCAATCAATCAATCAATTGAATCCTACCCCATATTACTTCTAACCTACACAGAAAATGGATTCGCAGTATTTACAAGAGCATCTTGGGACATGTCTCGCTGAAGCACTTGCTGAGGTGGTTGAAAAGCGCCCCGTGGACCCTATCGAATATCTTGCACATTGGCTTTATAAACACAATGGAAATGCCAAATATGAGTCGACGGTAAGTTGCTGTTTATATGCTTGCCACTAGGGGGCAGCGTTAGACCGTTTCATGCCATTTCCTGAATTCACTTAATTGAAAGTGAATCAAACCCTAACTCAGACATCTTGGAAAACCAGTAGCCAAGTCATTATTAAACGACTGGGTTCATGGAAATTATCTGAACAACCTATGGTTGCTATTTATGTGGAAATCCCACCACACATGCACACGCACACGCGCACACACACACACACACACACACACACACACACACACACACACACACACACACACACACACACACACACACACACACACACACACACACACACACACACACACACACACACAAGCACACACACACAGTCTATAGCGTTGCTAAGGTTGCAGATGGTTAAAATAACATCTTTATGTTATCTTGCCCTCATCATCGTATTTGGCAGGTTGAATTTATTCAGCTGCCACAGGTTTGATTGATTGAATAAAATGATATTGTTAAATACATAAAGGACATAAAATCATAATGGAATTGTAATAAAAAAAAAATACTCCCACTAGGGTAACAACAAAAAAACATTCATTCAAAGGCAGCTGGATCATCCAGACGTGCTTTGAGGAGCTTTTTTTTGTTGAAGATATTTTTTCTTTAATTTAAATTACATTTGTGATTGACAATCTTTGTTGTGATACTTTTATGAGCATAAACATTTACAGTATGTCATCAGCATTTGGTTGAAAACAAAATAGGCCACCATTAATGTGACCAAAAATAAAATTGATTTGCCATGAAGGCTAAGAATTGTGTATTATTTCAGATAACAAACTTTGCCATCTTATTTATATTGAAACATATTTATAAATAAATTAAATCAAATTGATCCCAATCCTGTGTTGTCGGTTTGAAATACCCGTTTTGAAGATTTGATCCAGATTAAAGCTTGGATTTGATTTCCTGATCTGATTGGATATCAAAGTGATCCTGATCCTGTTTTTTGGTTTTGAACTACCCACAATCCAAATCTGATCCGATCAGATAGGGATTAAAAGTTTTGAACTCCTGGGCCCAGGAGATTGTGTGTGTGTATGTGTGCGCTTCTGTCTGTGGTGGCTTTCCCCATATCTCCTCAAACCATCTCTTGGTGTTTCCTCCTCCTTTTAGTTGTTTGCTTCCGGCTGCAGTCTTTCTCTGACGCCATCTAGACTTACCGCGCAGACTCTTTGCATGGCATGTCTCATGGCTTTGACCTGTCTGGTGTCGGGGCGATTCTGAATGGGTTTATTAAAGAGGTGGTGTGTCTGCTAGGTGAAGGGAACAGGTGATGTAACCAGTCCAGAATCCACTGGGGGGGAACCGGTGGACACTGGCCCTGGCCCCTCTGAGGTCCTCAGCACACGGGCCAACCAGGAGCCTGGAGAAAGGCCTGTGGGCGGAACTGAAGGGGAGTCAACCGTTGATCAATCAGAAGAAAAAGAGCCCACTGGTGACCAAGATGGTGATAAGGTAGGTAGGGGCGGCACAATAGATCGAAATTCAAATATATTGTGATACGAAAAACAAAATACCATCTCAGGTTACGTTACAACGTCAACTCAGCAGGTGGTAGTCAAACGTCTGACAGACCTGAGATGGAGAACGCTCCGTTTGCACTGAAATCATCAGCAGGGCAGCACTTCCGCTTACCCATGATAGTATCTTGATTGTAAGATAAGATATGATATTCCTTTATTGATCCCCTTGGGGAAATTCAGGCATCATAGCAGCATGGGGGAGGGGAGGTACAGGTAGTAAAAAGCAGTGTAAACAATATAACAAATCAATATGCTTAACATAACATAACATAACATAATTAACGAGCTGTTATCTGTGACCAATGGTATCATACACAACTACTATATCCACTTAAAGCCTGTTTTAGATCACTTGTAGCCATCATGTAGTTTTTGTATTTACTTGAATGGTATAACAAACATAATCATAATCCCAACATATGAACCGGTAACTACAGTTATGGAGGCAGGGTGCAGAGAGTGAGTCATCCCCTGGATGTGAGGCTTAAGTGGGTTTTATCTCATAATCCACTCTGTCTCACAAACTGGTCAGCAGGAAGCTGATGAACCAGAAACGACTGAACCTGAATCAGCAGCTCCCACACAAGCACTCCCCTTCTAAGCAAGAGGCTGACGATTTTAACCCTTTTCACTGCCACGCTACAGAAGGTTAACCCTTTACTATCACACTACCGTCGGTAGTGTGATAGTAAAGGGTTAACCTTCTGTAGTGTGGCAGTGAAAGGGTTAACCTGCGGTTGTGCGGCAGTGAAAGGGTTAACCCGTGTATTATCGCAGTGAAAGGGTTAACCGTTTGGTAGTGCGGCAGTGAAAGGGTTAAACTGAACCAAACAGAGGGGCCTCGAGAGAAACAGACATCTCCAGAAAAGGTGGATCAAGTAACCCCATTAAATGGGGTCCGATGATTAACAATTCATATTTTTGTACATGTGCTCAGACTGAGGTTGTGGCAGACACAAGGGAAAGTAGAAACGGGAAGACAATGGATAGAGAGACAGAATGGTTGAAAGTTTAACCCTTTCACTACCACACTACCAAATGGTTAACCCTTTCACTGCGACAATACAGAAGGTTAACCTTTCACAACAACACCACTGAACTGCGCTGAAGCTGAAGCTGAGGAACCAGAACCATGATCTAATTTGTTTCCCCTCACAATAACATTTTACCAGATGACTGATATACCGGCAACCAGTGAGCCGGCCGAGTCCGTCCGAGCCGAGTCGACCTCTGACCCCAGAGAGTGAAGGTCTCCCACCGGATGTGACTCACCCTGGTGAGGGAGAGACGGAGGAGACACAGAAACCTGTTATCTATAATGTACCCTATTCATTTTTGTAGACGCTTATTGGTTGATTTTTGATGCTACGTCATGTTCCTTTCCTATAAAACGTCTGTACCATCATTGTGAGCCAATCTTTTGTTGTACATTGTGGTTGTTGTACAAGTGCTTCCCAGATCTGGTAAATAAACAGTTCTCACTTCATGACAGAATCCTGGATTACGGTGTCTTTCCTGTCTCAACTCACCTACACGTCTATAAGGGCAAACTACCTTACTTTTCTAATACAAGTTCAAACAAGCACTGCATTGTCAGAATCAGATGCTAGGTAGCATGACATCAAAAGCATAAAATATCAGGAATCTTTACACAATGATGAACCACAAATAAAATTATATCTTAGTTGCAGTTTTTTCCTCTTCTTCCTCCTCCTCTTGATGAACTGATGAATTCTGAGGACATCCTGGTCACAATTTTATGTCTGCACTTTCTACATTGCTCTTGATCTGACAATTCCATGAGCCGGGGAAGTTCAACCAATATTTGTGAACATGAGCTCCTCTCCAATGTGTGATGTCACTAAGTATAACGTTTGGAGCTGCTCCATAGACAATGGATGGGAGTCTGACTTTGTAGACATTATATGGCTATTTTGAACAAATCTATAAATTGGTTTTAATGTACATATGATAACATTTCAAGAAATGTGAGAGGATGTAAATAGTGGTTAATCAGGGACATTAGATTAGATTACATTAGATTTGATTAAATTCAATCATTTTCATCATACAGCACAAGTAGGCTACAGTACGACAAAAAGAGGTTGGCATCTAACCTGAGTGCATGGCTACAGTGTTATGGGTAGACTATAGGCAGATAGTTATGAATACAGTGTAAAGCAGCTGTAGGCAGTGAAGGCAGTAAATAGGTATAAACTAAGTATAGGCAACAGAGTTCAGAATTTGTACAGTAGGCTATGGGCAACAGAACCTAGAGTATAATTAATGGGGTTCAGTGTTTATATGGTATGGAGGTGAGGCTGTCACTGTGGTTCAGAGAGCTGACAGCTGAGGAGAAGAAGCTATTCCTAAGCCTGCTTGACCTTGAACGGAGATTCCTACAGTATAGGAGCAGCGCGGTGGTGTAGTGGTTAACACTGTCGCCTCACAGCTAGAAGGTCCTGGGATCGATTCCCGCTTGGGGACCAGGTTGCCGCATTGCCAGGTACCCAGGTGGAGTATCTCCCGGGCCTTCCTGTGTGGCGTTTGCATGTTATCTCCCCGTGCTCGCAAGGGTTTCCCTTCCAGAAAAAGAGATAAACCCAATGGAAAAACATGCAGAATAGATCGCTAACACTGTCGTGTCCCTGACGAAGACGGACAGGAGCACTTGGATTGGTCCCCGGGCGCAGCCCAAACCACACAGCCCATGTCTGCTCCCGGCTGCCCTTGGGGGGGGGTATCAAGTGCAGAGAGACATTTCATCGGCGACTCAATGCATGCGTGTGTGTGTCTTCCTGTGTGTCTGCATGACAAATAAAGACTTCTTCTTCTAGTGCCTCCCCTCAGTGATTGGGGTGAGAGGTGCCCTTGACAATAAGGTTGAGATTAAATAAAAAATGCCTTCCCTGGTTATATTGTGCACATATTTAACAATATATGCCCCGAAAGTACCTTGGCTACGGCCCGCTGGCTAAAATGTATTAACTTGGAGGAAAGTGTTATCTGGTACAACTCCAGATTATGCACAAGGCATTTTACAGTGGACTGCTTCAGCTACTCCATGGAATGGTCTCTCTCTCTCCCTGAGGGATGCTGCTATCCTGTTCACCATCAGGGCCTCACCTACATGAGGCGCTTGTTCCTATAACCCCCCAAGAAAAAACTCCAAAACACAACTGCGGGTATACACTGGCTATACAGCAGTACAAGTGTTTCAGTTTTCAAGAAGGGGTTAACCCAGGCCAACAGGTAGACGAAAATAAATTCGAACGTACACAGGGATGCCAGAGGAGTTCTACAAGAACCACCTCAACAGCCCCCTCCCAGCCCCGCCAAGCAGGAGAAGAGAGGGGCGAAAAAGAATGGAGAAGGACCAGGCTCCTTCAGCATGGCGCAAGGTACAACACAACATGGACCAAGCAACAGTTCAAGTTTCAAGTTTCTTTAATAGTTGTCATACAGAAGTACAGAATACTTTTATACAAAATGCTTCTTACTGTTACGCTCCAGAGACTGTGCTAGACAAGATAAGTATGAAATAAAATAAAGTAGCATGTAAAAAGAAGTAAAAATAGAGGTCACAGTGTTCAGTATAGACATATGTACAATGTTCGATGCAGACTAGAAGTAACTGAGTTACCATACAATATACAATATACTATGCAATGTACTAATATACAATACTATATAGTGCAAAGCAGAAATGGGATGAGGTAGAATTTAGGTACAATTTACAGTAAGGTGTACGAGTTGTAGTGCAAACCCTTTATCAATAAATATAAAGTGTGTTTAGGTGTTCTAAAGTGTGGAGAGTGGGTGCTGCAGTGTGTTGTTTGTTTAAAGTGAGTGTGTGCGTGTGGATGTGTGTGCTGTGTGCATTTGATGGTTGTTGCATAGTGTTTATTGTTTGTTGAGCAGCCTGATGGCCTGGGGATAGAAGCTTCTTCTGAGTCTTTCTGTGCTCGCCTTGAGACTCCAGTATCGCTTGCCTGACCGCAGCAATTCAAAGAGGCAGTTGTTCGGGTGGCTGGAGTCCTTGATGATTCTCTTAGCCTTGCCCCTGCACCGCTTGTTGTAAATGTTCTGGAGGGTGGGAAGCCCCCCTCCAATTGTGCGTTCCGCTGAGCGTGTCACTCTTTGTAGTCTGCTTCGATCTTGTGCAGTGCTATTCCCAAACCAGGAGGTGATGTTGCCAGTCAGGATGCTCTCTATTGTACATGAGTAGAAGTTCTTAAGGATCTTCTGACTGACTTGGAACTTCCTTAGGCGCCTGAGGAAGTAGAGGTGTTGTCGTGCCTTCTTCACAACACTGTCAATGTGTGTGGTCCATGTCAAGTCCTCGGATATGTGGGCTCCGAGGTACTTAAAGCTGTTCACTCTCTCAACCGGTGCCCTGTCGATGCTGAGGGGGCTGTAGTCCTTGACCCCCGACCTCCTAAAGTCCACAATCATCTCCTTTGTTTTTCTGACGTTCAGGGAGAGTCTGTTCTCTTGGCACCATCCCGCCAGGACCTTGACCTCCTCCAGGTAGGCCCTCTCGTCGTTTGCAGAGATCAGGCCCACCACTACTGTGTCATCAGCAAATTTGATGATTGTGTTGTTGCTCCGCTGAGCCACACAGTCATGTGTGTACAGGGAGTAGAGGAGGGGACTCAGAACACAGCCCTGTGGGGCCCCTATGTTGAGGGTGATGGATGAGGAGGTGCAGTTGCCTGCTCTCACCACCTGGGGTCTGCCCGTCAGGAAGTCCAAGACCCACTGGCAGAGGTCATAGTTCAAGCCCAGGTCCCTGAGCTTGGCTATGAGTTTGGAGGGGACTATGGTATTGAATGCTGAGCTGTAGTCGATGATTGTGACTTCTTTTCCTCTTCTCTCTTCGGATGAGGAGAGGGACAGACAGCGGCTGTCTGAAGTGTTGGCCTATATTGTGTTCTCACGTTGTGCAGTTTCGGTGGTAGCTGCTTAGCTTGCGTTCTAGCTGGGTTGAGCTACCTGTTAGCCAGTTAGCTGTTAGCTACGACGCTAGCTCTGTATGCTCGCTTGGCTGGGAACGTTAGCCTGATGCTACCAGTTAGCCTGGAGTTAGCTGTTAGCTTGTGCTACACCGTTGAACATTAGCCGTGAGAATAGCAGGCCATAGCACACTTTTGACAGAAGATGTAGTCGGCCCTGCACCATGATCGGCTGTTGGAGGGGGGCGTTTCGCATCATCTCACATAAGGGGGATAACACGTAGTAACATAACCACAAACATCTCCGAACATAACCATGAACATCTCCATCTCCAAGCGGCACGGTGGTGTAGTGGTTAACACTCACAGCAAGAAGGTCCAGGGTTCGATTCCCGCTTGGGGACCAGGTTTCCATGATGCCAGGTACTCAGGTGGGGTATCTCCCAGGCCTTTCTGTGTGGAGTTTGCATGTTCTCCCCATGCTCGCAAGGGTTTCCCCCCCGATAAGATAAACCCAATGGAAAAACATGCACAACAGATCGCTAACGCTGTGGCGTCCTTGACGAAGACGGACAGGAGCACTTGGATTGGTCCCCGGGGGCGCAGCTCATGTTGACGCCCTATCTGCTCCCGGCTGCCATGGGGGGAAGGGATGGGAAAAGTGCAGAGAGACATTTCATCGGCGACTCAGTGCATGTGTGTGTGTGTTCCTGTGGGTCGCCCATCTCGCGTGTGTGTGTTAAACTGCATGACAAATAAAGACATCTAGTCTTCTAGTCTAACAATTACATAACGTCAAACCCTGCAACGCCCGGGCCGTTGGAGGGTACCAGAAAAGCAGATTTGTGCCCCGGCGGACAACGGGTTAACTGACCTGGTCCGGTGCAACCAGAACCAGTCCTGTGCCCTAATCACGCCGCCATCCCCAGTCCCAGGAGGGGGGTAGGTACGCGTGTTGATCCAAAACATTATAGAGGGCGCCACCCAGACGGTCAGAACACAAAGCACCGCGCCCGGTGGCCCACCCCAAGGGCGTGAGACCCCTCTACCAATGCTTTGATCTATTCTGTTAACATCCCCCAGAGATGAACGAGAATTCGTCGAGACAAGCCTAGTACACTGGCGCTCGGAAGAGACAAACTCCATCCCAGTTACCCCATAAAAACGCTGTTTCAATGATGAGCAACCAAGGCGCGCAAGCCCATGCATGGTTCCTATCAGAAGCACCCAGGGCCAGCACTATGTACACGTCGAGACCCAAAACATATCAATGGACATTCTAACAAGAACCCAGATACCGTTCCTCCAAGCCGCCTGGGAGAACGACAAGAAGCAGTTTTTTTCACAGAAAAAAAAAATACGGACATGGGTCCCATACGACACGGCTGAGGGAAAACAACACCCCGTCAACCTGCTCCATAAAAGAGGGGACAGGGAGTGACGTACCCTATGGCGGGGGGAATCCCATGACTCAACCGACCATTACAGGCGAGGAGTCAGGTAACTCCCTAAACAACACCCCGTCAACCTGCTCCACAAAAGAGGGGACGGGGAACCCCCAGAGAGACTTCCCACGTGAGCAATAAATTGAAAAGACATATGCAACATTGAGCTATGTAACAATTGGACTAGGACTCTCTGAGGAGGAGGCTCTGAAACTCTGAGGAGGCTCCCTCACTGAGAGGGAGGTTCTGAACTCACAGAGGAGGCTCTGAAACTCCCTGAGGAGGAGGCTCTGAAACTCTGAGGAGGCTCCCTCACTGAGAGGGAGGCTCTGAAATCACAGAGGAGGCTCTGAAACTCCCTGAGGAGGAGGCTCTGACCCAATATACACACTACTAGTAGGGAGCAGAGCAGAAGAACAAATCGTCTCTACTGCATTGCATCACCTACCAAGCTCAATACACATACAACAGAGCAGAACTTCTTTTTAAGTTCTACTCACCTTGACAATAACAGAGGTCCACAACATGGAGCCTGAAAATAACTCACGAAAGTCTCACAACCAATAGAAACGTGCCCAGTGACGTACTGTATGGCGGGGGAATTCCGTGGCCCACCGCCCAATATGGCGTGGGACCAGGAAACTCCCCCCCCCCTCCCTACCCTGTGACGCGCTGATCCAGCAACGTGACAGGAAGCCCGAAGGACAGGAGGCCCAACCCCCTGACCAATCAGAAAAAGGGGAGGGAGGTTTTATCAGTTCACCCCCTCATGACCCCTCACCCCTGATACGATGCAATGACAAAGGAGAGCCATGACACCAGTCATAGCGTGCTACATGAAGCGTTAACAGCTTCACATAGACTCATGTGCGAACCTGCCACCTGAATTTTTACACCTTTTCCTAAAGGAAGAAAAACACAGACCAAGAGAGGGCCCCTTTAAGGCAAAAGTACACTGCCTAAATCATGTTTGAGGGGGGGGGGGGGGGGGGGGGGGGCAGGGGAAAACCGGGGGAAAAAACCCACCCCTCACCACCTTACCCCTGATACGACTCGTTTGAATAGGTACAGCCCTGTTAATATGTGAAACTCGCCACCTGTTTATTGTCATCACAAGCTGAGAGAGGGACTCGCCCCTCAATCACATGCCACTATGCATAGCTTTGCAGGGTTATTAACCCAGCCAGTTGTGAGCTCAGCTACGTTGCCTAACGTTACATGAACACACAACCTCTTATCATACAACAAAACCAGTTCATTTTTACTCACGTAAAAAACAACGCCGTTTTCTAGGTAGAGAGAAAGCTATACCAGCGATCAAGACAATTCACAAACAACACATGTCGCATCCCCAAATGTAGTGAAGCAACGTACGTTTTGGAAAAAACATCGTTATTACAAAACATTCGGAAAGGGGAAGGAAGGAAGAGGGGGGAAGTGTCCAATGGACCCTTACCTGCACCAATGAACGCAGGCTGAGAGGACCGCAACAGGCTGGTTTCCATGTTGACGAAGGCCCTCGCTGGCGGGGCAAAAGAAGCTAAGGCCGGAGCAAGGCTCCGGCGAAACGCCCCCCCTCCAACAGCCGATCATGGTGCAGGGCCGACTACATCTTCTGTCAAAAGTGTGCTATGGCCTGCTATTCTCACGGCTAATGTTCAACGGTGTAGCACAAGCTAACAGCTAACTCCAGGCTAACTGGTAGCATCAGGCTAACGTTCCCAGCCAAGCGAGCATACAGAGCTAGCGTCGTAGCTAACAGCTAACTGGCTAACAGGTAGCTCAACCCAGCTAGAACGCAAGCTAAGCAGCTACCACCGAAACTGCACAACGTGAGAACACAATATAGGCCAACACTTCAGACAGCCGCTGTCTGTCCCTCTCCTCATCCGAAGAGAGAAGAGGAAAAGAAGTCAACACAGTCTTCAGAACGGTGATTATCAGAAACAGAGGTGCCGGCACAATTCCCTCACGGGCTGCAGCCGACTTGAGCGTGGAGATATTCCTATAATGAAACACCAAACCCACCTCCCTCGCGCCGGGTAACTTTCATCTTGAAAGGTGGGGCCTCGCACAGTGACAGAGAGTATCCGTTTGTCCAGAGATCCGGGGGATTGAACCGCAGATTCGGATACGGTCCCAGGCAATAGAGCTCCCGATGAGGAGCTCATGTAACGTGGGCGTCAAACCAGAAACCTCTCCATGCCGCTAAGAGGCAGCAAAATAGGGTACCAGCCTGGAGCTGGCTTTCGTAAGTCGTGTAGCCATTCCCCCATAGCAACACAACTGGCGCTCGCATATCAAAACCATCACCCACCCGGAGAGGCAGCTAGCCCTCACAACAGCCGAGCGCCTCTCAAGCAAAGTCCAACTGCAGAGCGGAGGTAATACCTGTTTAACTGCAGAGCTGGAGGAATTCCGGTGGGGATTCGGCCATTGACGCGAGCCCCTAATACGAAAATGCCGGTGGAGGTCAGAATGATCATCATCTTCTAGACACCCCGGTGGCGAAGACATTATCGCTGTACTTCCTCGAAAATAGTGAGAGAGAAAATAAAGATATAATGTCAATGCAGCTCCTTCATCGTAGCTCCTCTTCAACATTTCACTAATCTCAAAGTGGTGTATACAGACACTCGCCGTGGTGAAAACAAGGAAGGAGCTGTTAGTATGGCCACACCCCTGCTTATGTAGACGAGCGGATGGGGGTGTGGCCAGGCGGATGGGTGTGTAAAGGTGCATGTGAACATTTATTCAGTGCTAGTACTGATATGGAAGTGGATTCCAGTATGACGCAGAGTGGAGCTACACGACTTATAACCCGACAGTCTTTCCTCCTGTTTGAAACCAAAACAGCTTAAAACCTGACAGTCTTCCTTCCTGTTTGATACCCACACAGTTCAAAACCTGACAGTCTTTCCTCCTGTTTGAAACCAAAACAGCTTAAAACCTGACAGTCTTTCTTCCTGTTTGATACCCACACAGTTCAAAACCTGACAGTCTTTCTTCCTGTTTGATACCCACACAGTTCAAAACCTGACAGTCTTCCTTCCTGTTTGATACCCACACAGTTCAAAACCTGACAGTCTTCCTTCCTGTTTGATACCCACACAGTTCAAAACCTGACAGTCTTCCTTCCTGTTTGATACCCACTTTGACCCTTCAAACCTCCCTCTCAGGGCAAAGCTCCCTCTCACGTTCCAGGCCTGGGTCCCCCACCCAGTTCAAAACCTGACCGTTTAAAACCTATAGGCCTAATAATAAGTAATAAAAGAGTAAAGTTGAATAAAATAGAATAGACAGAGTAAAATATTGCAATCTCATCTACAGTACAATCAAGCAGCGGAGTGTATTAAAAGGCTACAGTGAAGAGGTAGGTTTTTTAGCTATTTAAAATATATATATATATATATATATTTAGAGATCTAGCCTCCCTAATGTCCATAGGTAGGGTGTTCCATAGCTTTGAGTAGCTCCAGTCCTCTGAGTCAGACCCGGCGCCATGGGCGGGCATTAGGGGGCCGGGCCCGCCCACTGAGTCAGCTGTGCCCACCCTGGTACATTTTTTATTTCTTTTTTTTCAATCAAAGTCGACTATCCAAATCCTTAGTCGGGGACAGCCCTAGTGGGCACTGATGTCAACAACAACACTACTGAAGCTAGCACGGCACTCTGTGAGAATTCCTTTTCTACCCTCAAGAACGTCTTTACAGAACATCGCCTTAGTATGCTTCATTGACGCAAGGCCAATTTCTGTGCCGTTCAGTGCTGCATTTAGGTAGTGTGAGCCTATAACATGCTCCTCCTGTCAGCCAAGTCTGTGTATAGTGGGTGGGAGGGCTTTTCCCTGATGGCCTGGAGCTTAGCAAGGTTCCTCCTCTCCGCCACCCTCGCTAGAGTCCAGCTCCACCCCAACCACGCTACTGGCCTTCCTGACCATCTTATCCAGCCTGTTTGTGTCCCCTGCTCTCAGTCCGCTGCCCCAGCAGGTCTGTTATCCGTTCAATCTGTTTTTGTATAAGTGAATGTTCTTAAGATAGAGAGAAATTAGATTTTTCAATTGCCTCTCTGCTGTTTAGTTCAGCACCGTGGGCAGCGCCAAGCAAGCCACAGTGCCGTTGTCCCAGCTGAAACGTATAAAAGGGAACTTGTGTTGAAAAACCATTGTGCCCCCCCCGAGAACATTTTATGTCCCCCGACTAATTTGTTTCTGCAGCCTGGTCTGCTCTGAGTAGCTCCAGTCCTCTACAGTAGCTACAGTCCTCTGAGTAGCTCCAGTCCTCTACAGTAGCTACAGTCCTCTGAGTAGCTACTGTGCTCTGAGTAGCTACAGTCCTACAGTAGCTACAGTCCTCTACAGTAGCTACAGTCCTCTGAGTAGCTACTGTCCATTTGCATGTTCTTGGTATCTGATTCTAGAGAGATCTATGGATCTCAGGGAATGTATTCCCAGTGTCAGAAATATTGTGTCTGTTACTAGGCTTGAGTAAATTGTAATGAACCAAAGGAGAATATCAATTCAATAAAATAAAAAAAGTATCTTTGACTATGAATAACACCATGCTAAAATTTACCAGACCTGAAAAATCTAAGCAAATGAATAAAGGGAAGATGATTAAACAGAATGTTTTGTAGATTAGATGAGATTAGATTCACTTGTCATTACACAGTACAAGGAACACCCTAGGGGGGCTAGATCTCTAAATATAAAAAAGGTAGGTAAAAACGTACCTCTTTATCAAGCGGGCAGAAAAGTGGCAATTTTTTACTTGAACTTGAGGACTGCATACTTTTTTTGCAAACCAAAATACTATACTTTATACTTGCACATTTAATAGCACATGCACAAGCCTGGTCTCTTTTGAAAGATGACATTCAGAAGTTTCTGATTCCAGAAAAAAAAATCACTTTTTACTTGTTACTCTCTGTAGTAGTTAGTAGTCCAGAGGTAGTATTTCCCCAGAAGGTGGTATGGCTTACAAATCCATACGGACCCATAGCCTGAAGCCTTATGTAGTACATGTCCAAATTTCATAAAGATCCATTCAGAAATGAGTGATTAGGAGTGATTTTGGTAAACTGTGTACAAAAGAAAAACGTACGGTTATGTATATAACCATAGTTACATGAATGTAGTGACGCTCAGCGTCCTTAGTGCACATACTTCGCTCCAGTACTTGTGCACTGAATAAAAACTCACAAATGTACCTTTACCTACCAACATCCATCTGGCCACACCCCCATCCGCCATCTATATAAGCAGGGGTGTGGCCATACACTCACCTCCTTCTCAATCTTTCACCACAAGGCAAGATCAAGGGCCGCAGTGGCGTCCTGATGCTGAGCGTCACTACATTCATGTAACTATGGTTATATACATAACCGTACGTTACATATCATGTAGCTCTGTTCAGCGTCATTAGTGCACCACAGGAGCTGAGCAGAGCTTACGCCCGACAAATGTACCCCACTGAGGCCCCCCACAACCATCAGAACCAGGGAGGACCCGAGCCCCCACGACCCTCCCTATTGGAGGACGGGAGGGAGACGGATCCGACCGTGCGAAGAGGAACTCGAGCAACTTAACGCACAGGGTGAGCAGACCGTGGGGCGACCCACGACTACGCACACGCACAACCCGCATGCCACCAGGGAACGAACGTTAGGAACAAACCTTGTTACCACCCCCAAAATCACGGGGTTAAGAGCAAAGCAGTCATACACAGTGGACAGCTCACACGAAGCTTCCAAGTGAAGACCGGAGTAAGGCAAGGTGGTATCCTGTCCCCTTTCCTCTTCCTCCTGGCCATCGACTGGATATTGAAGACCACAACAGCACAGAGGAGAAACAGGATCCAGTGGACACTCACAACACAACTGGACGACCTAGACTTCGCAGACGACCTTGCCCTACTATCCCACAGTCGACAACAGATGCAGGAGAAGACTAACATACTGGCAGACACCTCAACACAACTAGGCCTCAACATCCACCAAGGAAAGACCAAAATACTCAAGATCAACACAAACAACAAAGACCCAGTAAACCTGGAGGGAACAGCACTTGAGGAAGTAGAATCCTTCACCTACCTAGGTAGCATCATAGATAAGAAGGGTGGCACGGAGGCAGATGTCAGAGCAAGAATCAGCAAGGCAAGGGCCTCATACATCCAACTAAAGAACATCTGGAGCTCCAAGGTTATCAGTCAGCAGACAAAGATCAGACTATTCAAATCCAACATCAAGCCAGTACTCTTATACGGATCAGAGACGTGGAGGACAACCAAGATCACAATGACTAGAGTGCAGTCATTCATCAACAGATGCCTGAGGCGGATCCTGAACATCCACTGGCCAGATACCATCAGCAACAATGATATCTGGCAGAGAACGGGCGAACAACCAGTGGAAGAACAAATCAAGAGAAGAAAGTGGGGATGGATCGGCCACACACTACGCAAACCAAACACCAGCACCACCAGACAGGCCCTTAGATGGAACCCCCAAGGCAAAAGGAAGAGAGGCCGGCCCAAGAACACCTGGCGCAGGGACTTGGAGACAGACATCACACAGAGCGGACTGACATGGAAACAGCTGGAAAGCAAAGCACAGGACAGAGGACCCTGGCGAACTGTTGTCGACGGCCTATGCTCCCCCAAAAGGAGCGATAGGCGTAAGTAAGTAAGTAATAACCCTGTGGCAAGGCCGTAGCAGCGGAGCGCGAAGGAGGACCCAGACCCAGAAGGGACTGGATCCCCCCGGAAAAAGGGGGCCCGGAGAGGCCAACGACGCCACAGCATCGAGACCTCACCAGGCGGTCACTAGTGACACCGCCCCCCACATCGCCAGCGTATTCGGACAGGGCCCATCCAAGAGCAGGCCCTTCCCCCCAACAGCACGCCGCCTGGCTCACTGCCCCTGGCATATCCAGGCAGTCACCAACCAAGCACAACCCAGGCCTGAACCTACACCGCCTCCGAAATCGAACGAGATCGGACGCGTTCAGGGTGGCATTGCCGTAACTCGAAGCACTCAAGAGGCTACACAACAGCGGGAGCAGGCAGCGCACCGGGGAGACGACCTCCAGAAGAGGCTGATCCCTCAATCCAGGCAGCAGGCACTTGACCCGAGCCTGGAGCACTACGGACAAGACAGGCGCCAAAGGGGTCAACTGAAAACAGCACCCCGGAGGAAGGGGCGTATGCTGGCATTGTTGAGCACCATGTCAAAGCCTCCACAAAAAAAAACAGACGCTCTAGAGGGGCCGAGGCAGAGAAGGCTGACACGATTGGCAGACGTCATGAACGTGCAGGGGCACACTCAAACGGGTAACCCGGAAGTTGACTCCGCTCCAACACACCAGGGAATCAACCACCCTCTTGGTTCAACATGAGGTGGTTGTTCCTATAACCCCTCAGGAAAAAACTCCAAAACACACCTGCGGGTATACACTGGCTATACCGCAGTACAAGTGTTTCAGTTTTCAAAAAGGGGTTATCCCAGGCCTACGGGTCAACGAAACAATTTCGGACCGGGCCCGGCGGACCGGGACGTACACAGGGATGCTAGAGGAATTCCAAAGAATCACCTCAACAGCCCCCTCCCAGCCATGCTGAACAGGAGAAGAGAGGGGCGAAAAGAATGGAGAGAGACCAGGCCCCCTTAGCTTTAACAGTGAGGGGTAACACGCAGTAACACAACCACGAACATCTCCATAACGTCAAAAACCCTGTGACACCCGGGCCGACCCGGCATTTTTCCCCCTGAAAAAAGCACAAGTCCCTCAGGGTACCAGAACAGCAGATCTGCGTCCCTGGCGGACAACGGGTTAACTGATCTGGACCGGCGTGACCAGAACCAGTCCCGTGCGCTAATCACGCCGACATCCCCGACACTAGGAGGGGGGTAGGTACGCGTGTCGATCTAAAACAATATAGAGGGCGCCACCCAGACGGTCCCCTATGTACCGCGCTCAGTGGCCCACCCCAAGGGCGTGAGACCCCTCTACCTATGTTTTGATCTATTCCGTTAACATCCCCCAGATATGAACAAGAATTAGTCGAGACAACTCTGGCACTCGGAATAGACAGACTCCATCCCAGTTGCCCCATAAAAACGCTGTTTTACTGCTGAGCAACCAGGGCGCGCAGGCCCATGTGTGATTCCCATGAGAAGCACCCAGGGCCAGCACTATATACACGTCGAGACCCAAACACATCAATGGATAGTCACAAGACACCAGACATTGTTCCTCCAAGCCGCCTGGGAGAACGACAAGAAGCCGTCGCGCTTTATTTCCTCTTTTTTATAGAAGAGAAAAAACAGACTGAATACGTCTGTGACGCGGCTGAGGGAAAAAATCTTTTTATTTTTACACCCCACAAGAGGGAGACGGGAATCCTCAGAGAGACTTCCCACGTGAGCCACAAATTGAAAAGTCAACGTAACATTGAGCCATGTGACCAAAAGGCTCAAGTTACACATACATCGAGCGTAGCAGAACACCAAATTCCTACGCTCTGCCACGACAACTTGACAATAACAGAGAACCACACATGGGGCCTGTAAAAAACTCACGGAAGTCATCGTCCAATAGAAACGTGCCCAGTGACGTATTCTATGACGGGGGGAATCCCATGACTCAACTGCCCGTGATAGGTGCGGAGTCAGAGAAACCCCCCCCCCCCCACCCCCGTGCCTAGCTGACCTATCAGCGTGGCCGGACCGAATAAAAAGAGGGCAAAACCCCCCGACCAATCAGAAGAGGGAAGGAGGGGTTTATTCGGTTTACCCCCTCACAAACCCAACCCTCGTATACGATAACAACAATAGCCATATGATACCTTAAGTAGCCAGCATGCTAATGAACAGCGTATATCCAAAGGATAAGCTACCCAACACACGCTAGCCACAGACGAAGTCTGTGAACAGGCTTTATAACAAGGCCAAGGTTTATATGTGAACACGACACCCGTGTTTTATGTTACAAGAACACAGAAGTTTGATAGAGAGAGCGCAGTCTAAAAGACCGTGGTACCATTACACACACGAGCACTTCTGCAGACCAACACTACAGTGTTGAGGCTCAATATCACCGTTTTAAGCAACAGAACACACAACTAACCTCTACCCTTATATGAAGAACATAAGTCTTCAGGCCGAGGAAGAAAAAAACCTTTCGACCGAGTGTTAGCCACAGGCCTTGCTAAGCACACATGTATATGTAGAGACCACACAAAGACTAAAAGTCTAGCCCTCCTATCAAACCCACACTAGCGAAGGTTAACACATCGTATCCCCATCATATGTAGTGAATAAACACACAGTTTGTAACAAAATACAGTCCCTCCTAGGGGGGAAGTGAGGCTGGAGCACGGACCGCTCCTCCTGCATATCCCTGCAGGTTGCAGTCATGAGCTGCAACGCCGACCCGAAGAGCCCAGCATCGGAGAGGGGTGCCGTCAGTAGGGGAAGCCTCTTCCTGTCCGGCACTCGCGCCTGCTCCAGCCAAAGATGGCGCTGAGCTAGAGTGGCCAGGGTGCATACTTTCCCGGCGGCGATGGCCTGCAGCTGGATCAGATGCAGGATGGCTCCGGCCGCCTGGGCGTGCTGAGCATGTTGTTCCTCCGTCAGCACCGTACCGCCCGTCATCATCCCGGACATGAACCTCGCCAGCTGCGCGATGTTGGATGTCGCAGCCAGGGTTTGGGTTCCGGCGATGAACGACTGGTCACTCCAGTTGGCCAACCGCCTTGCCAATTTCCCGTGGGGAACCGGCTTCCGCAAAGGCTCCCACACCACCTCAGGACAAAGGAGAGACGCCATTGGCCTATCAAGCCGAGGCACCCCCTCCTTCATACCCTCGACCAGACCCACCACCCTCGTGACTTGCACGTAGGCGGGGGTGAGGCTCGTGATGTGGGAGACCACCTGTCCCTGACGGACATAGGCCTCCATTGAGGGAAAAAATGGGCAGACAACGCCCGTCTCCCTCACAGGACGACGTTGCCATAAGTGACCTATGAGATCATCAGGGACAGGAGCAGGCAGTGGCTGCGGCAGCGGCACGCCGTTTGCGACTGCCGCCGCCGCCATGAGCCCGGGGAACAAGGCACGTAGTTCCCCATGCGTACCTCCCCCCACCGAGCTCGCGTCCCTCACATAAGACAGACTACTGCCCATTGCAGAGCCACTCTCCGATGTGGCTGATAGCAGGGCATCTCGTCGCTGAGTCGGAGGTTCTAACCCAACACCAGAATACGAGGGACCCCAAGGAGACATATCACCCCCTGCCATTTCATCCTGAACGGAAGGGGAATATGTCTCCACCGGGGCGTCGAACAAAAGAACATCTGCTTCTACCATGTAATCCTCCGTTTCCATCGGCCACGGAGAAACAGACGCACCTTCATCCGGCTCCAGCAACTCCCCGAAACCAGGCCGTTCGCGCCTGCACGCTACCATCCTACGACGGGAGCGAGCAGACGCAAAAAGCTTGCGTCTCAAATCCTCCGCCTTGAGAGGAGCAGGCCGCCCAACGGCAGACGACCCCTTAGCGGCGGAGGAAACAGAGCAGGAACCAGGCCATCTCACAGGAGACGGCGCTGGTGCACCAGCTCCTCGGAAAGGCAAGCTACCCACCGGACCTCTACCGGGTGCGGATGACGTCCACGACAGCGGCGTCAAACCCGCCCCAAGACGCACGGCAGAGGAGGCAACAGAGAACCGCTGGTGAAGGGCGACGTTGCTAGCGCGACCCTCCAAGATAAACATTATAGCTTAGCTTTTTTCTTTTGAAAATTATGAGAAAAAGAAAAAAGCAAGAAATAATGTGAACGCTTTTACTCAACTTTCTTCAGCTAATAAACCTTGTCAAAGTGATTGGTAGACAGGCACTTTCTTGTGGTGAAAGCGAAGAAGGAGGTGAGTGTATGGCCAGATCCCTGCTTATATAGGTGGCGGATGGGGGTGTGGCCAGACGGATGTTGGTAGGTAAAGGTACATTTGTGAGTTTTTATTCAGTGCACAAGTACTGGAGCGAAGTATGTGCACTAATGACGCTGAGCAGAGCTACATGATATGTAACTGACTTTTCTCATAGACTTCAATTCATTCGGCTGTTTTTATCTTTCTGTTTTCGCTCGTTAGTTTTTCACCAGATCCCTGATTCATACATCCCCAGGTGGGGTATCATTGGAAAGCCACACTCATTGGAAAGCCACCTCCACAATCATTTTTGAGATCGGATCTAGATTGACGGAATTACTGCGCCAAGAGTCGGGAGTGGTATTTTGCGCAATACCGTGTACGGATTTTGTTGGATTTTGTCGCTATCGACAGGCAACAAATAAGCCTTTAATTCGATTGTATTACAAAATATGCACACCCGAGCCACTAAGGGTCGCCAAAGTGCCGGTGAGCAAATCGTCCTAAAAACATCCATGGCACGGCGCATGCTAAGAGGTTTTAAGATTTGCTACAATGATCTGACATTAAAAAGGGCCATTTTCAATTATTTTGTGATGGGGAGGGGGCCTGGCTGTAAATGAGACCAGCATTTATTATAATAATAATAATAATAATAATAATAATAATAATAATAATAATAATAATAATAATAATAATAATAATAATAATAATAATAATAATAATAATAATAATAATAATAATAATAATAATAATAATAATAATAATAATAATAATAATAATAATAATAATAAACTGTATAAACCTTAATAATCTGTTAATAAAAATGTCATTCAATCAATCACCGTGCAGATTGATTGATTGAATGAAAATGTTATTAACAGATTGCAAAATGGGTACAATACAGTACGGCTCAATACACACAATTGTTAAGGGGATGCAGACCAGAGAAAGACTTTCGTCTTGTTTACATCAGGGTCCCCCATTTTCAATTCATAATGAATTGTAAGTAAGGGTGTAACTGTCATAATCACAGCACGGGCCTACTTCACTCCCCCTCCTTTTCCCCTCACGTCCTCCACTCTCCTCTTCATCCCCCTCTCTATCCACTGCGCACTCCTCATCATCCTCTCTTTCTTCAGTCACCCCTTCCTTCACCCTTATTCGCCCAGCTGTATTCCATCCCCCTGATTTACACACGGGCAAGCACCCCACTCTCCCCAGCTGCACCCTATCCTCCCCTGATGAGGGGACTATATCTGCACCTCGACGCTGACCAGAAGCTGTCGTGGTATTAATTACCACTGCCCAGGTATGACGTCTCTGCCACAAGCTCTACGGCTAGATACCCTCCGTGTATTGGCTTACTCTAACCCGTTTCTCTCCTGTGCCCCAAAGGACCGCCGTCCCTGTCTGGACGTCACCTGTTCCCAAAGAGGAACACCTATTTCTCCCGCTGCCACCCAGCAGCTCCAGCGTCCCTGTCTGGACGTCACCTGTTCCCGAAGAGGAACACCTATTTCTCCCGCTGCCACCCAGCAGCTCCAGCGTCCCTGTCTGGACGTCACCTATTCCCGAAGAGGAACACCTATTCACCCGCTGCCACCCAGCAGCTCCCCCGACAAGCACCAGGACCGCTTGCTCGCTCACTGCCGCCGTGGCAGCCACAGGACAGAACATTAACGGTAGGTTATGTAGATAACCTAGTTATATTAGTATTGGCTGAGCGTTCCGCTCTGAGCCGTATGAGATATTCTATCTCCTATGATACCTATTGTATCTCCCTACGAACAAAAAAATACATGCACCACACCTGTATGGGGCTCCGCCCCCATGGTGGCACCGCCCATATAGCAGTGACGGTAGTCACCACACACCCTTCCTCGCCAAAAACCCGTCCCAGGAAAAGATTCCTCAAGAGGGAACTCAGGGCCGCGCAGAGCGGAACGCTCAGCCAATACTAATATAACTAGGTTATCTACATAACCTACCGTTATATGCCGTATTTGCTATCGCGTTCCGCTCTGAGCCGTATGAGATATGGGGAAGAGCGGACGCGAAGCCCGACAAATGTACCCCCTGAGGACCCGTAAGCCCACATCAAGGGGTGCGGGGAGCCCTGTCACCCCATCCTCCCTAATGAAGGGGGGGCGCAGTCAACTCCACCTGAATGCGAACAAGAGGGAAACTAGAACCCCTTGAACACACCGTACAGGCGGAACCACGTGTGACTCAACACACTGTGGCCCATACCCATACACTCCTGCTACCCGACCAAAGGACGGGAAGCAGGAAAGGCCACAGACCCCAGAACCGCCTGGGAGACAGAACCCCCGGTCATGTCCATGAGGAAAACCTTACAAAGGAGCCCGGGGAGGACCATGAAGCTGCAGCACAGATGGCCTCCACCGAGGCCCCACCCAGGAGAGCGGCAGAGGCAGCCACCCCACGAGTGGAGTGCGCCCTGACGCCCCCAGGGGGATCCTGCCCAGCCAACGTGTAGCAGAGGGTAACACCCTCGCACAACCAATGGGACAGGCGCTGCTCCGACAGTGCCTTACCAGCACGAGCCCCACCGTAACAGACAAAAAGCTGGACGGTAACCCTGAAATCCTGAGTACGGCTGAGGTAAATCCCCAAGCACGGACTGGACATGACAGGTGAAGGCCCGCATCTAACTCACTAGTGTGAGGAGGAGGACGAAACGCCTGAACCACAATATCCCGGGAGCGGAAGGAACTCCGGATATTCTCAGGCACGAAAGCAGGATCAGGTCGCAGAGTGACACCGCAATCGGTCCGAAAAGACAGGCACTCTGGACGTACCGAGAGAGCACAGAGCTCACCTACGCGTTTAGCGGAAGTGACAGCCAGAAGGAACGCGGTCCTGAAGGACAGCTGTCCCAACGGCGCCTGCTCGAGCGGCTCAAACGGGGCCAAGGACAACCGACCGAGGACCAATTGAAGATCCCAAGTCGGAGCCAAGGAGCGTTGCACCGGCTTAACGCGTCGAGCGCCAAGCAGGAAACGCTTCACAAAAGGGTGGCTGAACAAGACATCCCCTCAAACCCCTCATGATAGGAGGATATAGCTGCTGCATATACCCTCACCGTCGAAGCGGCACGGCATCGGTCCCAGACCCGCCTGGCCATGTCCAGACGCAATCCTCACCCGTCAGGACGAGGGCCGCCCCGCGACAGTAACCTGCACCCACATTCTCCCTGCCGGGGATGTGGGGAGCCCTCAGGCCGCGCAGATGGAGGACGCCCATAGCCAGCCGCCCGCCGCCTGGTGCAGACAGGGGGAGCGTACTCCTCCCTGTCTGTCGATACACGACACTGACGTCGTATCGTCCGTCCTGATCAACACCATTTGTGGACCAGAAGGACCGCTTTCAACACCAACACATTGAACGTAGCGCAGACCGGGCAGCATGGTTTGCCAGCTGCCCCCTACTGCGTTGGCCCGACGCATCACCAGCGAGGGAGGCGTCGGTGAAAACGCGACATGAGACAGCGCCGTAACCGTCCTAGGACGGAACCTCCCGAGCGTGTTGACAACACGCTCTGAGATGGATGCCCATAGCCCTCCAACCGTTGACTGGGAAGAGGAATACTCTACAACCAGTCTACAGCAACCCCAGGCTGGTAGAGACCTGCCTGGTACGAGACCTGACGATCCACCTTGACCGCGAAGGACCAGAACGTCATCAGGGCAGAACACTCCGTAACCCCGGACGACGCAGAGGCCCCAGTGCGGCCTCCACGCACTTGGTGAAGATGCGGGGAGCCAGAGAAAACCGAACGGCAGCCTCTGGTACTCATACGCTAACCCTGCAAAGGAAGCGTAGGTAAGCCCTAGGATGGAAGATCGGAGATGCGCATACGCATCCTACAGGTCTATGGAGGAGAACCAGACCCCCACCTGACAGTGTTCAACAGGTAGGAGACGATCCAAAAAATGCTGAACCTTCCCATGGGACAGGTCCAGCCTGGGTCTTACACCCCTCCCTCCCGAGTTCTCGGGCAGAGAACACCGGGAGGAGAACGCCACGACGATGGCTTGCTTCGTCCACAGAGATTGGATCTCGTTGACCAGAGCTGTCACAGCTGGAGACCCCGACAATAGGGTCTGTACCAAACCTGAAAACGGGTGGGGTTGTGTAAACACAAGTCCCCGCCTCAGCGTTCTCTCCATCCACCTCGACATATGCTGGCACCACCCACGAGGCAATCGCACCCAAGGGGGAACCCCGACAGAAAGGGCCGGTCTGATACGGGGGGCTTCCGATGAAAAAAGCCCCCCCACTGAACACCCCTCCAGAACATGCTGAAGGAGTTGTTCTGCAGCCGGACATGCAAGGTGTAAGGCCCCCATGGGTTCCTACACACCGTAGCCCTGCAGTGATATTACTACCACCCCAAATCATGTGAGCTGCGACCACTTGCCAATATTCCAGGAGTGGGAGGCACCAACATGATACCAGGCCTGGCGAAGGCGAGGCCGGGGAAGCCCGCACTGTGTGCCTCAAAAGGTTTCGAGCCCCCCTGCTGACAACACTTAAGTTGACAGACGTAACACCAGGCTCAATCAACAACACAGATCAAGGTGTGGGAGCCGCTTGACAGCACAACATTATCACGGACAGACCCAGGCTCAGCCATAAACTGGGTGTCAGCCTCTGTCCCCATGAGAAGCGAAAAGGGGGGCCGCCCGCGCATCAATGAAGGCACGCGGCCCGCAGCCAAAGGAAACAATCAGAGCCCACTTCTTCCGCTGGTGTTGGGGAAGGGAGCGATCGGAGAGCGGGCTGCTCGCGGCAGGACGGTGACGGCTTGTTTGTTCAAGCCGAACCCATCCTACATGGCCGATCCCTCGGCCGCCAAGGCTGTCGGCCTTGTGGACACCTGTCGAATCGACGCCCAGGATACCTCTGGCGGGGGAAAAACATGGCCGCCTGTCGAGGGCCCCGTCATCGCCGCTGACGAGGCCGTGCTCTCTCTTCTTCTGGCTGCGCGGTGTGAGGCGGTGTAGGGCCTAGGACAATACCGCCCGCGCTCCAGCAGAAGACCAAAATCCCCTGCGGAGAGGGGAACCCTGAGCGGTTATAGCTTGCGGCTGGGTCAAAGCTAATAACGTCAACAACCTCACGCGATGTGTCGACGTCGGCTGGCCCTCAAGGCCCCTCCACCAGACACCATTTTTCTAATAGAAAAAAACAGCAATTCGAACACAGTTCTAATCGTTGCCAATTCCATACCGTGGCGGTACAAGCCTTAACAGCCCACCAGCCACTCGCCAGGCCGACCCACCCATGGTGTCGGCCGGGCGGGGCATTGTTTCAATATGTCAAAAACAAAGGACTGATGTTAACATGGAGCACCAGTGGTGATTGCAAACAGCACCCTCCACTGTGGTGTGCACCATGAAAGGGTTAAATGAATAAAAGAGCTAAACCACAAAAAACTGTAGAATGAGCAAACCCATACACACAAAGTTTAAGGGGAGACGGACCAGACCCGTCTTCATTCAAAATATTCACAACAGGACACCAGCCCTAGTTTAGCCCATTTACCAAAAAAGATAAACAAAGCCCCCCCCCCGCACTACTCCCCCAGTATACCGATTGACCGTCAGTATGAATGGTTTGAGAGGAGAGAAAACTGTAGCAAGACAGACCTTCTCATAGCAGAGTGACAAAACGAAACAATAGCCCCCTACACAGGGCCGCCCCAGGAGGTGGGGGGCCTCGCGTCTAAAAACGCACAGGGCCTCACATTTCTCCCAGGCGGCCCTGCCCTTATACTACTGCAGCCTAGCGCCAGGCAATGTGGGACCCAAGACAACAATTGCCTGTGCACAGACACGCAACATGTTTACCATGTCGGCTGGACCCATAGCCCCACTACCCGACGCCAACCCAGATTGGAACACCGTTCAAAAAACCCCGCCGGAACACAAGGTAAAATACCTGGCTAGGAAACCTAGCCACGACCTACCCTGTTGTCAACCCATTTACCCGAAAAAGGTAAATAGAACTCAGCAAAAAAAAAAACACAACAGCTACCGACTGACCTTCATTGATGAACCGGGCAAGAGGAGGGAGAGTGACAACATCTCACGGCGGAGACATTAAAACAGCATAGCAATTAGCAGTAGTAATAGCATGCGGCATTAGCGATAGCATGTAGCATAGCTTTAGATGTTTTAGCAGCACGCCCAAGACAGCTTGGAAACCGTTCCCTGCAGAGAACGTTCACCAAACCATCCTGCCCCCGGCGCCAACACACAACATGGTTGTGTTAACAAAACAAACCAGCATTACTAACACTAATACCCATGCCTGAAGACACAGGGCCTACCTGAGTACAAGCTGGCCCGACAGCCAGCCTTGTACAGCTGAACCTCGATGTGCTGTCATCAAACGAGGAACATCAACACAGGCCCGTCGTGTCGCCGAAAACATGCGTCGAAGATGCCAGGGGCCAGCAACCTCCGGTAAGCTTCCAACATTATGACTTTGATCTTTTCATCCTACTAGTTATCGTACGGTGCACGCATCCGAGTACGCTGGGACGAAAATAGAGGAAGGGTGTGTGGTGACTACCGTCACTGCTATATGGGCGGTGCCACCATGGGGGCGGAGCCCCATACAGGTGTGGTGCATGTATTTTTTTGTTCGTAGGGAGATACAATAGGTATCATAGGAGATAGAATATCTCATACGGCTCAGAGCGGAACGCGATAGCAAATACGGCATATAACCCCGTTCTATTTCCCCCCAATTCCTGTGTTGCTCAATATCCATTAAACACCCTTGAAACCGCTCCTTTCTCTTCTCGTGTATTCAGCAATTGGGCTGTGCTCCAGACTCCAGTTCTCACAGTAACTTGCACCGTGCAATCCATTCTTTGTAGATCTAGCCCTGAGTCTCCATCGGCAGTGGCTCCCCCCTCTATTGCAGTGGTCTGTAGGCTGGTGTTGTTATTCTCAGCCTCAAACCTCGCATAGAAGGTATTGAGTTCATTCGCCAAGGAGATATACCTTTATACCTGTATCACATATTAATATTAATATTAATACTACAACTTTGTACATACATCTGATGAGCACTATTACTCAGTAGTACTCATTTATATATAGTTTATACCCAGTTTAAACACCTGTGCATTGTATATTACTATTACTATTACATTTGTACAGTTTTTTTCCTCATTGTACTGTACTTGTGCTATATAATGACAATACATTTGAATCTGTTATGGGGTTTTTGTTTATTTGTTTATTTCATGGGTGAAAGACTATTCTTCCTGGGGTCCGAACACATAACTTACAACATTACAGTACATTACATTACAGTAATAAAAAAACAATAAACACATAAGAAACACTTTAGCCTTTGGTAAGTTAAACAATTTTTTTCAGATATTTGTTGATACGTGATTTCATTAAGAATAAATCTGCTCAGTTACCCCATATGCCTCCAAAAACTGTGATTGACCATATCTTGGAGGTGAAGGTTGCAACCAAAGGCTCAATATCTAAACTATATAATATCATATCATTATCCCTACCTTCTTCGGAACTGGGAGTCCAAGTTTCAAGTTTCAAGTTTCTTTAATAGTTGTCATACAGAAGTACAGAATACTTTTATACCAAATGCTTCTTACTGTTACACTCCAGAGACTGTGCTAGACAAGATAAGTATGAAATAAAATAGTATAGCATGTAAAATAGAAGTAAAAATAGAGGTCACAGTGTTCGGTATAGACATATGTACAATGTTCGATGCTGAATAGAAGTAACCGAGTTACCATACAATATACAATATACTATGCAATGTACTAATATACAATACTATATAGTGCAGAGCAGAAATGGGATGAGGTACAATTTAGGTACAATTTACAGTAAGGTGTACGAGTTGTAGTGCAAATCCTTTACCAATAAATATAAAGTGTAAAGTGTGTTTAGGTGATCTAAGGTGTGGAGAGTGGGTGCTGCAGTGTGTTGTTTGTTTAAGTGAGTGTGTGCGTGTGGGTGTGTGTGCTGTGTGCATTTGATGGTTGTTGCTATTGTTCGTTGAGCAGCCTGATGGCCTGGGGATAGAAGCTTCTTCTGAGTCTTTCTGTGCTCGCCTTAAGACTCCGGTATCGCTTGCCTGACCGCAGCAGTTCAAAGAGGCAGTTGTTTGGGTGGCTGGAGTCCTTGATGATTCTCTTAGCCTTACCCCTGCACCGCTTGTTGTAAATGTTCTGGAGGGTGGGAAGCCCCCCTCCAATTGTGCGTTCGGCTGCACATGTCACTCTTTGTAGTCTGCTACGGTCTCGTGCAGTGCAATTCCCAAACCAGGAGGTGATGTTGCCAGTCAGGATGCTCTCTATTGTACATGAGTAGAAATTCTTAAGGATCTTCTGACTGACTTGGAACTTCCTTAGGCGCCTGAGGAAGTAGAGGCGTTGTCGTGCCTTCTTCACAACACTGTCAATGTGTGTGGTCCATGTCAAGTCCTCGGATATGTGGGCTCCGAGGTACTTGAAACTGTTCACTCTCTCAACCGGTGCCCCGTCGATGCTGAGGGGGCTGTAGTCCTTGACCCCCGACCTCCTGAAGTCCACAATCATCTCTTTTGTTTTGCTGACGTTCAGGTAGAGGCAGTTCTCCTGACACCACTGTGACAGATTCTCTACCTCTTCCAGGTAGGCCCTCTCGTCGTTGGCAGAGATCAGGCCCACCACTACTGTGTCATCAGCAAATTTGATGATTGTGTTGTTGTTCCGCTGTGCCACGCAGTCATGTGTGTACAGGGAGTAGAGGAGGGGGCTCAGAACACAGCCCTGGGGGGCCCCTATGTTGAGTGTGATGGATGAGGAGGTGCAGTTGCCTGCTCTTACCACCTGGGGTCTGCCCGTCAGGAAGTCCAGGACCCACTGGCAGAGGTCATAGTTCAAGCCCAGGTCCCTGAGCTTGGCTATGAGTTTGGAGGGGACGCGGGCAAATACTGCGGCATGGTCATGCTGGACCTACAAAAGGCCTTCGACACTGTCAATCACTCCATTCTAATGGACAAGCTAAAAGCAATTGGTTTTGATAGCTTATCAGTGAGCTGGATGCAATCCTACCTGGAGGGGAGAGAACAGATGGTAGAGGTAAACGGTACTCTATCCCCCCCCCTCACAGTGAGCTGTGGTGTTCCACAAGGAAGCATACTAGGACCGCTACTCTTCCTAATTTATGCAAATGACATGTCGTCAGCCTGTGACTGCAACTTGTTCCTGTTTGCGGACGACTCAGCCCTGCTGGTCTCTGACAAGAACAAATTGCAGGTTGAAAAAACCCTCAGCACGGAACTAGGCAAAATCTGCATATGGCTCGCTGATAACAAACTATCATTACACATGGGCAAAACAGAGTCCATTCTCTTCGGTTCAAATAACAAACTCAGCAAGACCGACGGATTCTCAGTTACAGTGGGTGACAATATTGTCACAAGGAAAGATGAAATTACCTACCTGGGTTCCATCCTAGAGGCAAATCTTTCCTGTGACAAAATGGCATCCAATGTAATAAAAAAAGTCAACCAACGAACTAGATTCTTGTACCGGATCTCCTCTCTGGTAAACAAGAATACCCTGAAGACTCTGGCAGGAGCACTCATTCAAGGGTACTATGACTATGCGTGCACCTCATGGTACCAAAGCACCTCAAAGGCGCTTAAAACAAAATTACAAACATCACAAAACAAACTGGTCAGACTACTACTTGACCTGAACCCCAGAACCCACCTCACCCCTGCCCACTTTGCCAACCTAGGATGGCTTAGAGTAGACGACAGAGTACAGCAACTTGCAATGGGCCTGGTCTACAAGATACACTATACGACCGGGGTGCCCATGTACATGTCAAAATACTTCCCAAAGGTCAGTGAATACCACAACCACTACACCAGAGGAAGCTCAACAAATCATGTTAAACCCAGATTCGGCTCAAACAAGGGACTAAACACGTTTCGCAATTATGCCACAACAATGTGGAACGCCCTACCCAAAACTGTAAAGGAATGTGAATCCCTGCCCACATTCAAAACCGCTCTTAAAGAGCACCTACGGGAGGCTGCAATTCGAAACTGGCCACCGTAAATGCCCAAAACCCCCACCACCTCCTAATAGACAGTCTCCTCCCCACCGCATGTATATATTCCCTCCCCGCCGTATGTATATTTCCCTCCCACCCACCCACCCCCTCCTAAAGTACAGTCCCCTCCCCATCATATGTATATACTCTGTCAGGATCTAGGGGTAACAGTACTGTATATTTGAATACCGCTTATGTCACAAATGTATCAGTACTAAATACCTATATGTCCCTATGCCATAAATGTCATGTATGTTGTGTATGTCATAAATGTCTATATGAATTGAAAATGGGGGACCCTGATGGAAACAAGACAAACGTCTTTCTCAGGTCTGCATCCCCTTAACAATTGTATGTATTGAGCCGTACTGTATTGTACCCATTCTGCAATCTGTTAAATAAAGTTTTCATTCATTCATTCATTCATGGTATTGAATGCTGAGCTGTAGTCAATGAACAGCATTCTCACATAGTTCCCCTGTCTCTTGTCCAGGTGTGATGCTGCTGTGTGCAGCACATGGGCTATGGCGTCCTCCGTGGACCTGTTAGGGCGGTATGCAAATTGCAGGGGGTCCAGGTTGATGGGGAGGGAGGAACAGATGTAGCCCTTCACTAGCTTCTCAAAGCACTTCATGGCTATGGAGGTGAGAGCTACAGGGCGGTAGTCGTTGAGGCAAGCGGGCGTAGATTTTTTGGGTACAGGGATGATGGTGGACTTCTTCAGACAGGTGGGGATGACAGCCTGTTCTAAGGACAGGTTAAAGATGTCAGTGAATACCGGGGCCAGTTGGTCGGCACAGACTTTTAGGACGCGGCCGGGGATGCCGTCCGGTCCTGCTGCCTTCCTGATATTAACTTTTTTAAAGGTCCGCCTCACCTCATGCTCTGTTACCCTGAACACTGAATCTCCATCAGCAGACACCCCCCCCCCCCCCCCCCCCCCCCCCCATTGCCGTGGCTTGTAGGCTGGTGTTGTTATTCACAGCCTCAAACCTCGCATAGAAGGTATTGAGATCCAATCTAAATTATCAATTTACAGACGAAGAATGGGAAAAGGCTCTTGCCCGAATACACTCTTCTTCAATATATGCCCGCCATTCACAGTTCAAGCTCCTCCATGAATGAATGAATGAATGAATGAATGAATGAATGAATGAATGAATGAATGAATGAATGAATGAATGAATGAAAACTTTATTTAACAGATTGCAGAATGGGTACAATACAGTACGGCTCAATACACACAATTGTTAAGGGGATGCAGACCAGAGAAAGACGTTTGTCTTGTTTACATCAGGGTCCCCCATTTTCATTTCATATTGACATTTAAGACATACTCAACATACATGACATTTATGGCATAGGGACATATAGGTATTTAGTACTGATACATTTGTGACATATACGGTATTCAAATATACAGTACTGTTACTCATAGATCCTGACAGAGTATATGATGGGGAGGGGGACTGTACATTAGGAGGGGGTGGGTGGGTGGGAGAGAAATATAGTATACATATACGGCGGGGAGAGAATATATACATGCGGTGGGGAGGAGACTGTCTATTAGGAGGGGGTGGGGGTGGGGGTGGGGGGTTTGGACATTTACGGTGGCCAGTTTCGAATTGCAGCCTACCGTAGGTGCTATTTAAGAGCGGTTTTGAATGTGGGTAGGGATTCACATTCCTTTACAGCTTTGGGTAGGGCGTTCCACATTGATGTGGCATAATTGCGAAATGCGTTTAGTCCCTTGTTTGAACCGAATCTGGTTTTAACATGATTTGTTGAGCTTCCTCTGGTGTTGTGGTCGTGGTATTCACTGACCTTTGGGAAGTATTTTGACATGCACATGGGTACCTTAGTCGTATAGTGTATCTTGTAGACCAGGCCCATTGCAAGTTGCTGTACTCTGTCATCTACTCTAAGCCATCCTAGGTTGTCAAAGTGTGCAGGGGTGAGGTGGGTTCTAGGGGTAAGGTCAAGTAGTAGTCTGACTAGTTTGTTTTGTGATGTTTGTAATCTTGTTTTTAGCGCCTTTGAGGTGCTTTGGTACCATGAGGTGCAAGCATAGTCTTCTATATTGGTCAATATATATATTGGTCAAAGACTAGACTTGCAAAGATAAATCCTGGTATGGATCTCACATGCGACCGGTGCCACCAAGCCCCTGGCTCTCTTATCCATATATTTTGGCACTGTCCAGCACTGGCCCCTTTCTGGACTTCCATTTTTAAATCTTACTCAGATATCTTTGCTGTGAATGTTGACCCATGCCCTCTCATTGCATTATTTGGCCTGACACCGGAGAACGTCGCTATATCTATTGGGCAATCCAATGCTATGGCCTTTGCCTCACTTATTGCCAGACGCCTCATCCTATTCAACTGGAAGGCAGCCACTCCCCCTTCACACTTACACTGGATGAGGGATGTTATATCTCTCATACATACAGAGAAAATCAGATTCACAACACAAGGCCACACAGATACTTTCCACAAAACATGGCAGCCCTTCCTACTTAATTTCAAAACCCATATAAGTCCCTTCTCCTTCCAAACCTCAGACCCCATGACCCCCTTCCTTCCCCAACCTACCTTTCGTATGGCTGGGGAGATGGCATTGTGGTGGTCTTACTACTGCTGAGGGTGTTAAACTTACTTTCTATTGCTTAATTTTATAACTATAAAACATGCTACCAGAATGGAGAGTATTACTTATATTATGTATTATTTATTAATACTGTTTTTTTTTATTATTATTATTTCTTATAAGTAGATTTTTTACGTTATGTTCTGTGTTTATTATTTGTGTTATTGCTAATGTTATTATTGTGCTATTGTGAGGTCTTGTTATTGTTATTGTTACTGTATTACGTTTGTCTTGTTTTGTGTATAAAAAGAAATAAAAAGATTTGATACAAAAAAGGAAACACTTTAGTCTAAGTACATTTTCAATATCTTTAAAATCTAAAAAAAAAAAACACAAAGGCTCCAGCCACAAATACAATACTAACAAACTAACTAAACTAACAATACTAACTAAATAAATCAATAACTCAACTGTATGTGTCTAGATGTCTAGAGAACCCAATTGTAGAACACATGCACAGGAGAATGAGGCGGTTTAGGATGTTTAATGAAGCCAGGGAAGGACAAGGGGTAGGGGGCTGGTGATAAAGAGCAGGGAGCGGGAGGAGAGACAAACAGGCAACGTGGGTAGGTGAGTTCCAGGGGGGTGCAGGCTGGTGAGATATGTGGGTGAGTGCAGGCCGGAGGAATGAGGTCCTGCACATCAGAGAACAGGGGTTAAGATGACGCAGAGCTCACAAATCACACTATAAATATATATATATACATAATATATATAGAGGTCCTAATACCACGTGAGGTGAAAACAATACTCTGACCAGGAGTGGCAGGGGTGCAGGCCTCTTATCCTGGCTCCGTGATGAAGTTAGGGTTCTCAGGTGTGTAGGCCGGTCCAGGTAGGCAGCGTGATGATGAGGCGGGAACAGGAAGAGGCCGTGGAGACCTGCCGACAGACAACGGAAAGAGAAAGGCCCTGGTTGTGGCTGTAACAGAATCTAATCGAATCTAAATTTGATCAGTCGCAAATTGCTTTTGCGTTGCCTGTGGATTCTGTCTGCACACGGTCCTGTGGTTGCATGCTCTTATAAGGAGCTGGCGGGGTGTTAGTATATGCAAATTCAGGTGTACGAGAATGTGCGTTCAATTTAAGAATCATCCTCATTCGGGGGAACGTTCAGGAATCCGGTGGGGATCTTTCTTAACCCTTATCCTTTGTGCAAAAAATGCTCAGTTCCTAAAAAACTTATATAAAAATATGATATATATATTAAATATGATATATTATATATAATAATAATTATTATATTATTATTTATACATTATTATTATTAATAATACACTTTATTGCCATTTCAAAATGTATTTATTGACAAGGACAGGCTTCTATCAGCGTTGTTGCACCAGTAATGTTGTGCAGGTCTCGACTAGGAACATGCATTGCAAGTTTCTTTTTCAGTTATTAGATCCTTGCTTTAGAAAGATTTGTTGCCCAACAATCAGATTGATTGAATTGATTGATTGAAAATTGTATTAACAGATTTCAGAATGGGTACAATACAGTACGGCTCAATACACACAATTGTTAAGGGTATGCAGACCAGAGAAAGACGTTTGTCTTGTTTACATCAGGGTCCCCCATTTTCAATTCATCATGACATTTATGACATACACGACATACAGATATACAGATATATATATCATGACATACACGATATACAGTACTGTTACATTTATGACATACAAGATATACAAATATACAGTACTGTTTAACAGAGATTCTAAAAGAAAATATATACATTTGAGGTGGAAGAAACTGTACATTAGGAGGGGGTTGGGTGGGTGGGTGGATGGCAGACATTAAGAAGGGTCATTTTCAATGATTTTGCGATGGGGAGTGACGCCGGCCTTGGCTGAGCAATGATATGTCTGAGGTTACTAGATGTTACAGAACGTGTTGAATATTTCTTGTTGAGTCTTATAGTAGTGAAAACAGGAACAGCATGGTTTGTTATTGGAACAGACTGATAGCTATAGGCTGCTATCTGCGACCGCCAAGAACCTTGGTGTGGTCCTCGACGACTAGTTGAACTTCTCTGCTCATATCGCAACGACAACCAGAACCTGCTGATTACTCCTGAGCAACGTCAAAAGGATCCGCCCCTTCCTGACAAAATAAGCTACTGCAACGCACTGCTTGCTGGCCTCCCGGCCACTGCCACCAAGCCTCTTCAACTCATTCAGAACGCAGCAGCCCGCCTGATCTCAAACCTACCGAAGTCGGGCCATGTCACCCCACTTCTTAGGGACTTGCACTGGCTCTCCATTGCTGCACGTATCCGCTTCAAGGCCCTCGACCTGGCATACCGTGCGGCAAAGGGAACCGCTCCCGCCTACCTCAGGTCAATGGTCTCTACACACCCTCAAGACCCCTACGCTCTGCATCTTCTGGCCATCTCAGACCCACTCCTATCCGAGGGTCATCAAGGAGAAGCTGCCTTTTCTCAGTCCGACTCCTTGCCCCAAAATGGTGGAACGAACTGCCCACCACAGTTAGGACAGCCGAAACCAGTCCAATCTTTCACTGTCGACTAAAGACGCACTTCTTCAACCACTATCTGAAAAAAATATATATAAATAAAAATCGAACCCTAACTAACCTTACTGTCATGCACTAATATACTAACCTACTACACTGTAGCACTCAACACTTTGATGAACATTGTTACTCAGCTGATAGAGATAATAATAATAATAATAATAATAATAATAATAATAATAATAATAATAATAATAATAATAATAATAATAATAATAATAATAATAATAATAATAATAATAATAATAATAATAATAATAATAATAATAATAATAATAATAATAATAATAATAATAATAATAATAATAATAATAATAATAATAATAATAATAATAATAATAATAATAATAATAATAATAACAATACACTTTATTTGTATAGCACCTTTCATACAGAAACTGCAGCTCAAAGTGCTTCACAACAGAAATAGACAAAGTGCAGACATAAAATCACAGTTTTTCACATTAGGATCTAACATCCCAACAGGCCACCTTGTTTATGGTTTGATTCAGTTTTAAATAGACAATAATAAAAAGAGTAAGATAAAATAGACAGAGTAAAATAGTGCAATAGTGCAGTGCAATACAATAGTAGAATAGAATAGATAAAATATATGTTTTTACAGTGAAAATAAAGATTTTCTGGATTACTGTTCAACAGTTCAAAATCCTCTTTACCTTCTCTGTTTGGTATCCACAGTTTAAAACTTGACAGTCTTCCCTCCTGTTTTATACCCACTTTGACCCTTCGAACCTCCCACTCAGGGCAAACCTCCCTTTCAGAGCGCAGTTCCCTCTCTCAGGGTGCAGTTCTAGGCCTGGGTGACGGGTCCTACACAGTTTTAAAGCCTGACAGTCTCTTGTTTGATACCCACACAGTTCAATACCTGACCGTTTTGAACCTGTAATAAAAAGTAATAGACAGAGTAAAATAATACAGAATGAACTTTTTTCTGAGGTCACTAATTATTTTTGTAAGAGCAGTTTCAGTGCAATGGTGCGTTCTGAAGCCTGATTGAAATTCCTCCATGATGTTGTTTTCTTTGAGAAAGGAGTTTATTTGTATTGAGACAATACTTTCAAGTATCTTGCTGAATGGGAGGTTGGATATCGGCCTATAGGTTAGTACATTACTGTCTAGTTTGGGTTTCTTTATAGTAAGGGTCTTACGACAGCTGTTTTGAATGCGTCTGGGAAAATACCCTGTCAGAAGCAATATATTTATAATATTTAGGATATAACTCTGCATATAGCAATACTCTGCATGGAATATTTGCTTACAAAATGCTGTGGATATAGGGTCTATACAGGAAGTGGAGGAGTTACATTCCATGACAGTTTTGTAAAGCTCAGTTGATGTAATGCAAGCAAATTTTCCTATGGTTACTTTTTCACAGGGTTTGCTGATGATTGTATCAGGACTAATGCTGGCTCTAATGAAGTTATTTTGTTATTGAAGAATAATGCTAGTTCTTCACATTTGGATGCAGATGACTGTGGAGGGGTGGGGGCAGTGTTGAGTAGCTGGTCGATTGCTGAGAATAATATTCTAGAGTTTCCAACATTCTCTGTGATAATCTTAGAAAAATGTTCTTTTCTTGCCACACTGTGAGCTTGATTTTCCTCCATTTTCGTTCAGCAGCTCTACAGATTTTCTTTGTCTGACCAACACTGCTATTATTTGACCATGGGGAGATTTTGTCACTTGACTTTTCTTTTTCCTTTAATGGAGCCACAGCATCCAGTGTATATGATAGGGTGTTGTTGAGATTTTCAACCATGCAGTAGAACAGTCCAGGCTGTATGGTTCAGTTTGTCTCATGATGTTTGAGAACTTCTCTTCTGCGATGTCATCTAGTACTATTCGCTTTACAACGGTTACCTTTTTTGTCTCTGTTAAGTTCAGGTTAGCATTGAAGAATACACAGATGGTCAGATATAGGTAATTTGATTACTGATACTTTATCAATGGTCAGCCTTGTTGTTATCACTAAGTCTAGGGTGTTACCATGTTGGTGAGTGGGTTCATTTACATGTTGTATTAGCTCAAAGCTGTCCAGCTCAATAGCCTTGGGGTCGTTCTTCTTATTTATATGAATATTCAGATCTCCATGTATGATTAATCTTTCACATCTAATGATACTGACTGAGATTAGCTCTGAGAATTCCTGCAGAAATATTGATGGGTATTTTGGTGGCCGGTACAATTTTCAGACTGTCGATTTGAGATGTCATTAGCTCCTACGTGGATGATTAATTTCCTGGCTGTTATGTTTTCCGATAGAATCTTTGTAATGTGCTTTGTTATTTCACAAACAGTTCCATCAGGGTAGCAGTATATCTTTGTATTTATCTTTTTGTTGATATAGCCTACAGCAGAATCACCTATAATCAGCGTTGTTGGTACAATATTTTCCTGTTCGTCAGTGTGCTGCGGCCTGTTCTTTTCCTCAGGGCCAGGGCGTTTCCTACCGTTAGCTTGTTGTTCATTAACTTTGGTGTCTTTATCTTTATATGCTTATTTTATGCCTAATTAGTGTGGGTGACCTGGCGAAGCCAGGTTGCAACCACACTATAGTAATCTATACTCTTTTTATTTATTCTTTCTTTATTCCGCCGATTTTGCCAACAAAACTCCTCCCAGAGCGTTCGCACCCCATACACGTGAAAGGTATCAAAATGAGGGCTGTGGCAGTAGACCCTGCCATAGGCCACCTGAAGGGCTTCGAAGGGGCCCTCCAGCACAGGTTATATGGTACAAACACATACCAGGTTATTGAAGAGGGTTGGCAAGATGGTACAAGCCAGAGCAGATGGATGTAACTGTCATGAGAAGCTCTGTCCTATGTGTGTGTGTGGGGATAGCAGATTTAACTGCTCCCAAGTGTTTACTCAATCAGGAGTGGTTACAGGTTGAATGACTGAAAACCAAGATCAGCCCATGTTATAAGGTATTCTGGATTTATATTTTTAAACAAATAGGTCTGGCTCACTACAAGCGATAGGACACCATCTTCACCTGCCAGATCACTTGATTCACCTGCCAGATTGCATGAACTAAGCTAAAATACCAATGTATTTACTAAGCTAAAAAAAACACAATATATTCCTTCGAACACAGCACATATCCCCTAGGTCAGCCACAACTGTGGGCAAGGACTGTACTCTTAATTACTGAACCCTGCATGGACTCTGGCACACCTTGCACAAGGATTCACACAACTACCATTAATTTATTAGCACCCTAGATCTTATTGGTATACACACATTTATATGTATTGAAAATCCGCTTACCCTGACTGTCTATTTATACCAGGGTAGACTAAGACTCAGTATGACAGAGTAGACATAGGTTAGCTAGTATATATATATTTTTTTTTAATTACATGAGGTTGACTTAGGATAGATTAGATTCTGTATATTATACCTGGGTGGCTGTATATATCAAATTTAAAGTTAATTTATTATGCACATGTGATTCTATACTGCCATCATCCTATACTGCCATCATACTCACCTCATCAATCATAGTCTGGTACGGTTCTGCACAAAAACTCTCCATTCAAAAACTTCAGTGCATCATTAACAAGGCCTCCAAAATCATAGGGTGTGACCTCCCCTCCCTGGACTCCATCTTCACCTCCCGCACAACCACCCGTGCCAGAAAAATTGCTAAGGACCCCTCACACCCAGCACACCCCCTGTTTCAGCCCCTGCCCTCAGGTAGGCGCTTCAACTCCATCCTCTCAAAAACCACCCGCTTCAAGGACAGCTTCTTCCCAACCGCCATTCGGACCCTGAACTCCCTTGGCCCCCCTCTTCCCCTCCCCCCGGCCCTTACACTAACCAAGCTGCTGACCTGATGGACTAGACTCTTCCGCGTGTTATGTTGTGCTGTGTCGTGCTGTGCTGTATTTATGTATTTATTGTGTCATGTTGTGCTGTATTATGTATCCATTGCTGGGAAGGGAGGGGTAAATGTATCTATGTTCCAGTTGTATGTACTGTAGAGCTTATTACACTCTGTACCGACCACAAATACCACCAACCTGGTTGTGTGGCAATAAGGTAATCGTGTATCTTGTATGGTGTTTTTATTACCGATTATACATTTGTCTCACCTGTCCAGTTTTTATTATACCTTGTTCTTTATTATCTAACTCGTCTTTTATTCTTATATTTTTATTTCACATTTGACCTTGTTCTTTATTATATATTGTACCTTGTATTTTGTTCTTATATTTGTATTTCATATTTTACCTTGTTATTTATTATGTACCTCATCTTTTATTCTTATATATTTTTATTTTTATTTCATAATTGACATTGTTCTTTATTATCTACATCATCTTTTATTCTCATATTTGTATTCTTATTTCTATCACCCTAACCCTGTACCTCCCCTCCTCATCCCCCTGCGTTTGCTGCTATGACCCCTGCATTTCCCCAAGTGGATTAATTAGATTGAAATGTATTATCATTATACGGCACAGGTACAGTACAACTAAAAGACGGTTGTCATCCAACCAGAGTGCAAATGTAACAGTAAAGTGCAATAGTGCTAGAGATTATATAGCCCTCAGTCCTCCGTGCATACCCCTCTTCTGTTTACGCTCACGGCGGGGGCGAGGCACTATTATTAAGCTATTATATACTGTAATAATAAATAATAATAAATTCAGGTATTGCAGCTCAAAGTTCTTCACAGTAGATATAAAATAAATAGCAGCATAATAGACAAGGTCAAGGTTGTTTTCAGGCAGATCATTAGAATTTCAGTTTTGTCCTATGGAGCTGCTATATCATTTGGTTTTGCAGATATGTACAACTGTGGAAACCTACATTCTGTTCTCTGATATCACCCAGTGGTAACAAAAGGGAAAGAGTAAAGGACCTACTGTAGGCAACTCCCTTGTGCAACCCCATAGCAGTCATATTTCTCAGACATTTGGCCTCCTAGTTCAGCATAGAACGTCCTCCCTCTGATGTACATTTGAACCAGTTTAACCAACTTATTTCAACTGAAACTATCTTTTCAAGTACCTTACTAATGAACGGGAGGTTGGATATTCGGTCTATGGTTTGCCAGTGCATTACTTAAAAAAAAGAAATTTGGTAGATATTTTATTGGTTTTTGTTACCGGGCAGTCCGGTAGAGAGAGAGAGAGAGAGGAAGTCTGGGAGATAGACGGGGGAAGACATTCGGTAATAATTTTTTTCTTGCTAGGTGGATAGTTTTGGTATAGTGAAGAATTGTGGGTTTTTTCCTCTGTGATAGTAAAAGATTGGTGTCTGGTTTGAAGCTCGTATCTCTCTCTCTCTCCTATGCAAGGCTAGGGCCTTCCTTGTAGGATTAGGTGTCAGGTTGCCCAGGGCGCCCTGCGGCGTCTCAACATTGATAAGCCTAGAGCCTGGTAGAAAGACAACCTTGACAGATTTACAGGGAATCACATCCAATGCGTTCCTTAAGATAACAAATCCACATAAAAGGAGTGTGTTTCCTTTCATCATCACCAGTTATTGCAGCGGAGAGAGAGAACAGAGTGAGGTGAGACCGTATGATTAATTGTCCTACAACTTTTAAGTGATTTTCTATTTGCATTTAATTCTGTTAGAATCCTTAATTAATCAAATTTCATTTTCAATTATAATTTTGGCTTCCAACGATTATGAAAACAAGATAATCAATTGTGAAACAATTGTGGAAATCCACTGTTCAAAAGGAAATCCACTGTTCAAAAGGCAAGTTTTTCTTTTTTTCTTAATGTTCAATACATGCATGATGTTTCCAAAGTCAATGACTAATCGTGTTAAAAATAATCAGCAATCACTGGCTTCATCATCTGTTGGTACTGTATAGTACTGTGAACCCATATATTTCATGCTGTGTTGTGTGCTGTTTTCAGAGTATGAAGTCTGTTGTGCTGTCAGCTGTGTGCCTGTGGGGAGCGCTGTGTCTCAATTGGCTACCGTCTGTAGGTAAGTCACTGCCTCATTACCCAACATGATACTATCTGACCTGTCCTGAATGATGCTGTAAATCATTTAGTATGAGAATTAAGGATACCCTGTCCCCCCTATAAAATACAGAAATGGGTCTATGTGGGTCTCAGAGCCGGGTTAGTTAGTAACATTAGCTACTGTCAGAAGTGCACTACACACTAAGTTAAGGTGAAATGCATATTGCTTTAATTTGCCTAAATCAAAGTTGGCATTTTGTTCATGTTGAGGTGCTCGGGTCTCGTCAGTATGTCACACATGCTTGTTTTAACTATGGGGAGTCAGTCACCCAGCCACTCACTCACTCACTCACTCACTCACTCACTCACTCACTCACTCACTCACTCACTCACTCACTCACTCACTCACTCACTCACTCACTCACTCACTCACTCACTCACTCACTCACTCACTCACTCACTCACTCACTCATTCATTCACTCACTCACTCACTCACTCACTCACTCACTCACTCACTCACTCACTCACTCACTCACTCACTCACTCACTCACTCACTCACTCACTCACTCACTCACTCACTCACTCACTCACTCACTCACTCAGTAAGCGCTTAAGACTCGTATTGGCTGGCTCCCGGGTCTCCCCAGGTCTGGCAAAAAGCACATATCCATTCTGCACACATGAACCACAGGAGCGACAGATCAAGATGAGTGTCAGTATCTGGACTTACTACATGGTGGCCAGGTAACTGTACAACCCAAGGTTCTACACCAGGGGTCAGCAACCTTTTTGATATGAAGTGCCATTTTCAAATGTTTTTGTTAATCAGTGTGCCATCAAACAAAACTTCTGAGCTGAGATGTGTTTAAATTTTGGGAGTTAAATTGTGGAATAACCTTAGTGACGGGTTGAAGTTGTGTACTTCTCAGGGGAGATTTAAAAAGGCCCTAAAGGATAAAATAATTCAGGAGTACAGTTTTGACATCAAACATCAAACATCAAACAAAAAAACATCAAACATTTGTTTTGTTTTTTCTTTAAAAAGAAAAATTATATCTTGCAGCATATTAAGTTTTTCTGTCTTATAGTAAAGTATATTTCGTTTTTAAGAAGTGTAAAGGATAGGCAAAAATAAGCATGTGCTTCTTCAGCCTATTCCTTTTTTCGGTCATTGAGTTTGGATTTTGTGTGTGAGCTTACTTTGAATATGTACATTTGTGATTTTTCTTTTTTCTTTTTTGAAAGTCCACAAAGTGTGTTTTTGATTGATCTGTAAACAAAGACTGAAAATAAACTATTCATCATCATCATCAGCTACAGAGGAAGCCTCCTTAATATATTCTCCGTTAGTGAATGGCTTTCTACATTTCACAATGCAATGAGCAATGTGACAGCTTGTTTGTGTTTGCTTGCTTCCCACACCTGGACACGGCACGTTTGATTGATTCAGCCATGTCTGCTTTAAATGTTTTCTTGTGTTTGGTCTCAAAATCATGTTTTCAAGACATAAAGTACACACATCACGGTCCTTCTGAAACACAAAGCCCCTCTTCTGTTGACGAGGGCTGGAATGCCTTTAGGTTTCTTAGCTAACGGGCCTGCCATCGTCTACCGAGCCCACTCAGTCAACGTTATTTCTTCCCTACCCCCATTTGGTGAAATTCTGCCCCAACTCTGCTCTCTGATTGGCTCTGACTCTCTTTTTTGATATATCAATAAAGGTAATTTGGCATGCAGATGAGAGGGCAGTTCAACATTTCCAAAAGAGGTTTTTCTCTTGCACATTTATTGCTAGTGTGCCATTGGTGAAGTTACTGTGTCAATGGTGGCACGCATGCCTAAGCTTGCCAAACTAAATAATATCACGAGAGACAGAGAAATACCCAAACTCACACTTATGGAATGAAATGTTACTTTTCTTTAAATGTTTCCTCTATTCACTGGTATTTATTCATCTATTTATTTATTTATTCATTTCCAAGCAACATCCACTACAGACAGCTTTAATTGGGTTTATATTATATGCATCATAGTTGAACGTTTATAGTGATGTTAATAGCTGTGTTATAACACAAAAGTTCAATCAATCATTTCTTTACTGACTGCATGATTCCTTTTACAGTATCAGATCACCAATTCCGACTGGACGGTGGGGAGAACTCCTGCCAGGGCAGAGTGGAGGTCTACCATGAGGACCAGTGGGGGACAGTGTGTGATGATAACTGGGACATGGAGGACGCTGAGGTGGTGTGTAGAGCGGTGGAATGTGGTGACGCCCTGGAGGCCAAAGACAAGGCCCACTTTGGCGAGGGCAGTGGCCAGATCTGGATGGATGAGGTTGCCTGTACAGGCGAAGAGTTGTCTTTAAAAGATTGTGGTCATGCAGGGTTTGGCACTCATAACTGTGCTCATAGTGAAGATGCTGGTGTGATCTGCACAGGTAAGAATTTGTACTTTTCTTAAAATGTTTCCTCTATACACTGGTATTTATTCATCTATCTCTTAATTTTTTTTCAAGCAACATCCGCTTATCAAGCGGGCAGAAAAGTGATTTTTTTAGCACATGCATGAGCCTGGTCTCTTTTGAAAGATGACATTCTGAAGTTTCTGATTCCAGAAAAAGAATTCACTTTTAGTGCTAATGTAATAGAGTAACATAGGTCTGAACTTGAGTTGTAGAAGAACTTGTTACTCAAGTTTTTCTGTAGTAGTTAGTAGTCCAGAGGTAGTATTTCCCCAGAAGGTGGTATGGCTTACAAATCCAGACAGAGCCATAGCCTGAAGCCTTATATAGTACATATCCAAACTTCATAAAGATCCATTCAGAAATGAGTGAACAGGAGTGATTTTGGTAAACTGTGTACAAATAAAAACTCAGTTTTCTCATAAACTTCAATTCATTCGGCTGTTTTTCTCTTCCTGTTTTCGCTTGTTAGTTTTTGTTTGTTTTTTAGATTCATACATCCCCATGTGGTGTTTCATTGGTAAGCCACACTCATTGGCTACAACGATCCACAATCATTTTCGAGATCGGATCTAGATTGACGGAACTACTGCAGCCTGAGTCGGGAGTGGTATTTTGCGCAATACAGTGTACTTTGCACAAGCCTCAAATACCGGCATGTAACTCGAGAACCGCTCAATGGATTTTGTCACCTGAAAGGGCTATTCACAGGCTTTAATTCGATATCTATATATTGTATTACAAAATATGCACAGCCCAGCCACTAGGGGTCGCCAAAGTGCCGGTTGCAAAAAGTCAGAAAAACGTCCCATATGTGGGACGTTGCATGCTAAGAGGTTGGGTTTATATTATATGTCTAACAGGTAATAATTCCTGAATGGTACTTGAAACAGTATTCATTACTGAGTTTGTGCACCATAGTTGAAGGTTTATAGTGATGTTAATAGCTGTGTTATATAAATGTGTTACATTTCTTTACTGACTGCATGATTTCTTTTACACTGTCAGATATCCAATTACGACTGGTCGGTGGTGGGTTTAACTCCTGCCAGGGCAGAGTGGAGGTCTACTATGATGGCCAGTGGGGGACAGTGTGTGATGATAACTGGGGCATGGAGGACGCTGAGGTGGTGTGTAGACAGCAGGAATGTGGTGCCGCCCTGGAGGCCAAAGACAAGGCCCACTTTGGCGAGGGCAGTGGCCCTATCTGGATGGATGAGGTTGCCTGTGAAGGCGACGAGATGGTTTTAAAAGAGTGTCATCATGCAGGGTTTGGTACTCAGGACTGTAATCATGGTGAAGATGCTGGTGTGGTCTGCTCAGGTATCTCAAGTAAGTAAATTTGTACTTTTCTAAAAAACTTTCCTCTATACACTGGTATTTATTCATCTATCTTTAAAACAAATTTCAAGCAACATCCACTACAGTCTGCATTAATTGGGTTTATATTATATGTCTAAGTAAGGGATAATGTATAGCTACGAGGTCATTGTCGCAAAATAATTGACCGACACGGAGTTTAAAATACCGAGCCGCCTCGGCGAGGTGTTTTAAACGTCAGTGAAGGTCAATTATTTTGCGACAATGATCGAGTATAGCTATACATTATCCCGCTTATTACATGGCTAACTTACTAACAATATACCTCATTCATTTTACATCGACTCGCAACACTGGTTCTGGCTCCGCTGAGTGCTCGTCGCTCCGCCCCCCAGCAGCTTCCCCGGCAGCCGGCAGTGTCTGATTGCACTGATGTCAGTGGGCTTGATTGCGAACAGCTGCGCACAGCGGTCATTATTGTCCCACAGCGGTCATTATTGTGTAATATTGGACCTCTGACGCGCGCTATTGACCAATCACAAGCAAGCATTTCGGCGAATGTGATTGGTCAATATCGCGCGTCAGAGGTCCGATATTACACAATAATGACCGCTGTGGGACAATAATGACCGATGTGCGCAGCTGTTCGCAATCAAGCCCACTGACATCAGTGCAATCAGACACTGCCGGCTGCCGGGGAAGCTGCTGGGGGGCGGAGCGACGAGCACTCAGCGGAGCCAGAACCAGTGTTGCGAGTCGATGTAAAATGAATGAGGTATATTGTTAGTAAGTTAGCCATGTAATAAGCGGGATAATGTATAGCTATACTCGATCATTGTCGCAAAATAATTGACCTTCACTGACGGTGTCGGTCAATTATTTTGCGACAATGATCGAGTAGCTATACATTATCCCTTACTTATTTCCTGAATGGTACTTGAAACAGTATTCATTACTGAGTTTGTGCACCATAGTTGAAGGTTTATAGTGATGTTAACCCTTTCACTGCCGCACTACCAAACGGTTAACCCTTTCACTGCGACAATTTGCAGAAGGTTAACCCTTTCACTGCCACATAACAGCCGGTTAACCCTTTCACTGCCACACGACAGAAGGTTAACCCTTTACTATCACACAACCGACGGCGACCGTCGGTTGTGTGATAGTAAAGGGTTAACCTTCTGTTGTGTGGCAGTGAAATGGTTAATATCTGTGTTATAACACAAAATGTATCAATAATTTCTTTACTGACTGCATTATTTCTTTTACACTGCAGCTTTGGAATACCGACTGGTCGGTGGGGAAGACTCCTGCCAGGGCAGAGTGGAGGTCAACAATGAGAACCAGTGGGGGACAGTGTGTGATGATAACTGGGGCATGGAGGACGCTAAGGTGGTGTGTAGAGAGCTGGGATGTGGTGAAGCCCTGTCTGCCCCAGCCAAGGCCCGCTTTGGCGAGGGCAGTGGCCCTATCTGGATGAATGATGTTGCCTGTACAGGCGAAGAGATGTCTTTAAAAGATTGTGTTCATGCAGAGTTTGGCACTCATAACTGTAATCATGATGAAGATGCTGGTGTGATCTGCTCAAGTAAGAATTTGTACTTTTCTTAAAAACTTTCCTCTATACACTGGTATTTATTCATCTATCTTTAAATGAAAAAAAAAAACTACAATTCCCATCGTTAAAGATTTCCAAAATGGTCGCCCTCTCGGAATAGACTTCACCAAATCGAAAAGTTAAATCTATCTAATGACACTTTTAACCTATTGCTAAACTAACGTATTGATGATAATATACATTCTACATGCGGTTGTGACATGTTAGTGGTGTTAATACTTGAATACGTTTGAAATTAAAATCGCAACTTTTATACAACACTCTGAAAAATATTGATTTATGACCAGATGTCATTTCGGGACCGGTACCGGTCCCGTCGGGTGGAAGAGGTTTTAATAGCTGTGTTTAGGGATGTCCGATATTATTGGCCTACCGATATTATTGGCCTACCGATATTATTGGCCGATATTGGCCTTAAAATGTGATATCGAGAATTATCTGTATCGGTTTTTTAAAGAAATATTATTTTTATTTATTTTTTTACATTTATTTAACCTTTATTTACCCAGGCAAGCAAGTAAGAACAAATTCTGATTTTATTTATTGTCAAAAGTATGCATAATGTTGTGTTAATTCCACGACAAGAGATATGTAATGTTACCTGAAATTATTCCGTTTTTTGGGGGGGGGGGGGGGAACCCTGCATATATCGGTATCGGTTGATATCGGTTGATATTGGTATCGGAAATTAAGAGTTGGACAATATCGGTATATCGGTATCGGTAAAAAAGCCAATATCGAACATCCCTAGCTGTGTTATTTATAAGACAATAGTTAGTTATCAATAATTTCTTTACTGACTGCATGATTTCTTTTACACTGTCAGATAACAGAGTACGACTGGTCGATGGTGGGTATGACTCCTGCCAGGGCAGAGTGGAGGTCTACCATGATGGCCAGTGGGGGACAGTGTGTGATGATAACTGGGGCATGGAGGCTGCTGATGTGGTGTGTAGAGCGGTGGAGGAATGTGGTGACGCCCGGGATGCCCCAGGCAAGGCCCACTTTGGCGAGGGCAGTGGCCCTATCTGGATGGATGAGGTTGCCTGTGAAGGCGATGAGATGTCTTTAGAACAGTGTGATCATCCAGGGTTTGGCATTCAGGACTGTAATCATGATGAAGATGCTGGTGTGGTCTGCACAAGTAAGAATTTGTACTTTTCTTAAAAACTTTCCTCTATACACTGGTATTTATTCATCTATCTTTAAATGTTTGTTCAAGCAACATCCACTACAGTCTGCATTAATTGGGTTTATATTATGTCTAACAGGTAATATTTCCTGAATGGTACTTGAAACAGTATTCATTACTGAGTTTGTGCACCATAGTTGAAGGTTTATAGTGATGTTAATAGCTGTGTTATAACACAATAGTTATCAATCATTTCTTTACTGACTGCATGATTTCTTTCATCAGATAAAAGATTACGACTGGTCGGTGGGGAGAGCGAATGCTCTGGCAGAGTGGAGGTCTACCATGATGGCCAGTGGGGGACAGTGTGTGATGATAACTGGGACATGGATGATGCTGAGGTGGTGTGTAAACAGGTGGACTGTGGTGGAGCCCTGTCTGCCCCAGTCGAGGCCCACTTTGGCGAGGGCAGTGGCCCTATCTGGATGGATGAGGTTGCTTGTACAGGCAACGAGTTGTCTTTAAAACAGTGTGATCATCCAGGGTTTGGCATTCAGGACTGTAATCATGGTGAAGATGCTGGTGTGATCTGCTCATGTAAGTAAATTTGTACTTTTCTAAAAAACTTTCCTCTATACACTGGTATTTATTCATCTATCTTTAAAACAAAATTCAAGCAACATCCACTACAGTCTGCATTAATTGGGTTTATATTATATGTCTAACAGGTAATAATTCCTGAATGGTACTTGAAACAGTATTTATTACTGAGTTTGTGCACCATAGTTGAAGGTTTATAGTGATGTTAATAGCAGTGTTATAACACAATAGTTATCAATCATTTCTTTACTGACTGCATGATTTCTTTTACACTGTCAGATATCTGGCCTGAGACTGATGAGTCTGTTGAGTCATCTAATGCAGCTCATGACGTTGCATTCAACCCTGAGGTTGTTGAAGCCGCACTAGGCCCTATGGTCCCGTTGGAGTCTGCAGGTAATAATTCCTGAATGGTACTTGAAACAGTATTCATTACTGAGTTTGTGCACCATAGTTGAAGGTTTATAGTGATGTTAATAGCAGTGTTATAACACAATAGTTATCAATCATTTCTTTACTGACTGCATGATTTCTTTTACACTGTCAGATATCTGGCCTGAGACTGATGAGTCTGTTGAGTCATCTAATGCAGCTCATGACGTTGCATTCAACCCTGAGGTTGTTGAAGCCGCACCAGGCCCTATGGTCCCGTTGGAGTCTGCAGGTAATAATTCCTGAATGGTACTTGAAACAGTATTTATTACTGAGTTTGTGCACCATAGTTGAAGGTTTATAGTGATGTTAATAGCGGTGTTATAACACAATAGTTATCAATCATTTCTTTACTGACTGCATGATTTCTTTCATCAGATGACAGATTACGACTGGTCGATGGGTATAACTCCTGCCAGGGCAGAGTGGAGGTCAACCATGAGGGCCAGTGGGGGACAGTGTGTGATCATAGATGGGGCATGGTGGACGCTGATGTGGTGTGTAGACAGCAGGGATGTGGTGACGCCCTGTTTGCCCCAGGCGGGGCCAGCTTTGGCGAGGGCAGTGGCCCTATCTGGATGGATGATGTTGCCTGTGCAGGCGATGAGATGTCTTTAAAAGAGTGTCGTCATCCAGGGTTTGGCATTCAGGACTGTGATCACAGTGAAGATGCTGGTGTGGTCTGCACAAGTATCTCAAGTAAGTAAATTTGTACTTTTCCAAAAAAACGTTCCTCTATACACTGGTATTTATTCATCTATCTTTAAAACAAAATTCAAGCAACATCCACTACAGTCTGCATTAATTGGGTTTATATTATATGTCTAAGAGGTCATATTTCCTGAATGGTACTTGAAACAGTATTTATTACTGAGTTTGTGCGCCATAGTTGAAGGTTTATAGTGATGTTAATAGCGGTGTTATAACACAATAGTTATCAATCATCTCTTTACTGACTGCATGATTTCTTTTACACTGTCAGCTACCTGGCCTGAGGTCCGGCGGGAGACTGATGAGTCTGTTGAGTCATCTTATCATCTGCATTAGACGTTTAGTAACTAACTTTCTTAACAACTTTTTATACAACAAGCTGTGATCAATTTGTCTCCAGGAGAAGCACCCATGCTCTTTCTTAGTTAGGGTTTGGTATGTTTCAACAACACAGGCAGCCTTATCTGTATGCAAATCTATGTTGATTTACTTTATTGTGAATTATGAAATACATATTATGGCCACATGGTTGCTTCTGATGGATTTGCAAAAATTCATTAAATTAGTTTCTTGACATTTCAACATAGGTTGTATAATAATGTCTACGATGATTGGAGCAATGGTTGTGGAGTATTGTGTAGTTAAGCTACACCCTCTCTTAATGTTAATTGGTAAATAATTTGAACAATTTAATGAACTATCGGGCGGCTACGTGGCGTAGTGGGCAAGGCGCTCGCCACGAATGCGGAGACGCTGGGCTCGCCTGTTCGAGCCCAGCGCTCCACATTGCTTTCAGTTTAGCTGGTCGTTCATACTAATACACATTGGCCGTATTAGGGGGTGGGAAACTGATGGGTGGGGATCGGGCGTTGTGGACAGCGACTCCTACAGGTCGGTTGGTGCGCCTGCGCAGTAGAATCAGGAAGTGTCAGGGGCAGCGTGAGCCTCCCACGCGTTACTCCTCGCCACTGAGAGATCGAGCTGCGCAGGTGAAAAGATGCGACTGCTGTTACCTCAAGTACCGGAGGGGACTTGTGCTATGTATGACTTAGTCCACATTGCAGCCGGCTTGTGGGAGGCAAGAAACAGCGTTCGTGACAGGGGAGGGTTGAATTGGATGATACGAAATTGGGATGGGAGAAAAATATAGAAAATGGGAGAAAAAGTGGATAAAAAAAAAAAACAATTTAATGAACTATCAAAGTCAACTTTTTAAGTGTTTGGCCAATAATGTTCCTGACCAAACATGGTTGTAATTGTGTAGGATGAGGAGTCAAACGTGTTGACACGGCCCCAACAGGTAGATTCAAATGTGTCTGCAGACATGCTTTCTAGATGTTATCTAATATACATACTTTTTTCCCCCTTAACAGGATGATCTGGATAAGTAAGTAAAAATGTTATTCTTTTATTCTTTATTCTTATTTGTATTCGTATTTGTGACGTTTGTTTTTTACTACCTAAATGTTTACCGTTTACTCTGAGCGATCTGTAGTGCTGAATTTCCCTCTGGATAAATAAAGGATTTCTATTCTGTTCTATTAATCCTTTTGTTCTTTCCTCTCCAGGGCAATGGGATGAATCTGGTCTACAGGACCGACCGTCTGCTAGATACCGGATCTGCTCAGTTCATTATGCAGATCCAGAGCTTCATCAGGAGACTCAGGAAACCCCATCTGTTTCCTGGTGGGAACTTTTACAGTCTCTCGCTCTCCCTCTTTCTCTCTCTCTCTCTCTCTCTTTCTCTATCCATCTCCCTCTCAAATTCAACTTCAAATTATGTTTATTGGCATGACAGATGAAAAACACATGTTGCCAAAACAGTACATAAAATGATTAACATTGACAAAGTTCGGGACAATCAAGGACAGGGATTTATGTTTATTCAAATATATTCACCTCTTGCTATGTTTATTGGACAATGTTATCTATAATGTAGCCTATACATTTTTTGTAGATGCTTATTGGTTGATTTTTGATGCTACGTCATGTTCCTTTCCTATAAAACGTCTGTACCATCATTGTGAGCCAATCTTTTGTTGGTCTGTAACTAAGTGCTTCCCAGATCTGGTAAATAAACAGTTCTCACTTCATGACAGAATCCTGGATTAAGGTGTCTTTCCTGTCTCAACTCACCTACACTTCTATAAGGGCAAACTACCTTACATGTTTTATGTTTTCTAATACAAGTTCAAACAAGCACTGCATTGTCAGAATCAGATGCTATAGGTAGCATGACATCAAAAGCATAAAATATCAGGAATCTTTACACAATGATGAACCACAAATAAAATGATATCTTAGTTGCAGTTTTTTCCTCTTCTTCCTCCTCCTCTTGATGAACTGATGAATTCTGAGGACATCCTGGTCACAATTTTATGTCTGCACTTTCTACATTGCTCTTGATCTGACAATTCCATGAGCCGGGGAAGTTCAACCAATATTTGTGAACATGAGCTCCTCTCCAATGTGTGACGTCACTAAGTATAACGTTTGGAGCTGCTCCATAGACAATGGATGGGAGTCTGACTTTGTAGACATTATATGGCTATTTTGAACAAATCTATAAATTGGTTTTAATGTACATATGATAACATTTCAAGAAATGTGAGAGGATGTAAATAGTGGTTAATCAGGGACATTAGATTAGATTACATTAGATTTGAGTAAATTCAAATGTATTTTCATCATACAGCACAAGTAGGCTACAGTACGACGAAAAGAGGTTGGCATCTAACCTGAGTGCATGGCTACAGTGTTATGGGTAGACTATAGGCAGATAGTTATGAATACAGTGTAAAGCAGCTGTAGGCAGTGAAGGCAGTAAATAGGTATAAACTAAGTATAGGCAACAGAGTTCAGAGTTTGTACAGTAGGCTATGGGCAACAGAACCTAGAGTATAATTAATGGGGTTCAGTGTTTATATGGTATGGAGGTGGGGCTGTCACTGTGGTTCAGAGACCTGACAGCTGAGGAGAAGAAGCTATTCCTAAGCCTGCTTGACTTTGAACGGAGATTCCTACAGTATAGGAGCGACGCGGTGGTGTAGTGGGTGTAACAGAGTGACAGCCAATGAAATGGGTGCATTTGTCACGCTGTCCAGGGTGCTGAACTGCTCTCTCGTGCAGCCGTGTTCGAATCCCGGTCAGGGCAAAAGCCTGTCATACATTATCAAAGATAAACAGCTATGTTGAATCAATAAACATGAATATCACTTTGTTGCACATATTTAGATTATCATTAGATTGTAGCGGCAGAGGTTTTTGTCAACTTAATATCATGTTTCTTCATTTAGGCCAAAAATATTACCACGTCGGGGCAAAACTAAAGCCTGTCATACATTATCAAAGATAAACAGCTATGTTGAATCAATAAACATGAATATCACTTTGTTGCACATATTTAGATTATAAAATAGTAAATCTATTATAATAGTTCAATGGTTGTGATGGCGGAGTTCGCGTCAGGTTCCTTACTGTATATTTGCATATCGTATGTCACAAATGTAACAGTACTATATACCTGTATGTCATGTATGTCCTTATGTTATAAATGTCATTTATGTTGTGTATGTCATAAATGTCACTATGATTTGCAAATGGGGGACCGTAATGTAAACAAGACAAACGTATTTCTCTGCTCTTAATCCCCTTAACAATTGTGTGTACTATTGAGCCATACTGTATTGTACCCATTCTGCAATCTGTTAAATAAAGTTTTCATTCATTAATTCTGTCCATCTGTCTCTCTCACTTGTTTAATCTTTGACTGCAACACTGGTTCTCTCGCAAAACCCCAAACGTTACAATGCCCGCTACGATTGTGCAATAAAACAATAGTTTCGTTTGAGTTTACTCAGTTTATTTGATCAGGGACAGTGCATATCAATCAACAGTTATACATTTACATTAGCATTTCGACAAGATAAGCCGTTTTTCTTCAAAGCTGCTGCAGGTTTGATTGCAGAACCCATAACCTCTATTTTGAATCTCAGTCTTTGTTCTGGTGAATTACCTAGCTCATGAAAGTCGGCCATGGTTCTCCCCTTGTTAAAGGGTGGAGACCCCTCTGACCTAAATAATTATCGCCCTATTTCCAGATTGTCTGTAATGGCCAAAGTATTTGAATCTCTTGTAAACAAACTGAAAAAGTTTCTAGCTGACCATAATATTCTTAACGAGTCTCAGTCAGGCTTCAGATCAGGCCATAGTACTTCAGCGTCAGCGACTATGCTAGTCTCAAATGACATAATTGAAGCACTAGACAAGAAAAAACACTGTGCAGCATTGTTTGTTGATCTGTCTAAAGCGTTTGACTCTGTGGATCACGCATTACTGCAGAGGCTTGGCTGCATATAGGTCTTGGTAAAACGGCTTTGAGCTGGTTTAAAAACTATCTATCTGAAAGAACTGTGTCTCAGTAATAATAATAATAATAATAATAATAATAATAATAATAATAATAATAATAATAATAATAATAATAATAATAATAATAATAATAATAATAATAATAATAATAATAATAATAATAATAATAATAATAATAATAATAATAATAATAATAATAATAACTTTATTTGTATAGCACCTTTCATACAGGGGATTGCAGTTCAAAGTGCTTTACATCAGTAAGAAATAAAACATAAAATCAGTGTAAAACAAGCAGCAAGAGCAAAGCATAAAGTGGGATAAAATAATGCAGATATATTAATCAATTCATATCAGAACCTCAGGTTCCAATATGCTTCTGTAATCTGTTACAAAACATGATAAGGTTATAGTATGCACCCAGCAGATAGTGGGGCGTAAAGATAAAAGTAGAAATAAGTAAAATGAGCAGACATATAAAATCACAGTTTTTCACATTAGGATCTAACATCCCAACAGGCCACCTTGTTTATGGTTTGATTCAGTTTTAGTAGAATGTAAAATACATGAATGAGGAAATGAGCACATAAAGTGCAGACATACTATACAATCCTCGGATATATAAAATAAAGGAGAATAAAGACATGGGGAATAAAACATAGATAAATAGTGCAATGTCAATCACAGAGAAATAGTGCAGTATAATAGTGTAAAGTCAGTCAAATGCTTTGGTAAAGAGATATGTCTAATGTATTGGCTTCCGTAATATTGTTGTCTATATGTATCTATGTATCTACCCTCTCTACAGCACTTTGGTTGACATGTGTCATGTTAAATGTGCTATATAAATAAATCTGATTGATATCTCCAGACCTCTGTCCTTTTATACTTGCTTTTTTTTAATACCAGACGAGCAGCAAATGGGATGCTTTTAAATGTTCCTTTGATGCAGTCAGAGCTTGGTAAAGCTGCATTCTCCCACTATGCTCCCTTTTTATGGAATACGCTGCAAGTGAAACTTTGTCTATAGAGGCACTTCCTACTGTGAATGCTTTTAAAGGTATGCCTACGATTAGCCCTTCATGAAACATGTAACTGTTTTACCTGATGCTATTGCTGATCTGATTATGCTTCTTGCCACTGCACAAATGGCCTTCTGTATTTGTATTTGATTTGTATGTTTTTTGTTGTTAACACTATGGCGACCGGCGCCCCGCGGCGATTTAGGCCTCAGAGGACAGAGGATTGTAAACAAACCGATGTACTTTCTAAGAGCTTTATATATCATTTATAGTATTGCTATCTGTCCATTCTCATTGTCACTTGAGTGCATAAACCGTGCCTTCATAATGGCTTAAAGAAAAAAAATCCATCGGTTGGTTGTCATTTTATAGCGTCGTGAATATAAGGTATATCGCACTTTTCGTCTAGGCTTTTCTGCAGGAGGCTGCAAAAAAGGCTAAACGTTGGCGCCGTTATATCAAACACCATTTCTGCTGTATATATACGGATAAAATAAAACAAACTGCGTAGCATCCGGACTATTACACAGCATCTATGGATGAAATGGGGGCGGCGGGGAACGCTGATCAGTATTATTGATTAGCAATAGAGTGTGCGTTCTGGTAGCCAATGTCAGTAGTCTATCACGTTAGGTTATAAAACAATGTCCAATCCAGCTGTAATTTGGGGTAATATTATCCTACCGTCAGGCCATGTGATTGCCGGCAGCATTTCCTCACCAGTCATCGGATTCTGGTAGATCGATATGCACATTGGCTAATCATAAATCCCATTATTCCACGCTGAAAAAAACTTTCGGCAAGCTGATCAAAGATGGAGGGGCTTCGTTTGGAATCAAGGCTCTATGATCCGCCCACAGGACTGTAAAAGCATTTTTTTTTAATCCCATCAATGATACTGCAGTGGAGCGATGGCGCCCCTAAGCGGATCTGGCCGGTACTGCATGTTTCGAAAACCAAATGGGAAAGATCCTGCTAGTGGATCGGGTACCTAATAAGCGTTATAAATATGGAATAAAACAATAACAACTCGTCACGAGTATACTCGTGGCTCTGGACCACAACGCATGGAATCGAAACACGTATATACTCGTGAACGGACGCCATAGAGTTAATGCCCTTGTTTTTATGTTGAAACTTGTTGTGTGCCGTGTTGGTCAGGACTCCCTGGAAGAAGAGATCTTGTATCTCAATGGGACATTCCTGGATAAATAAAGGATATAAAATAAAAAAAAATAAATTGCTGACACTTTTATCCAAAGCGACTTACAAGTTCTGTACGACAAGTCATCAGGAAGGGCTCAACTCTATCAGCTGAGTAACAATGTTCATCAAAGTGTTGAGTGCTACAGTGTAGGTTAGTTTATTAGGACAAGTGCATGACAGTAAGGTTAGTTAGTTATTTTTTTAGTATTTTTTTAGTATTTTCTTTTTTTTCTTTTTTTTAAACTTTATTTTTTAGCGTTTATCGCTTTTCTGGTCAAGCATGACCGACAGAAACAGGTTGAAACGAGATATAGAGCAGGGGAAGACATTCTGATAAATGACGGCGGGTCCGGGAATCGAACTCGTGTCCACCAGATCCGTGACGCAGCACGGTTTTCCCCGACGCAGAAATAGCGCCGAGATATGCGGTGAGCTACTGGAGCTCCCTAGTATTTTTTTTTTTTAATTAAAAACGAACTATACTATGCAACAATCACAAGTTATTTTCTTAAAGTGCGTTTGTGTATGTGCGAGTGCAGAATGTTGTGTCATGCGTGTGTATGTGTTATAATACACAATAATAATCCCTTTTTATAAGCCCGAGCCCGTCCCTTTTTCAGTAGCCCACCTCTGTTTTTCTGCCTCATAAAAGGCAAACAACATGAACTCCTCCCAGCTCATTTCTCTCTCCATCCCCTGTGCCTGGTACAGATACAGCACCTTGGCAGGACAGTAAACATATTTCCCTATCACCCCAGGGAAGCCAGTGTGGATGTGGGGGCTGTTGGGTCCCTGCTTCATGGGGTTGCGTCAGAACCTGCAGTGCAGAGGGGACCTGAAGGCAGTTGCACCACAGGCTCTCTCTTCCTTCCCTCCTCCAGCACTTGATTCACCATCCCCCGCCGCTTCAAGGCCCCCAGCTCCCTCTGAAAAAACTCGGTCTCATGCCCTGGAATGGCATCCTGGGATTGGTGAGTCCTTCTGCTGCATAGGTCTGGAAGACCTTAGTGGAGCAGTAGAAGTATCTCACCGCTCCAGTCTGATAAAAAAAGTGGATGGTGGAGCCATCTCCGAGGAACCGGGACTTTGGCTGACCACAGGCGAGGCAGTTGCGTGTCCTCTTGGGGAGCTGCTGTTGTTGTTGCTGCTGCTTCTCCAGCATCTCACTGAATGAATGAATGAATGAATGAATGAATGAATGAATGAATGAATGAATGAATGAATGAATGACAACTTTATTTAACAGATAATGGGTACAATACAGTACAGCTCAATACACACAATTGTTAAGGGGATGCAGACCAGAGAAAGACGTTTGTCTTGTTTACATCAGGGTCCCCCATTTTCAATTCATAGTGACATTTATGACATACACAACATACATGACATCATGACATTTATGACATAGGGACATACAGGTATATAGTACTGTTACATTTGTGACATATACGATATGCAAATATACAGTACTGTTACCCATAGATCCTAACATGGATTATATACATATGACGGTGAGGATACTAGAAAAAATATATACCTCACAATCTTCTCCACTGCAGCCTGGAACACAGCGGGCTCCTGGAGGCAGCCCTCAGCCAATGGTGTGGCTGGAGCTGGTGGATTCACCAGGGCTGGCAAAGTGGTGACAGGGACACTGACCGTTTGACTACCTGCAGTCAAATGCTGCCACAGCTGCTGGCTGTCCTGCAGCTTCTCAGGGCTGGTGTTGAGTGAAGTACTGACATTGGTTTGCCTTGCCAAGTACTTCACGTAGCGTGAGATGTGCTGCTTTGTGGTGGGATGCAGGAGGCTGTTGGGGTCGAGCGCAATGTCCGCTGCGCCACCCAGCCGCCAGCAGTGCTAACTTGTTTAACTTATTTCTCTAGTAACGATGTGGCTAGTGTTTGTGATCACCATGTATTGATATAGTTGTGTACATTGAATGAATGCTGCATGGCCAGGCAGCGTGAATATTAAAGGCAACCAACTTGTGTTCAGTTTTTCTCTGATTGGCCACGATCCCACGCCGCTAGCCCGCCCCCTTTTGCCGCGAGTGCGGCAGGAACCTTCAAGTTCCCTGGTGCAAAATAAATCTGGTAGTTCGTTTATGACGTTAATTAATAATACACTGTTAGGACTCATAATAATAAACACTGTTAGGACTATCTGACTCTTAATAATAAACACTGTTAGGACTATCTGACTCTTACTAATAAACACTGTTAGGACTATAAACACTGTTAGGACTATCTGACTCTTAATAATAAACACTGTTACAGTGTTAGGACTATCTCGATTCACGCGTCACTACTGTAACTAGAAACTCTGGGTGTCACTGTACATCAGTGTGGAACTGTAAGCTGTAACGTTATGCGTTATTTCGCGTTTTTAACGTCATAAACCAACTCACTACCAGATTCACTCGTCACTGTACATCAGTGGAGGCTGCTTGCTGAAGCGCCAGCGGGGCGATGCGGTGGTTTGTCCCCGGCTTCCGTGCGCCGCCGCCGGCTTGACTCGGTCCAGCTCCAGCAGCAGCGGCCGTGCTCCGTTGTAGAAGCCCTTCAATGACAGAGCTCTCATATTTTGCGAATGCATAAACTATATCTTAAATTATGGCTATGTGTCTAATATGGCTGTCGCTTATCAATGACTTCGCGACAGCCATATTAGACACATAGCCATAATTTAAGATATAGTTTATGCATTCGCAAATATGAGAGCTCTGTCATTGAAGTGGGTGGTGGCAGTGTAACAGCGTTCACCCTGATGTAAAGTAGCGATTTTTTTAGTTTTGTCATGACAAACCAATTACATAATCCAACATATGTGTAAAGAAACAACATATTCCAGTTAACGGTATATTTTTTAATGATTCATTACGGTATAATTAGGTTAACTGGAGCTGTGGAGGCTGCTTGCTGAAGCGCCAGCGGGGCGATGCGGTGGTTTGTCCCCGGCTTCCGTGCGCCGCCGCCGGCTTGACTCGGTCCAGCTCCAGCAGCAGCGGCCGTGCTCCGTTGTAGAAGCCCTTCAATGACAGAGCTCTCATATTTTGCGAATGCATAAACTATATCTTAAATTATGGCTATGTGTCTAATATGGCTGTGGCTTATTGTAACTGAGGGGTACAATTCCCTGACTGTATTGATAAGTATGGTATCATTAAACCACTACCGTCTTATGTACATTCCTACTGGCCATACAGTACACAGGTATCTAATGATGAACACTTCCCACAATGACTCGGTTCCACACAAAACTGGATTTAAGTATTTATTAGCAGCAAAAGGTACATAATATACTTTACTTTACTTTACTTTGGATGCGCTTATAAGGCAAAGGAATGTGCGTAGGCAAATCAATAACGAATGTCCATTCTCATATTACGCAGGAGATAATAATACAACCTGAATCTTAGGCATTATATCTATGGTACACTAGTAATATAGCGGGAGATACTGGTAGGGTCCCCCCGGTTGTAAGCCAGCAAGGGTAGAGGATTTGTCGGTAGTAGAGTCTGGGTCAACGATGATAAGGAGACTCCAAGTACAGGAGACGGTGCAATAAGATCTTGATCCGCAGACGAATACAGCTGTTCTCCGTAGCATGTAGCTCCACATGGAAGAAAGCTAGCCGGCCTCAGACTTCTGAGAGGCAGACTCGACGTGGCTCCTCACAGGGTAAATCCCACACACTTGTGGGTGTCGGCGATTCTCCGCTCCATTAATTACAGGACCAAAAGCAAATATAATCCAGCCGAAAAGGGCTATGCAGTCGTCGGTAGGTTATCCAGTGTACATAATCCACACGGTCCTCGTCTAGGGCCCCTCGGGTGAAAGCGCCATGATAAGCAGCCCAGCCTGGATAAGCACTCTAGCTGATACGAGGAAACGTTGGTGATGCTGGTCACTGTAGAACTTTAGCCGCACGATACACTATACACAAATAGACTATTACTGACTTAATAGAATAGGTCGAACTCGACGGTACAGCGTTAAACTCTGACACTTCAGTTATTAATTCGCACGCGGTCTCAATGCTCTATTTGGGGCCAAACAGGCCATACTTCACCGCACGTCGTATCGTGGGTGAGGCTTCAACTTTAGTTACTAAGACTTCTGACTAAGTGCTTCTGTATTCACCTGCGCCGTATTTATACGCTTAGGTGAACAAACTAGTACCAGCTTTATTCCTGTCTCATATCCTTGCGCAATACCGTTCATGTCCAGGCAAGTCCCCGGCGGTGACTTTGAACCAGACCTTGAAGGTATGGCCATGGCGCCTGTGGACCGCTGTCCAATAGGAGAATGAAATATTATGGTCTGTACTAGGCTAAAGGGATATTCCGTGTATATGTACAAGGAATATACAAGGGATATCAAACAATATACAAATATTATGCAATATATATCAATCAATAAATATATATATTCGGTTTAATCTGATCCTTCGTAACACTTATCAATGACTTCACGACAGCCATATTAGACACATAGCCATAATTTAAGATATAGTTTATGCATTCGCAAATATGAGAGCTCTGTCATTGAAGTGGGTGGTGGCAGTGTAACAGCGTTCACCCTGATGTAAAGTAGCGATTTGTATTGTTTTGTCATGACAAACCAATTACATAAGCTGGCTCTCATATTTGCGAATACAACAGCGTTCACCCTGATGTAAACAAAACAAGTCATTGGGAAGCGGTGCAACTCTCTGCCGCGCGGCAGCGCGGTCACGTGGCCGTGTGGCCAATCAGAGAAACGCTGAACGAAAGGCTGAACACAAGTTGGTTGCCTTTAATATTCACGCGGCCAGGCATCGTATGGTCATAGTCCTCATTGTATATGTTCATAATAAATGGGTATGTACCAAATCCCAAAAGTGACAACGGCTGGTAAGCTACTTGCTAAGCTATCCACAGTTACTTTCATGCTGACAAGTTGACGTCACACAGCCAGGCACGTTACAATACACTCTCTCTCTGTGTGTCTTTTCCTGTCTCTCCATTACATTGTGTGTTTTTGTGCACGTGTGGAGGTATGTATGGTGTGTCAAGCTGTTTGAATGAGTGTTTGTACTGAACTACTGAAATGTGCAAAAGCTAGTTGAAGGACTTGAGCTTGAAGTGGCCATCTTGACCCGATCTTCTCTGTTCCAATTGTTCCGTACCTTCCTTTGATTGACACAAGTCATTTGGCGACCCCAAGAGCGCGCAGCGTTCCTATCTTTAGAAAGCAGGCAAATGCAACCAATCAGAAGGCGAGGAAGGCGAGATTGTTCCGATGATTTTACACCCGCCTCTGCTGTGCTCAGCACCAATGGGAAGCGGCTATTTGCTTTTTCACTTTTGAAAGTCGGCCATTGCTCTCTAGCTCTACACGAGAGTAATATAGCTCACAACTTTCCCGAGACAGACACTGACCTGCGGCAACTTTTCAGAGACAGTAAGTTCATTTAACTTATTCTAGTCTAAAGAAACATATATATTAATATTGATGAATGCCTTTTGTTGACAAAGTCACATATGCAGCAATACACACAATTGTTAAGGGGATGCGGCCCCGTTCCATGTACCTGGATAACTGAGTTAGCCGGATAACTTTAGCTGGATAACTGGGTTAGCCGGACTTTCCGGTTTCATGTACGTGGATTTTCCAGATCACCATGCCAACAGATCCAAAAGTTTGAGCCTGCTCGAAAGCAGAGTTCAAGTTCAAGTTAGCCCGATCACGCAGAGCCACGCCCCCGCAAAGAAGTGACAGCTCGTTTCCTGAAACTATTCCCACAGTCTACGATCTGCATTATACCATTCTGAATTACGTTTTTGTGCTCCATTCTTCCAGAGGGGGCTTTTGAAATGTAAAATAGACCCAAAATGCTGATATTAAATTCACTTTGTCCTAAATAATGCACGTTATATACCGTGGCGACGGTGGCGCTCGCTCGTGCGATGTACACAAAAATGTGGTTATTTTAATTGTAACTGGGATTAAGATGTCTGATGAGATGCGCTGTTTGACGGATTTGAGAAATTGAATGAGCCGTTGACGTCACATGAATGAATGAGGATAAAGAAATAAAACTTCATTCAAAATAAGGAATATTCTAAACACGGGTCTCTCGTTCATTAATGTATAAACAATGAATTTATCCCATCTGGCACAGTGGCCCAGCGGTAGTGCTCAAGCCTGCCAACCTTGCGACCCGCGTTCAAATCCCTGTGTTTCCAATATGATTTTTTTGAATATAATATTAATGATTATACGCCAAAGTAGCCTGGTTTTAAGTTAAAATATTATAAATCTACATGCATTGAGGATGTCATTCTTTATATAGCTCTCAACGTGCACCAAATTGAATTATTCCTATATTGCAAAAACAAGGAGACGACTAGGGTCTTGAACCCCGGTCGTCCGTGTGAAAGTCAAAAGAACAACCTGTTAGACCACATTGGAGATAAGTTAAAGATTGACTATACATCAATCAATGGGCAAGAGGGCCGTATCGTAATTCTGTATAACAGTTAACTAATTCTTTTCGCTAGCAAGATCTCATTTGATTATTCAATCCAGCAGGCAAGTTTAAAGAAATATAATCTGATTGATTGAGGTAATGAGGGACTTAGAATTAGCCTATAGATAACGCATTTAACTTGTCGGCGAGGCGATTGAGCCGTATTGCAATCTGTCAATAAAGTCTTAAATCAATTAATCAATCAATGCCGTTGAGAATCAGGGTCTCTGCCATCGATACGTGCTGGCTTTTCACCTAAAAACGGCCGCGCGCATTTAGCCTGACTCGCAAGTCTGGCTTGAGTTAACGAGACTGAATCCACCTTTGTGAAACAGGAAAATCCCGGCTTCGAACATCGGGTTAACTGAAGCTGGATAATGGACATCTTGATCGACTTAGTTGAACCACGTACATGAAACAGAGAAAGACGTTTGTCTTGTTTACATCAGGGTCCCCCATTTTCAATTTATAGTGACATTTATGACATACACAACATACATGACATCATGACATCATGACACATCAGTGTATGATGCTACAATAACGAATGCCGTTATTGGTAATCAATAATCAGAAACAACGCCCCCCCCCCCCCCCCCCCCACCACTTTCATGCGTTCATGGTGGAACATGATACTGATCATATGCATTTTGATTTTAACCGACAACACACGTTAATGTCCCCATGGGCCGTACACTTCTTCTTTAAACAAGTCAAGAAGAAACATCACAATAAGTCAAGAACAAAACAAGAACACCATAAGGTCCAACATTTTTTAAATAAATGCAAAATAAATAAATGCAACACTCCCAGACATACCCCATGCAAAGGTAAGGACAAAACTCACTAAAACCTAGCAATAGGAGGGGGTTAGAGAGAGTTCCCATGTTTGTAGTGGGCGGAGATGGAGCAATAAATACATGTAGTGAGCATATGCATACATGGTGACAGTAGAATCATAGTATATAAGACAATTGTGAAATAGAGTAATAGATAGAACTACTGCAAGCGTATGGATACAGGATGAGATACAAGACAATAGCTCAGGGCCGTATGCCCCGTGGGGGCAGGAGAAGTCACGCAGAGGGTTCAGCACTGCAGGCCAGACAGAAGACGGTATACTATGAAGCTGTTCCATGGGACCGGTTTAGACAGAGACAGAGGTTAAAAGGTTCTCCTATGCCTGCAGAAAAGGGAGCAAATAGACATCCTAACTAAACTAGACAGATTAATCTAAGGGTCAGTCCCCGACCAGGTGAGATCAGGGTAGGTTGAAGGAGAGAGAGAAAAGATGGGTCTTAAGCAGGGATTTAAAAGCTTCGACAGAGCAGGCGCCCCTGACGACGGCAGGTAATTTGTTCCACAGGTACAGTAGGGAGCGCGATAGACAAAGGCTCTGTGGCCGGTGGATTTCTTTTTAACCCTAGGAATCGATAGAAGCCCCGCATTTTGTGAGGGCAGAGCACGAGCGGGCGAGTATCGAGAGATGAGATCGGATAGATAGAGCGGTGCAAGCCCATTTAACATTTTGTAGGTGAGGAGTAGCACTTTAAAGTCAGATCGGGCTTGAATAGGAAGCCAGTGTAGGGTGGACAAAACTGGTGTGATGTGATCAAATTTTCTAGTTTTTGTTAGTATCCGTGCAGCCGCATTTTGCACGAGTTGAAGATTTTTGATGCTTGAATTAGGTAGGCCTGAAAAAAGTGCATTACAGTAGTCTAGACGTGATGAGACAAAAGCAGGAATTAGGGTTTCAGCATCAGCCAGAGTTAAAATGGGGTGAATTTTTGCGATATTACGAAGATGGAAGAAGGCAATTTTGGTGAAACTTTTTATATGTGCATTAAATGAGAGGGATTAATAAAAAATTACTCTGAGGTTTTTTATGGTGGAGCTCTGGGATACATGACAAGTATCAAAGTTGAGGGAGATGTCCTGAAACAGGCCTCTGTGGTTTGGGGGGCCAACAATTAACATCTCAGTTTTATCTGCATTAAGGAGTAGAAAGTTTTGCGACATCCACTTTTTGACGGCAAGCAGGCAAGCCTCAAGATTTTGTAATTGGGAGGAATCATTTGGCTTAATAGGTATGTATAATTGGGTGTCATCAGCGTAAAAATGAAAGTTTATGCCAAATTTGCGTATGATATTGCAGAGGGGTAGCATGTAAATCGAAAATAGCAAAGGGCCCAGGACAGAGCCTTGTGGGACCCCGCATTGCACTGGGAGGGTCTCAGATGTTAAATCATTATAGACCACGCAGTGTGTTCTATCAGTTAAATAAGATTTAAACCAAGCAAGTGCGTGACCCCGAATGCCAACATGATTCTCAAGTGTGGACTACTGTACTATTACAGGTATTGAAATGAACAATGCAACTTCCTTATACAAAAAAAAGAAAAATACAAAAAAAGAAAAAACTTTTTTTAAATTAATAATTAAATATCGATACTTGGCGTCCCTGTATCGATACAGTATCGCCACGCAAAGTATTGCGATACTACTACGTATAAATGTTTTCGCCCCCCCCTAGTATCCATACCTTCGAGCAGTTGTTCCAGATAAATACATTCCTGTATCGTTAAGGCTAGAGCCATATATTCGGCTTCACAAGTTGAAACCAGTGAGCTGTCTGTACCCATACTCACACAATATACCCTGTGGTACTTCTCCTGTCTGTGGCGTCTGCCGCCCAATCTGTGTCACTATAGGCTTGAAGCCCTAAGCCCTCGCTGCTCTTTCTGAAACAAAGCTGTTTATCTGCTGTACCTTTAAGATCACGAAAAACATGTTTTGCTGTAATCCAGTGCTCTTCTGTGGGATCAGTAAAATGCTGTGATAACTTACTTACTACAAAACATAGGTCAGGGCGAGTACATGTAGTCAAATAGATGAGGCTGCCTACAGCTTCTCTGTACATTTTTATATCTGTAAATGTTTGTGCATCCTCAGTGTAGTCTAGCTTTTGATCACATGGTGTTTCCCTAGTTCTACACTCCTGCATGTCAAAACGATTCAGGATCTTTTCCACATATCTCTTCTGGGATATTTTTACACAACTGGCAGACTGTTTGAAGTCCATGCCTAGAAAATGCTTTAACCTGCCCAGGTCCTTCATCTTGAATCTGCATGTCTGTGCTCAGTACACTAAGCTGTGGTGTCTCTCTTTCCTCACACCCTACTCTGGAGTCCAGCTCTGGCTCCTGTGTCTGTGTCTCGTTCTCACATGTTGTCTTTGTGACAAACTTTACTAACCTGTGCTTTTGCACTTTCCCTTTACCGGGATAATAGACTAGAAAAGCGGGGCTGCCCTTGTCATGCCCTACAAACAGTCCCTTCTCACACCTGGACTCGAGTTTACCTCTGTCCTGTTGGTAAGCATAACACACTGACCCACACTTGTGCATCCTGGCTAGATCACACCTTTTTCCTTGTCAGTGCTGTATATGGGGTGGTGCCCGTGTGCTTGTTAAAACACAGATTTCTGGTGTAAGCTGCTTCCTGGATTGCATAGGCCAGTGGTTCTCAAACGTTTTACACCAAGTACCACCTGAGAAAGTAGCTGGCTCTCCAAGTACCACCATATATGGCCGACGTTAAAATACAGTCTATTCAGCTATGCACAGTTCATGCAGGAGGCAAATGTATTCCTAATACCATTATTTATTGTTAACTTTTGTCAGACACAGCCACAATGTACAAAGGGGTAGCACTAGAACTAGCAAACTCTTCCACACTAACATTCTCACATAGCAAGTGAGAAAATGAAGAACAACTGTATTTCAGCAAATGTACTTAATTCTCTCTCTCTCTCTCTCTCTCTCTCTCTCTCTCTCTCTCTCTCTCTCTCTCTCTCTCTCTCTCTCTCTCTCTCTCTCTCTCTCTCTCTCTCTCTCTCTCTCACACACAGCAAGCAATTGTCCTTCATTCTCTTCTCTCTCTCTCTCACACTTTCACACTTTCACACTTTCACACACACACACACGCACACACACAGCATGTTGTTGTCCATTGACAACTCACATAAGCAGGGCCGGACTGGGGAAATAATTCAGGCTGGGAAATATAGTGTGAAATATAGCCCCAGTCAGGCCACTTTCTAAGTGGGGGTCCCCCACCAGGATTTTTTTTGTTACAAAGACTTAATTTCCTGCATTCTGGTGCAGGAATTTCTTTTTTTGATCCACTTTTTCTCCTCTTTTTCAATTTTTCTCCCATCCCAATTTCGCTGTGCCAATTCTTCCCTCCCCTGTCTTGAACGTTGCTCGCATATGCCCCCCACAGGCCGATCGTAGGGAGGATAGAAGCCTTGCATCACGTGTCCCCTCCGATACATGTGGTCACATCTTTTCACCTGCCAGCGCGGACTCTCATTGGCGAGGTGTAACGTGTGGGAGGCTCACACTACCCCCGCTATTTCCTGTCTCTGTTGTGCTGGCGTCCACCAACCGACCTGTAGGAGTCGCTGTCCACAACGTCCAGATTACCACCCATCGACTTCCACCCGCCAACTCTGCCAATTGAGTTAGTATGACGACCGGCCCAAGCCGGAGGCAACGCCGACAGCCGGAGTCGAACCCGGTGTCTCTTGCGTTGGTGACGAGCGCAATATAAATGGTTATGATCAGGGCTGAAGTTGAATAAAAGATTTATGACTGTTTAGACTGTATTACTCTCTGTCACACAGTGATCTCCTGGTTGTTCCCCACTTAGGTTATCTAACTATCGCGCCGCCGCAACTAGAAACACTGGCCTGGTCTGCATGCTTCTAAGTTCAGTGTCCTGAAAAAAATAATATTCTAATTTATTTTAATTTTTCAAGTACCACCAGCAGTACCACCAAGTATGCGTACCACAGTTTGAGAACTACTGCACTGGCATAGGCCATAGGCTCTTAGGTAAGTTACTGTGTATTAGCTTACACCTAGCCATTTCGAAAAGAGTGCGCCCTTCCCTCACAGCTATCCTGTTCTGGTGCGGGGAGTAAGGACAGGACGTCTCGTGTCTGATCTTGTTCCTTCTCAGCAGTGACTGAAACTCAGTAAACTCTGTCCCGTTGTCGGACCTAAGGCATTTTACGCTGCCATAAGGCGCTACATCTGCTAGGAATTTCTCAGTGGCCTGAAGTGCATCACTCTTTGCTTTGAGAAAGTAAACAAACACTGCCCGTACACACATCTGTGAAAGACTGCATATATTTAAAGCCACCTAGGACTCATTATTCACTGGACCGGCTAGATCTGTGTTAACTAGCTCAAGTGGTGTCTTTACTTTTTCTACTTGTTTGAGTGAACTTTCCCTTTATACACACATCACACTCTTTGTTAGGTCTATGCTTTTCACCGTTAACACTTGCCATCCACGAGTTTTCTCGTGTTTACCCCCCGCGGGTTGAATGCCCACTCACGAGAATATTAGTTTTATTTTTTATTTTTTTTATTAGCGATCTGAAATCATATTGCATCAAGCGTCCCTACCGTTGGAGATCCAGTCACCCCAGGCGCTCAGATGTGAAAAAAGTGCCCCCTATCGTCTCCCAGATGGTAAATCACCCTTTTGGATTGGACTCAATGAAAATGAATGTGGGGGGAAAAACCGCACTCCACATTTTACTTCTCACTCATGTAACCGGGGTCTACCAGAGTTCACTCTGGAGCCTCGGAGCCGCGGCGAATATGTGTTTTACTGTATACACGATGGATCAATCAAATGAGCGATTTTTTCGAATGGCGATCGGAAATTGGAATAAACCATTTGGATACCATCTGATCTCAGGTAAGGAATCTATGTTATCAGTATTAGGATAATCAGACTCGTTTTCACAGAGATATAGGCTTTTATGTGATTATGGTGATAGGCTGTTTGACTCTGCTCGCGGTCAGGAAATAGGACAATTTTCAACTGGCGGCACGAGCGTGCATGCGTACACATATACTATCAATCATCTAGCGTTTATTTGAAAACGATTCATAAATAGGCCGAAAAATGACAACGTTCTAGAATATTCCAGTAAAAGGCGATTATCATAGAATGTGTTGTTTTTTCCGTGAAAACGAGTGATTTTCAAAATGCTAGAAAACGGAAATGAAGCGATAAAAAAACAATCTGCCATGACAATGTTGACTGGAAAATGAGTCTTTGATAAGCGACGGGCAGATTAGACACATAGCCATAATTTAAAACATAGATTAGGCAATATTAACGTTAACATTGGAGTGGATGTGGGCATTCAAGGGGGTAAAAAGGAAAACACGGCTGGCTCCCAAAGTGTTAATGTGCATGCCTACTGTCACCGCCTGCAGCTTCAGTATATCCTCGTAATTACAATGACCCATGATCTCATGCCATGTCTGAATATCATGACTGACATTACACACATCATTTTCATTAGATTCCGTTTGTAGATAATACATTCTCTTGTATACCTCAATGTTAAATCTCATACCGTCAGGCTCCACAAGAACATCTTTACCTTCATTGAAGAACACCTTGGCACCATTTGCAGTAGCAGATTTTACAGAAAATAGTTCTTGTGGGAACGAGGGTATGTAGAGGGCGTTCTTCAACGCCACTGTACACCGGCGCCCCTCACTGTCAATGAGGCATACCTGCTGTGGGTCTCCTCTCCCCTGCGCCAACCCGAAAGTGTGCTTCCCGTCTGCCAGCTCCATGCTGTGTCTCTCCGGCTCGAAGGTGCTGTCAAAGTTCTTGAATCGGTTCCTGTTGTTATATGGGACGACGCACCTGTGTCCACGATCAGTCCCTTCCTCTGGGCCTGCTGCTGCTGCGCTGACTGGCTGGCGTATGCTGTCTGTGCCCCGAAGGTGAAGTCCTCTCTTCCCGCTGCTCTCCGGGCGTCATCTCGACTCGCCTCACGTCCACCACTGCCGCCATCTTGTCCACAGCCGCCATCTCGCACGCACGCGTACCGAGCGCTCTGCTCGCGCTTCTTTCTACACGCTCTGTCTGCGTGCCTCGAACTTTTACAGAAACTACACCAAACCGTTTTTGTGCAATTATCTTTTCGTGACCCTTTTCTCCACATCGCCAACAAGCCATCTCCATCGGGGGTCCGGTCTTTTTCTTTGGCGCTGCCCGGGCCTTCAGTACCCTTTCTCCCGCCTCCTCGGTGACCGGGTCTGAGTCTTCTGAGGCCTCGAAGTTCGGCAGCTTGGCCTTGAACTCCCCCAGCGATGTCCACTGAACCGTGCGTCACCAACAGTGTGAACGGTTTATACATCTCCGGTATTCCCCTCATAACCATTGCCATCATTAGTCCATCGCTCGGTGCTTCACCTGCACTCTTGAGCGCTGTGATGATCTGTTCCACCCTGGTGATGTATTCAGTCACAGTCTCTGTGTTAGCTTTCTTCAGCGCGGTCAATGTTATACAATCCGGGGCCTACCCGATGTAGTGTTCTCTCAACACGTTTAGAGTACAGTGATGGAAAGTGAAGACAACTAGCACTAGTACACAGACAGACACACAGTGTGGTTATGAAGACAGCAGACACTACAGTGATGGAAAGCGACACACACGCACACACACACACACACACACACACACACACGCTGGTTGTCGCGTAAATAACGTTCTGATTAACAAATCAATAGCAATAGTAATATATGCCATAGCTGCATTTATGTGTAAATGTAAACGCATTCATTCATGTACATTTATCATACATGGAAAGCGAGCGGCACTCACGCACACACACACACACACACACACACACACACACACACACACACACACACACACACACACACACACACACACAGTGGTTGTCGCATAAATAACGTTCTGATTAACAAAGGCAGGCATTCATCAATAGCAATATATATGTCATACTCATACCTGAATGTATAATATATTTTTTACCATACACTGAAAGCCACGGAAAGCACAAGTAAAAGTAATTTGCCATACATGGAAAGCCACGGAAAGCAGCGCGCACGCACACACACACACACACACGCACACACACACACACACACACACACACACACACACACACACACACACACACACACACACACACACACACACACACACACACACACACACACACACAGACACAGACACACACAGACACACACACACACACACGGTGGTTATAACACAAATAACGTTCTGATTAACAAAGGCATTCATCAATAGTAAGTAATATATATGTTTCTTTAGACCAGTAGCGGCTCGTGGATGCTTCGCCACTAGGGGCGCTATACCAAACATTTTGCAAACATGTACAAGGCACGCATTGGCGAATATTATCACCATTGCCATCGATCAATATATGATCAGTCAGTCAAATGCAACCACGTTTCCAATAGCCCAACACAAACACGCACAGCTCTCTCTCTCTCGCTCTCGCTCTCTCGCTCTCGCTCTCTCGCTCTCTCGCTCTCTCGCTCTCTCTCTCTCTCTCTCTCTCTCTCTCTCTCTCTCTCTCTCTCTCTCTCTCTCAGATGATGTCAGATCCATTCAATAATAAACACATTTGTAAAGCTCGTCATTTTAAACAAGTTACCATTCATTGTCTGAGTGGTTATGCCCCACATGCGGCGAAATTAGAGAGAGAGAGAGAGAGAGAGAGAGAGAGAGAGAGCGAGAGAGAGAGCGAGAGAGAGAGAGAGAGAGAGAGAGAGCATTTTAGTAAAGTTACATTTTCAACAAGATTGCTGCTATTTAAACACTTCATGGAAACGGGGTAACGTTAACCTTATGTCGACTGTAGTATTGTATGACCTCGACATAACGTTTAAACGTTAACGTTACTCCGTTTCCATGCAGTAATTATAAAAGTGGCCAGCTAAGATAACGGAGCTAACAGCTAGCAGTAGCTAACGTTAGCTGAAAGCTGTAACGTTACAACGTTATGCGGCATCAGTAGACAACGTATCATGTATTAAACTAGAGTTAAGATCGCTAATCTACCTTGTTGTTGGCTTGTTGATAAAGTATATCCACTCCATGGCATTGTCCATCCAGCCTGTGTTGATGTCCATCCATTGTTGTCCCTCCGCATCCATATAGCTTGTTGTTAGCCAACAAGTACTGTGTGAGTGAAGAGCTGTGTCTTTGTCCATTTCCGCCTCGAACAGCCTGCAAACTACCTGGTGTTCTATCGCCATGCTCTAAGACAAACTCTAACCTTAACCAACTTTGAAAGAGTGCCTAAGCTTAACACTCAACTTGCAGTCACGGCACGCTCTGCTGCCTGCATCTCACAACAACACAACAACACAACTATCTCTCACCAACGGACCAACCTAGGAATAAGCTAGAATTGGAACATTAGAAATTGGATTCGGCCAATCAGAGATCGTCTCTGTGAAATTCTGCTACGGAAAAAAATACTGGCGTCGGCCAATCAGAGAGCGTCTCCGCGAAATGCGGCTACAGAAATTCTTGACGCTACTGGCTAGACCGCTTCAAATCGCGCCCGGATTCCAACATAATAGTCATATTTCAACGCACAACGCGTTATGCACTGATTGGCTGTGACGGATACAGCGATCAAACTGTGACGCGCACTCAGAGCGCTATCGCGTCTAGCCCGGGCCGAGAAATATGAAAAAAAAAAAAAAAAAAAAAAAAAACGTCGCTTCCTGCTCAGGAAAACGAGTGTTTTTTTATTTTAGATAATAACGTTATATTGTGCATTGGAAATACAAACATACTTAAAATGAGTAAATATTATTCATTTTAAACATGTTTATATTATTTATAGGGCTATAAAACAAAAAACTAAAACGTTTTATTTTCTTCTTCTCTGATTTAACAGCAGGTGGGGCGGCGCCCGTGCGCCCCTAGTGGCAGAGCCGCCACTGCTTTAGACTAGAATAAGTTAAATGAACTTACTGTCTCTGAAAAGTTGCCGCAGGTCAGTGTCTGTCTCGGGAAAGTTGTGAGCTATATTACTCTTGTGTAGAGCTAGAGAGCAATGGCCGACTTTCAAAAGTGAAAAAGCAAATGGCTGCTTCCCATTGGTGCTGAGGACAGCAGAGGCGGGTGTAAAATCATCGGAACAATCTCGCCTTCTGATTGGTTGCATTTGCCTGCTTTCTAAAGATCGGAACGCTGCGTGCTCTCGGGTGGCCAAATGACTCTTGTGTCAATCAAAGGAAGGAACGGAACAAATGGAAAAGAGAAGATCGGGTCAAGATGGCCATGCAGCGTGTGTGTGGTATTTTATGAGGGATCAGTAGCGCCTCCTTGCGGTGCAAAACTCTTACTGAACCTGGTATTCCCAGGCGGTCTTCGATCCAAGTACTAACCAGGCCCGAACCTGCTTAGCTTCCGAGATCTGAGACCTACTGGCGCCACGTGCACTCGCGCTCCCGGCGCGTGCGCGCGCTCCCGCGAATGCGCATTTAATGTCCCCTCGCTTGAGCACAGACTAAAGACAGTGCCTAATTGCCTCTACGAATGGAATGTAACACATGTCATTCACGACAAGTTAGACGTGAATGTATCTGAGAACGTATTTAACACACCTGACGACCGGCGCTATTGATATGCAAATAGCGAGTACTTATCTGGGGTTGCACAGAGTGCACCTCCGTCCCATGAAGAACGCATGCCTGGACCTAGGGGATATGTGCTGTGTTGGAAGGACTACATTGTGTTTTTTTTAGCTTAGTAAATACATTGGTATTTTAGCTTAGTTCATGCAATCTGGCAGGTGAATCAAGTGATCTGGCAGGTGAAGATGGTGTCATAGGCTATCGCTTGTAGTGAGCCAGACCTATTTGTTTAAAAATATAAATCCAGAATACCTTTAACATGTGCTGATCTTGGTTTTCAGTCATTCAACCTGTAACCACTCCTGATTGAGTAAACACTTGGGAGCAGTTAAATCTGCTATCCCCACACACACATAGGACAGAGCTTCTCATGACAGTTACATCCATCTGGCCCTATTCCCCGTACCTGGTTCAACTAAGTCGATCAAGATGTCATTATCCAGATTCAGTTAACCCGATGTTTGAAGCCGGGATTTTCCTGTTCCTCGAAGGTGGATTCAGTCTCGTTAACTCAAACCAGACTTGAGACCCAGGATAAGTGTGCGCGGCCGCTCCAGTTGAAAAGCCAGCACGTATCGGTAGTGCTCAATCCTGGCAACCCGGCGACCGGTGTTTGAAACCCCGTGTTTCCAATATAATTTTTTGGAATATAATATTAATGATTATACGCCAAAGTAGCCTAGTTTTAAGTTAAAATATTATAAATCTACATGCATTGAGGATGTCATTCTTTATATAGCTCTCAACGTGCACCAAATTGAATTATTCCTACATTGCAAAAAGAAGGAAAAGACTAGGTTTCGAACCCTGGTCGTCTGCGTGAAAGTCAAAAGAAGAACCCGTTACACCACAGTGGAGATAAGTAAAAGATCGACCATACATCAATCAATGGGTAAGAGAGCCGTATCATTATTCTGTATAACAGTTTAACTAATTATTTTCGCTAGCAAGATCTCATTTGATTATTCAATCCAGCAGGCAAGTTTAAAGAAATATAATCTGATTGATTGAGGTAATGAGGGACTTAAAATTAGCCTATAGATAACGCATTTAACTTGTCGGCGAGGCGATTGAGCCGTACTGCAATATGTTAATAAAGTTTTAAATCAATTAATCAATCAATGCCGCTAGAGAATCAGGATCTCTGCTATCGATACGTGCTGGCTTTTCAACTGGAGCGGCCGCGCGCACTTATCCTGGGTCTCAAGTCTGGTTTGAGTTAACGAGACTGAATCCACCTTCGAGGAACAGGAAAATCCCGGCTTCAAACATCGGGTTAACTGAATCTGGATAATGACATCTTGATCGACTTAGTTGAACCAGGTACGGGGAATAGGGCCCAGGTGGCCTATGGCAGGGTCTACTGCCAGTCTGCCACAGCCCTCATTTGTGGGCTCAATTTAAATGAAAGAGTGAAACGTATGGTATCATATGAAACTAGAGATCATGAGGAATCTGTTGACAAAGAGATTAAAGCTATAGAGTGTGCACTCCCTATAATAATAATAATAATAATAATAATAATAATAATAATAATAATAATAATAATAATAATAATAATAATAATACATTTTATTTGGTGGCGCCTTTCACGACACCCAAGGTCACCTTAAGGCGCTCCCATAGTCCAGCAGACTGTACACAGAGCAGACTCCGCGGATGTCCGCGCGGCTCTTTGAGCTTTCATAGTCCAGCAGATCTCAGCGGACGTCCGCGGACTCCGCGGTCTATTTCCTACATTTCTCGCACCAGTTTTACTACATTTCCCACAATTCTGTCTGTTCTACTGCAGATCAGAGGGAACATTATTATCAGCGGGAGAGCGCGAGAGAGAGAGAGAGAGAGAGAGCGAGAGAGAGATAGAGAGAGAGATAGAGAGAGAGAGAGAGAGAGAGAGAGAGAGAGAGAGAGAGAGAGAGAGAGAGAGAGAGAGAGAGAGAGCTTCACGGGCTCATCTCTCTCCTCGCGCCACCAATCGCTCGCGCAGTGTCACATTTAATGCAGTTCGATGTCAACCAAAACGCCGAGCAGCGTTTTGTGTGACACCAAGTCAGCGGCGCGGATGTCCGCGCCTCAGAAAATAGGAGCGTCGCACCTGTGGGTCTGCTGTCCGCTGAGATCAAAGCTCAAGAGTCCGCGCGGACGTCCGCGGAGTCTGCTCTGTGTACAGTCTGCTGGACTATGGGAGCGCCTTACAGATCATAAAAAGCAAGGCAGTTAAAATTATTATAATTATGCATCATGGCTGTTCAATATGATGTGAAAATGATTGTCTACATGCCTGGCACACTACTATGCATGGTTTGGGTGCACATGAGGTGGCACACAGAACGGACACACACACAAGAGCATACATTTAGCATAATAATAATAATAATAATAATAATAATAATAATAATAATAATAATAATAATAATAATAATAATAATAATAATAATAATAATAATAATAATAATAATAATAATAATAATAATAATAATAATAATAATAATAATACTAATAATAATAATAATAATTATTATTATTATTATTATAATAATTATAATAATAATAATAATAATTATAATAATAATAATAATAATAATAATAATAATAATAATAATAATAATAATAATAATAATAATAATAATAATAATAATAATAATAATAATAATAATAATAATAATAATAATAAACTGTATTTGTATAGCACCTTTCATACAAGAATTGCAGCTCAAAGTGCTTCACAGCAGTACAAAAAAAGGCATAAAATGAGCACAAACTGGGCAGATCAAGAGCAATGCATAAAGTGCAGACATAAAATTAGGCATAAAATACGCATATAAAGATAAAGACACTGAAGTTAATGAACAACAAGCTAACGGTAGGAAACGCCCTGGCCCTGAGGAAAAGAACAGGCCGCAGCACACTGACGAACAGGAAAATATTGTACCAACAACGCTGATTATAGGTGATTCTGCTGTAGGCTATATCAACAAAAAGATAAATACAAAGATATACGCTGATGGAACTGTTTGTGAAATACTGTAACAAAGCACATTCCAAAGATTCTATCGGAAAACACAACAGCCAGGAAATTAATCATCCACGTAGGAGCTAATGACATCTCAAATCGACAGTCTGAAAATCTGAAACGTGATTTTAATGAATTGCTGAAAATGCTGGATTCCACAAACATCGAATCGCACATCAGTCTCTAAATTACCAACAGTCTCTAAATTGACTGAAAAATTCAGCAGACTTCTCCAGCTAAACAAATGGCTCTCAACTGCTTGTGTGCTACACAATGTCAATTACATTGCAAACTTCGACATGTTCTGGAGACGTGAACAGTTGTTCCAAAGGAATGGATTTTCTCTGAATATAGATATGGAGGAAAAATGTTCACTTCCCCACATTTTCTACTCCATCGACAACGGCCTTGCAACAAGCTCTAAGACCGACAGTACAATAACACAACCTAACTCTGATGACGTCAAGATGATAGAATCGTGACTTCCGGTTATGTCGGCGTAGGAGAAAGACGTGGTCGAGAAGGCTCTCCTGCCTCAAGCTAATAATTTACATTTCTAACATCTAAAAAACGTTTCAACCACAGAAAATCGAAACTCCTACTTAACAAACACCCTACCGAGGTAAAAATGAACAACGACAGGACCAGACATCTTAAACAAGCGACATTACAACCGACACGGACAACTCCAATCAATAGGGCTAACGCTACTAGCAAGACAATGGCCGCACGAGACGTCGCAGTCAATACGGAGCACATGGAAGACGGCCAAGACGCCCTATCCATGAATATTCTACTCGAAGTTCTGGCAAAACAAAGATCCAGCCTCAGAGAAGACTTTTCAACTTTGTTACAGAGCTCTCTCTCGCCCCTACAAACATCGGTGGATGCACTTCACGAAACGGTTAATTCCTTTCAAGCACGCCTCGCCAGAGTTGAAACCACCGCGGGAGATAACTTTGAGGGTCTCGTCAGAGCGGAGAAAACCATACGCAAATTGGAAACAGACAACAGCACCCTCCTAGACCGGGTCGACGAGCTGGAAAATCGTTCAAGGCGAGTCAACCTCCGTATTGTAAACGTACCCGAAGACAGCGAAAAGGGACAAGACCCTATTAAATTTGTCGCAAATCTACTGATGGAAGTCATGGGTCCCGACGTATTCAACAAGCCACCGGAGCTGGAGAGAGCACACCGATCTCTACTCTCCAAACCCAAAACAGGTACCCCGCCACGATCCATCATAGTATGCTTCCACCGGTTCCAGGAGAAGGAACGAGCATTACGCTGGGCCAGAGAAAACGAACCCCGCTATCAGAATAAGACTCTGAGATTCTACCCGGATTACAGCGCAGCCCTTTCTAAAAAACGCGCAGCGTTTAATGAGGTCAAAACTATCCTGTACCGTAAAGGCATACGCTTCGGGCTCCTTCACCCCGCCCGCCTCCGGGTGACACTGGCGGAGGGAGAAGTCTACACTTTCACCACACCGGAGGAAGCCAAGACATTTTGCAAGGAAAGATTTGGCCAAGCTGAAAACCCTGTTAAATGAATGACTGGGACCCCAGGCTATAAGACATTCCACATCGACCGTGAAAGAAAACAAGCAGTCGACCGGTCATAGTTGGTATGGGTACGTCACGTGATCGCTTCCCCAGGTTTATAATTTAAGGTGGAACTTTTCATTTCACCGTCACTTTTTGAATGATAATGGTTTTATATAATTACTGACATACTGCAAAGTAGACGTGCCATAGTTTGTCTGATTAACCAGTTCAATGACCGGGTCACCAGACAACAGTAGACGTTCCACATCGACCGTGAAAGAATTTACGGGTATATGTATACACTTTTTCTGGTTCTAGAGATTAAGGTGGAATTTCCCATTTCACTGTCACTTCTTGAATGAAAATGGCTTTATATAAATATGGACATCTTACAAAGTCGACCTACCATAGTTTGCAATCTTAATTTTTTTTTCTTCTGTTTGCTCTTTGTTTCTCAGAATCTAAGGTGGACTTTTTATTTTATTTCTATTTTTCTGCCATAGTTAATTTGGATATGGGATCGCTTTTTCTGTTTCCTAGAACTTAAGGTGGAACTTTTCATATTACTGTCACTTTGCGAATGACAACAGTTTTATATAAATAAGGACATGTTGACCAACTATATTTATATCTTTTGAATATCCATCTATTATTTTTTCTCCCTTCAAATGGATGTCGCTTTCGAACATGAAACAAAGGTTGGGTCTTCTTAGAATCAAAGGTGGAACTTTTATTTTGATTTCTTTCTCATACCACTACCACTTCTTGAAGGACAAGTTTTACATAATAATTGACATATTGCAAAATCGACCTGCCAGAGTTAATTTGGATATGGGATCGCTTTTTCTGTTTCCTAGAACGTAAGGTGGAACTTTTCATATCACTGTCACTTCACGAATGACAATGGTTTTTATATAAGTAAGGACAGTTTGACCTACTATATACATACATATATCTTTTAAATATCCATCTATTATTTTTTCTCCCTTTAAATTGATGTCACTTTTGAACATGAAACAAGGGTTGGGTACAATTCTACACATACCTATCTCCAGTTCTCCAAGTTATTGGTTGTTCATGTAAATAACAATGTTCATTTGCTCCTCAGCAATAGTTTCGGTTAAAGCACAAATAAGATGTGCAGTATAACATAATGAGAGGCAGGAGCCTCTCTACATAGGCTAGGAGTGAAGCTGCACAATTGGAAGACACTCTGTCAACAGGGGATTTATCAGCCTGTCTCAATTGGGGAGACAGGCATAGGGGTAAATGTGTTTATGTTCTATTTGTATTCTATGTATGTTTCCGTCTGTACTACATGTATACTTTTTCATATAGAGAGATATCGGTACCCTTATACTCTAATAGAGAATAATCCAGACATGGAGTGGTGGGGAGATGGAGACCACTTTACAACACAACCACACAGATCGAATGATGGAGCCAGTTAAATTCATAACATTCAATATCAAAGGCCTAAACAACCCAATCAAAAGGAAAAAGGTCTATTCATACCTAAAGAAACTCAAGACAGACATTGTATACCTACAGGAAACGCATCTTTCTGATGAGGAGCATAAGAAACTCAAGAGAGAATGGGTTGGACAGGTGTTTGCTTCCTCCTTTAATACCAAATCTAGAGGAACCGCAATCCTTATTAACAAAAACATCCCTTTCGTTGCCACCAAAACCAGCTCTGACCCTAGAGGCAGATTTGTACTTGTTGAGGGACAAATGTACTCGGAACGTTGGACACTATTGAACATTTATGCACCTAACTTCGACGACCCTGCCTTCATCCAGAATATTTTCCTTCTTATAGCTCAGGCAACGGGCATAATTTTAGTGGGAGGGGACTTCAACTTCTGCCTGGATACAGTACTAGATAGGTCCTCAACCAACCCGGCTTCCCCTACCAAGGCAGCAAAAACAACCATTTCTTTTATGAAGGACTATAACTTGACAGATGCCTGGAGGGGAATCCACCCAGGGGTTAGAGATTACTCCTTCTATTCTCACCCGCACGGAACCCACACACGTATAGATAACTTCCTGCTATCCACTCACCAATGCCATAGAGTATTGAACGCTCAATACCTTACTCGACTGCTGAGCGATCATTCCCCCTTGATTATATCCATATTTATGCCAGATAAGATAAAAACAATATATAGATGGCGATTTAATCCAATGCTTCTCAAACAACCAGAATTTTGCTCCTTTATTAGAGAACAAATTGCATTCTTTACACTAACAAATAAACAATCTGCCCCTAATAGCTTCATCTTTTGGGATACACTCAAGGCTTACCTAAGGGGCCACATTATCTCCTATACAAAGGGAATGAAAAAGAAATACTGTGCTGAACTTGATTCTATTGAGGCTGAAATTCAAACACTTGAGAAAGACTATCAGAGAACATCAAATAAAGATACATATAGGACCCTGGTGAACAAAAAAATACAATATAATAACTTAAATACATACAAAACTGAGAAATCCATTATGCGTTCTAGACAAAAATACTATGAATTGGGAGAGAAACCTAGCAAAGTACTGGCATGGCAACTAAAAACGGAAGAAAGCAAGAGGGCAGTTAACGGAATTGAAGTAGCCCTGGGCAAAATCTCCAATAAACCCACAGAAATTAGCGATGCTTTTAGAAACTATTACAGTGACTTATACACTGCACAACCTAGCGGGGACAGCACAGCAATAGACTCCTTTCTTTCCAAACTTGATCTCCCAAGCTTGTCTGTCGAGGATAGTGAGTTTATGAGCAAACCTTTTTCAATTTGCGAAGTAACAGCGACCATTAAACTTCTACCGTCAAATAAGTCTCCTGGGGAGGATGGTTTCCCCCCAGAGTTCTACAAGGAATTTCAAGACCTCTTAATCCCTCCCTTAATGGAAGTCCTTCAATTAGCTAGAGAAGAAAAACAATTTCCTGAGACGTTCTCTCGGGCCATTATATCGGTTATTCACAAGACTGGGAAGGACCCTTTAAAGTGCGCCTCCTACAGGCCAATCTCGCTCCTAAATACAGACTATAAACTTGTAACTAAGATGACATCTGTCAGGATCCTAGGCCCGGTCCTGGCTGGACTGGGCAGGATGGTAACATTGGGCAGTACCCTACACCTAACTTTGGGCAATGCCCTCTATCTGACATTGGCCCTCGGCCGGACATTGGCGCCCTACCACCCTCTAGTGGTGACAAACAATCGGTGCGCTCCAGTACTCTGGACATCCTGACTACGGTGATAACTATAATTAATAGTATGATTAATGTGGTGTCATGGTGTGTACTGTTGTTGTCTTTCCCTTCCCTGGTGTGATGTCATGCACTGTTTTGGGTTGTTAGGAGTTGCTTTTGTGTTTAGTTATTCTTTGCTTATTGTCTAGGTGTTGGTTGTGATTCGGTGTTGGCCAGGTGTTCTTAATTGTTAATTAGTCGGGGTATTTAGGTGTCTGTCTGTCTCCCCTTCGTTGTGGCGACACTCCTCCAGTTACCCCCTGTTCCTCCACGTCGTGTCGCACCGTTCTCCCTCTAGTAAGTCTTAGTGTTTGTTGTTTTGTATTGTGAAGTTTGTTATTTAGTTTCTGTATTTTCCCTGTATTGCACTGGATTCTACAGTAAACACCCTTCTCCAAGCTTCACTCCTCGCCTCTGCCTCCTCCATTCTTTCCCTTTCTGTATTATTGCATTCTACCTAACCCCATCGTGACAGAATGTCGCCACCAACATTAACGAATGCAGCAGGAAAGGCAAGCGATACCATCACCGTTGTCCTGGCCCTGATGGCCGGTGACATGAAGAGTTACTCACTGGCCAAATGGGGGTTCCTACTCCGGAAGATCGACCAGGTCGCCACTGAGAACCCGACACTGCAGACGGCGATGTGGGAGATGGCTGAACATGTTGCTGTCCTCATGGAGAAGCATAAGCCGAAGGCTAGTGTAGCTAGCCTGCCGACTGTTCTTAGGCTTACGGTCAGCCTAGATCCTCCCACAGCCGCTGAGGTTGCTCGGATGTCCATCGCCGGTCGGACGTCCACAGATAACCTAGCTCCGCCGGTTAGCTTAGTGTCAAGAGCTAACCAGCCACTCCCAGCTAACCTAGCTCTGCCCGTTAGCTTCATGCCAATAGCTAACCAGTCACTCCCAGCTAACCTAGCTCCGCCCGTTAGCTTCATGCCAATAGCTAACCAGCCACTCCCAGCTAACCTAGCTCCGCCCGTTAGCTTCGTGCCAATTGCTGACCGGCTGTTCCCCGTTAGCACAGCTCCTCCTGTTAGCTCCGCCACTATAGATGGCCAGACGTCCCCAGTTGGTACAGCTCTACCCGTTAGCTCCGCTCATACAGCTAACCAGACGTCCACAGCTAACATAGCTCCGCCGGTTAGCTTAGTGTCAAGAGCTAACCAGCCACTCCCAGCTAACCTAGCTCCGCCCGTTAGCTCCGTTTCAATAGCTAACCGGCCGTTTCAAGCTAGCACAGTCTCCACTGCCAGACTAGGCTCCAGGTTCAGGGTGAGCCTAGTACCGGAGACGGACCAGATGTCCCAAGCTAGCCAGGCATCCCCAGCTAACATAGCTCCGCCCGTTAGCCCCGTCCCAATAGCTAACCGGCCGTCCCCAGTTAGCACAGCCCCGCCTGTTAGCCCCGCTACAGTAGCTAACCAGACGCCCACTGCCAACCTAGGCTCCAGGTTCAGGGTGAGCCTAGTAGCGGAGACAGACCAGATGTCTCCAGCTAGCACAGTCTCCACTGCCAGACTAGGCTCCAGGTTCAGGGTGAGCCTAGTACCTGAGACGGACCAGATGTCCCAAGCTAGCCAGGCATTTTCAGCTAGCACAGTTCCCACAGTGAGTCCAGGGCCCACAGTTAGCCTAGCCCCCGAGGCTAGTATGGCTAGTAAGGCCTCCACAGCTGGTCCAGCTTCCACGCCCAGTCCAGCCTCAGCTCTGGGTCCTGGCTCCTCATCCCCGGATCCTACACCACGCCTCGCCGCCGAGACCGATCCGGTCTCCACGTCCTGCCCGGCCTCTCCACCTGGTCCGGCTGCCGTGCCGGCTCCCGGCTCTTCGACGGATCCTGGCTCCCCGTCTGGTCCAGCTCTGCGCCGTGATCGGCGTCCTGGTCCTCGCCGTGGTCTCCGCCGGGGTCTTCGCCGTGGTCTTCGCCGGGGCCTGCGTGGGATCCTGCTCCGGGGGTCGTCGCCGCCGCACCTCCATTCCGGCTCTCCTGAACCGGTCCCTAGTCCGGCGGCTGGAGGGCCTCTCGTCCGGGATCCGGCTCCAGGGTCCAGCTCCCCTTCCCGGGCTTCTACACCTGTACCCACCCCCCCTCGTCGGGCCTCGCTTCCCAGGTCCAGCCCTCCTCGTCGGGCCTCGGTTCTCAGGTTCTGCCCCCCTCCCCGGGTCTCGGTGCCCATCCCCACCCCCCCTCGTCGGACCTCTGTTCCCAGGTCCAGTCCTCCTCCCCGGGCCTCTGTTCCCGTCCCCACCCCCCCTCTCCGGGCATCTGCGCCCGTTTTCTACCCCCCTGGCTGCTATGCCCCTCCTGGGTTTTTCGTTCAGCCTCCTGGTCCCTCGTCTTCGGGTCCTCTCCCTGGGTCCTCTCCGGGGTTCCGGCTTCCTCCCTCACCTGCTTATGGACGTTGTTTTCGGGTGTCTGGAAGCCACCCGTTGAGGGGGGGGTACTGTCAGGATCCTAGGCCCGGTCCTGGCTGGACTGGGCAGGATGGTAACATTGGGCAGTACCCTACACCTAACTTTGGGCAATGCCCTCTATCTGACATTGGCCCTCGGCCGGACATTGGCGCCCTACCACCCTCTAGTGGTGACAAACAATCGGTGCGCTCCAGTACTCTGGACATCCTGACTACGGTGATAACTATAATTAATAGTATGATTAATGTGGTGTCATGGTGTGTACTGTTGTTGTCTTTCCCTTCCCTGGTGTGATGTCATGCACTGTTTTGGGTTGTTAGGAGTTGCTTTTGTGTTTAGTTATTCTTTGCTTATTGTCTAGGTGTTGGTTGTGATTCGGTGTTGGCCAGGTGTTCTTAATTGTTAATTAGTCGGGGTATTTAGGTGTCTGTCTGTCTCCCCTTCGTTGTGGCGACACTCCTCCAGTTACCCCCTGTTCCTCCACGTCGTGTCGCACCGTTCTCCCTCTAGTAAGTCTTAGTGTTTGTTGTTTTGTATTGTGAAGTTTGTTATTTAGTTTCTGTATTTTCCCTGTATTGCACTGGATTCTACAGTAAACACCCTTCTCCAAGCTTCACTCCTCGCCTCTGCCTCCTCCATTCTTTCCCTTTCTGTATTATTGCATTCTACCTAACCCCATCGTGACAGACATCCAAAAGATTAGAAACATTCCTTCCCCGCCTTGTTAATTCCGATCAGACTGGCTTTATAATTAACAGACATTCCTCTAACAATCTTAGACGCTTTTTTAATATTATCCATTTCGCACATAAAAACAAGATTCCCAGCATTGCTCTCTCCCTCGACGCCGAAAAGGCCTTTGATCGGTTGGAATGGCCCTATCTCTTCAAAGTCCTTGAAAAATTTGGTTTTGACGCTCAATTTGTCGACTTGATCAAATCACTCTATGGCTCCCCCAAAGCTAGGATTGCGGTCAATGGGACTACCTCAGATTATTTCTCCATACATAGAGGTAACAGACAGGGCTGTGCTCTTAGCCCCGCCTTATTTACGCTTGCCCTAGAACCCCTAGCAGAAGCAATCAGAATAGACACTAAAATAACGGGCTTCGAAATTGGACCGAACACGCATAAAATCTCGCTCTTTGCCGACGATATTCTTCTCTTTTTAACAAACGCAGAAAGCTCCCTCTCACGTTTAGTCGAACTGTTGGACTTGTATAGCTCCTTTTCCGGTTATAAAATTAACCTTGACAAAAGTGAAATATTGCCCTTATCAGATTCTATTAAAGACACCATTCAACATAACTTCCCTTTTAAATGGTCACCAAATGGTATAAGATAATTGGGTATACTAATAGATAAGGAGATGGGGAATCTATATAAGCTCAATCTGTTAAGACAGTTACAAATCCTAGGGGAGGACTTGGAAAAATGGATGAACCTCCCTCTCACCTTACTAGGCCGAATTAATGCTATAAAAATGAATGTCCTGCCAAAGTTTCTTTATATATTTCAGTCCCTCCCAATCCAAGTCCCTTCTAAATTTTTCTCCTCCTTTGACGGATTGATCAGACGGTTTATATGGCGAGGTAAATCCCCAAGGATCGCCTTAATTAAACTTACTTTAGACTATACAAAGGGAGGACTGAAACTTCCTAATTTGAGATTGTATTACTTGGCGGCACAAGCCAGATTTTTGGCTCAAATGTTTGAGGGGGACCTCTCAGCCTCATGGTTGAACATTGAATGTCTAGACATCAACGAGACCGCCCCGTCTGATACCTTGTACAAATGGGACGTGAAATCAATTAAGACCATCACCCAGAACCCCTTCATGATCCATTCAGTCCAAACCTGGTTAAAATTACAAAAAAAATTCGGACACAATAGCCCTCTATCACCTAAAACCCCCCTATGGGGAAATAGGCTTATACCTATCTTATACCAGAATAGAGACTTTGAGTCCTGGCCTTTACAAGGTATCACTCGACTGGAACATTGTTATGAAAAGGAGGTTTTTATGTCCTTCCAGCAAATGAAAGAGAAATATCAACTTCCTGGAAGAGATTTCTTTAAATACCTGCAACTGAGAGATTTTGTGAGGGTTAACACTCAAGGTCAATGGAAACTACCAGAAAAATCTCCCATTGAAAGTCTTTTTCATAATGATCAAAGGATGGTGAGAACCATCTCTCAAGTCTATAACACCTTACTACCCTCTCTGCCGACCACTGAACCTGATAGGTCCAGGACTAGATGGGAGAGAGATTTGGACACAGAAATTGATCCAGGCCTCTGGGAGGACCTGTGTAAAGATGGGGTCACATGCACACTAAATTCAAGATATAGACTGATTCAATTCAATTTCCTGCATCAGGTCTATTTTACCCCCTCCAAATTACATGGGTTCAACTCTAGTATCTCGCCCCTCTGTTTTAGGTGTGGCCAGGAGGAGGGCACGTTCCTTCACTCCACCTGGCATTGCATCAAACTGCAAAGTTTCTGGGAGCGGGTCTGTGAGGCCATATCACAAATTCATAATATAACATTTCCGACTGATCCCGAATTATGCCTCCTTGGTAACTTTACAAACTCAAACCTTACACGCAGTCATTCCATCAAGCTTACAGAACTCCTCCTGGTTATTGCCAAAAAATGTATTGCAACAAAATGGAAGTCAGATCTCCCTTTGCCATTTGGGATGTGGCTTTCAGAGGTGAAGAGCTGTATCCCTCTAGAAAAGGTGACTTATTCACTAAGGAACAGGGTTGATCATTTCAATAAAATTTGGCAGCCTTTTCTGGACTATCTTGGAGATCTCCCACCCGACTTGACTGAATGACCTTCTCATTGATCTCTCTAGTAGCTCCATTCTGGTAAAGATGTGTTAAAGATGTGTTGAGGACATCCTGTATCTCTCAATGTCTCTGAAAATATTGTAATTTTTTGTTTCTGTTTTCCTGTTGTGTTTGTTTACATATGTAGGGACCTTTATCACTTTATCTTGCACATTTACAACCATTTACCATAGGCGTATATAGGCACCCACATATAGTTGTTGTTATTGTTGCTGTTATTACTGTCCTGTAATTGTCTCAGTATTGTCATTTGTGTATGTTTTGAATAATGGAAAATCAAAATAAAATATTCAAAAAAAAAAGATGATAGAATCGGAGGACATCCACAGGATTACAGCAGAACTAACAGCGCTCCCCCCCAGCTCCCCCCGTATCGACGTCAAGGCAGTATATCGGCGTTCACCGTCGCCCCTCACAGCCAGCCTTTCCCCCCTGTGTCACTCTCCTCCTCCCCCCTCCCTCTTGATCGGGGATCCCCCTCCCCATCAACAACCCTAAAATGCAGGGCGCCCCTACCCCCCAAGCACGGAACTGAGACCTCCGAAACGTCCACCACGCCCCCAAACTACTGCTATCAATTTGTTCCAATAACAAACCATACTGTTCCTGTTCTCGCTACTATCAGACTCAAGAAGAAATGCTTGACACATACTGTAACACTTAGCAACCTCAGACCCATCAGCCACAACTCCCATCACAAAATCACTGACAATGGCCCTTCTGAATGTTAGAACGTTGAGCAACAAATATTTCTTAATCAATGATCTGATAACTGAAAATAATTTGCAATGCATGTTCCTAGTCGAGACCTGGGCCCTGTTTCATGTACGTGGTTCAACTAAGTCGATCAACATGTCCATTATCCAGCTTCAGTTAACCCGATGTTCAAAGCCGGGATTTTCCTGTTTCACAAAGGAGGATTCAGTCTCGTTAACTCAAGCCAGACTTGAGAGTCAGGCTCAAGTCAGGCTAGATGCGCGCTCCCGTTTTAGGTGGAAAGCCAGCACGTATCGATGGCAGAGACCCTGATTCTCAACGGCATTGATTGATTAATTGATTTAAGACTTTATTGACAGATTGCAATAGGCTCAATCGCCTCGCCGACAAGTTAAATGCGTTATCTATAGGCTAATTCTAAGTCCCTCATTACCTCAATCAATCAGATTATATTTCTTTAAACTTGCCTGCTGGATTGAATAATCAAATGAGATCTTGCTAGCGAAAATTATTAGTTAACTGTTATACAGAATTACGATACGGCTCTCTTACCCATTGATTGATGTATAGTCAATCTTTTACTTATCTTCTCTGTGGTGTAACGGGTTCTTCTTTTGACTTTCACACGGACGACCGGGGTTCAAGACCCGCCTAGTCTTTTCCTTCTTTTTGCAATATAGGAATAATTCAATTTGGTGCACGTTGAGAGCTATATAAAGAATGACATCCTCAATGCATGTAGATCTATAATATTTTAACTTAAAACCAGGCTACTTTGGCGTATAATCATTAATATTATATTCAAAAAAAACATATTGGAAACACGGGGATTTGAACCCCGGTCGGTGGACTGGGAGGCTTGAGCACTACCGCTGGGCCACTGGGCCAGATGGAATAAATTCATTGTTTATACATTAATGAACGAGAGACCCGTGTTTAGAATATCCTTTGTTTTGAATGAAGTTTATCTCTTTATCCTCATTCATTAATGTGACGTCAACGGCTCATTCAATTTCTCAAATCCGTCAAACAGCGCATCTCATCAGACATCTTAATCCCAGTTACAATTAAAATAACCACATCATGTGTACATCGCACGAGCGAGCGCCACCGTCGCCACGGTATATATAACGTGCATTATTTAGGACAAAGTGAATTTAATATCAGCATTTTGGGTCTATTTTACATTTCAAAAGCCCCCTCTGGAAGAATGGAGCACAAAAACGTAATTCAGAATGGTATAATGCAGATCGTAGACTGTGGGAATAGTTTCAGGAAACGGGCTGTCACTTCTTTGCGGGGGCGTGGCGATAGTTCAGGCTAACTTGAACTTGAACTCTGCTTTCGAGCAGGCTCAAACTTTTGGATATGTTGTCATGGTGATTTGGGAAATCCACGTACATGAAATCGGAAAGTCAGGCTAACCGAGTTATCCAGCTAAAGTTATCCGGCTAACTCGGTTATCCCGGTACATGGAACGGGGCCCTGGCTAAATGACATTACTGGTGCGACAACGCTGATAGAAGCCTGCCCTCCAAATTATAAGTATTATCAATCGGTCAGACAAAATAGAAAAGGGGGAGGGGTTGCTGCTATTTTATCTACATAATTTGTATGTAATGACATTGACATGGGTGAATTTACATCATTTGAATATCTTGCTATTGAGCTCAAAGCTGAACTGTCTTTGCTCATCATCACATTGTACCGGCCACCAAAATACTCATCAATATTTCTGCAGGAATTCTCAGAGCTAATCTCAGTCAGTATCATTAGATGTGAAAGATGAATCATACATGGAGATCTGAATATTCATATAAATAAGAAGAACGACCCCAAGGCTATTGAGCTTACCAACCTACTGGACAGCTTTGAGCTAATACAACATGTAAATGAACCCACTCACCAACATGGTAACATCCTAGACTTAGTGATAACAACAAGGCTGAACATTGATAAAGTATCAGTAATCGAATTACCTATATCTGACCATCACTGTGTATTCCTCAATGCTAACCTAAACTTAACAGAGACAAAAAAGGTAAAATCTGTAGAGCTGAACGAAAATGGAGGAAAACCAAGCTCACAGTCCACTGCGATATATAAGGAAGCCATGACTGCCTATAACAAAGAAATATGAGTGGCAAGAAAGGACCATTTTTCTATGATTATCACAGAGAATGTTGGAAACTCTAGAATATTATTTTCAGCCATCGACCAGCTACTCAACACTGCCCCCACCCCTCCACAGTCATCTGCATCCAAATGTGAAGAACTAGCATTATTCTTCAATAACAAAATAACTTCAATTAGAGCCAGCATTAGTCCTGATACAAACATGGACACCATCAGCAAACCCTGCCAAAAAGTAACCATAGGAGAATTAGCTTGCATTACATCATCAACTGAGCTTTACAAAACTGTCATGGAATGTAACTCCTCCACTTCCTGTATTGACCCTATATCCACAGCATTTTATAAGTGAATATTCCAGAGTATTGCAAGTCATGTTCTAAATATTATAAATATATCGCTTCTGACAGGTATTTTCCCAGACGCATTCAAAACAGCTGTCGTAAGACCCTTACTAAAGAAACCCAAACTAGACAGTAATGTACTAACCAACTATAGGCCGATATCCAACCTCCCATTCATCAGCAAGATACTTGAAAAAAAATTCTCAATACAAATAAACTCCTTTCTCAAAGAAAACAACATCATGGAGGAATTTCAATCAGGCTTCAGAACGCACCATAGCACTGAAACTGCTCTTACAAAAATAATTAGTGACCTCAGAATAAACTCTGATGCAAACAAAGTCTCAATTCTCGTCCTATTAGATCTAAGATCTAGATCTCTTAGCAATAAACAAATGGATGACGAACAACTTCCTAAAATTAAATGAGGGCAAAACTGAAATCCTACTAGTCGGTCCTATAACAAAAAGAGAAATGTTACAGAGCAATATGGGAAAACTTACTCCTTGGATCAAACCCGAAGTTACGAGTGTTGGTGTTATAATAGACTCAGACCTAAGCATTATATCACACATCAACAAAGTGACAAAAACATAATTTTTCCACCTTAGAAACATAGCTAAGGTACGGCCGTTTATAAATCAAAAAGACGCTGAAAAACTGACCCATGCCTTTATCTCAAGCCGACTTGACTACTGTAATGCACTCCTCACTGGCCTCCCAAAAAAAAACACACAACGACTCCAACTCATTCAAAACTCGGCAGCTAGGCTACTAACTAGAACCAAGAGGAGAGACCACATCAGTCCAGTATTAGCTAACCTACACTGGCTTCCGGTAACATTTAGAATTTATTTCAAGGTCCTCCTCCTTATATACAAAGCACTAAATGGAACAGGACCAAGCTACATTGCAAATTCTCTAGTCAACTATGTGCCTCCTAGAACATTGCGATCATCTACTACTGGTCTATTGAAGATTCCAAGCCACAGTCTAAGGAAAATCGGGGATGCAGCCTTTGCAAACTATGCACCAAAGTTATGGAACACACTACCTATGGACATCAGGGAAGCTAGATCTCTTAATATTTAAAAAAATAAGCTAAAAACGTACCTCTTCACCATAGCCTTCTAATACACTCCGCTGTTGGTGGTATTGAACTGTGTGGATATCAAACAAGAGACTGTCAGGCTTTAAAACTGTGTAGGACCCAGGCCTAGAACTGCACCCTGAGAGAGGGAACTGCGCCCTGAGAGGGAGGTTTGCCCTGAGTTCGAAGGGTCAAAGTGGGTATAAAACAGGAGGGAAAACTGTCAAGTTTTAAACTGTGGATACCAAACAGAGAAGGTAAAGACGACTTTGAACTGTTGAACAGTAATCCAGAACTATTTTATTGCACTGTAAAAAATATATATTTGATCTATTCTATTATTTTATTGCACTGCACTATTTTACTCTGTCTATTTTACTCTGTCTATTTTATCTTACTCTTTTTATTATTGTCTATTTAAAACTGAATCAAACCATAAACAAGGTGGCCTGTTGGGATGTTAGATCCTAATGTGAAAAACTGTGATTTTATATGTCTCCACTTTATGTGCTAATATAATTCTTTTGGGGTATTTTTCTGTTGTGAAGCACTTTGAGCTGAATTTTCTGTATGAAAGGTGCTATACAAAGTTTATTATTATTATTATTATTATTATTATTATTATTATTATTATTATTATTATTATTATTATTATTATTATTATTATTATTATTATTATTATTATTATTATTATTATTATTATTATTATTATTATTATTATTGTTATTATTGTTATTATTATTATTATTATTATTATTATTATTATTATTATTATTATTATTATTATTATTATTATTATTATTATTATTATTATTATTATTATTATTATTATTATTATTATTATTATTAACTCTATCAGCTGAGTAACAATGTTCATCAAAGTGTTGAGTGCTACAGTGTAGGTTAGTATATTAGGACAAGTGCAAGTAAGGTTATAGTTACGGTTAGATTTTTATTTATTTATTTTTTCATTTCAGATAATGGTTGAAGACGTGTGTCTTTAGTCGACAGCGAAATATTGGACGGGTTTCGGCTGTCCTAAATGTGGTGGGCCACCATTCCACCATTCCACCATTCCACCATTTTCGACCAAGGACTGAGAAAAGGCGGCTTCTACTTGATGACCCTCCCGGAGCTCGGATAGGAGTGGGTCTGAGACGGCCAGAAGATGCAGAGCGATAGGGGTCTTGAGGGTGTGTAGTTAGAGACCATTGACCGGAGGTAGGCGGGAGTGGTTCTCTTCGCCGCACGGTATGCCAGGTCGAGGGCCTTGAAGCGGATTCGTGCGGCAATGGGGAGCCAGTGCAGGTCCCTAAGAAGTGGGGTGACATGCAGGGTGCTAATCATGGGTAAGCTGGGTGAGCCATCAGCTCCCCTAGCTCAGACATCAGCTCCCCTGAAAACATGATTTGTGTATTTTTGGGGGGTCTCTAAAATACTGACAATAAATGCTATTTTTGCCATGCATTTCAAAATTTTCTGTAATTTTCTGTATCGTCATCATCGTGTATAATAATAAAATTAGGCTATTTTGATGTATGATTAATGATTTGCGTGTAGTGGCTACTGGGACATAATTCACGGCATTCTATCCTTTTGTGGTGTTTACTACATCTCCCATGACCCTTAGCGGGGGATGATGTAGTTAAAGAGAGACAGACGAGTGAAAAATGTATGGAAGTGTTGTTTGTGCGACAGTAGCGTGCGTAATAAATAATAAGTGTGTTTGCATCGGAACACGACTCTGTCTACGCTATCATTACTGCATTCCTACATTTGCCTGACATGATCTTGGACGTATTTTGGAGATTATATCGAACATGTCAACTGAACAACAGAACGCAGATCGCAGAACTTTGAACGCAGTTTCACTCAAGCTGCGCAGAGTGCCAACGCTTGGTTTGCGCAAGCCAAAGCCCAATTCGCTCTCAGGGATATTACCGCGGATGCCACCAACTATGTGGTAGCAGCCCTTACGAACTCAACGGCAGCGAGAGTGGTGAGTTTGCTGGAAAACCCACCTACACATGACAAATATGTGACTATAAAAACACGCTCTGAGTCCCCCCCCCCCCCCCCCTCGGGGGCTCCCCCGAAAATCAGCGTATGGTTCGCACACTGGTGACATGCAGTGTTCGAATTATGAGGGGGCCAATGGGGGCTCAGCCCCCATAGCTAGAGTCTGAGCCCCCATAGTCAAGATGGGGGTCTCTCAAAAATAATATATATATTTTTTTATGTACGAATTAGTATTATTTATGTTACCTAAATAAATTGTTAATAGATCATATTTTTCTTTTCAGTTTTTAAAATAACAGTAATTAATTGTTGTGGAATAGGCTGCATTTCACCTCCAAGCCGCATTGCGTCGCCCATGAGCGTCGCCCATAAGTTTAACGCTACTCCAACCTAGTGAAGAAGAAGCAGCAAGCAGCTGCTGTAAACAGAAAGCTGCCGGTCCGTGTCCTGCAACTGAAAACATAAACACTAAACAGTACGCCACATGCCGCCAAAAAAAAGGCTCAACCAGCTGGAAGGCTGTACAAAGCTGGACAGCTCTGGTTTTATAATAAGGCCAAAGACTGACGCTGTTAGTGCAGCAACTAGCAGCGCTACTGTCACTGAAGTTGACACTGCTATTGCTAGTACTAGTGTTAGCTCTGCTGCTCCTGTGCACAGTGCACCTGTTATTGTTACTGCGCCGGTTGCCACTGCCAGACCCGAGTCTCCACCACTAGACCTGGACTGTGCTGCTACTCAACCACCACAATGCTGGGGTCCAAGTCAGTGGAACTTTTGGAAAAATAAATATAGCTGGTTATTTGCCAAGGAGGGATGCATTGGCTGCCTTCCATGTAAAAACGCCAAGACATGTTAAATAAATCATTTGGAGCCCATTTGGCAGAGCAGTGGATGAATGGGACTGTGACTAGCTCTCAGAGCAAGAAGTTGAGGAAGAAAATATACTTGCACAGTGATAGCATTGCTCATAAGCAAGCTATAGAAATAGAAAGTCAAAACCAGAAGGAAGTGCTTCCAAAAAAAGTGAGCAAAATCACATCTGCTTTGCTCAAGGAGACAGCCAGTTCATTCAGGGCAGCATATACTGTCGCTAAAGAAAGGTTGCCGTATACCAAATTGAACCCCCTTATGACACTTAATGAGTTGAACGGTGCGACAGTCAGGCCAGCTCACCGATCCGATCATTCTTGTGCACAGATCATGCCACAGAGATGAAAAAAAACATTCTTTATTTAGATTTATACAAGTATTTATTTTATGTTCATTTTATTATCAGATGATAATGTTACTTACTGTATCCTGATAAATGCTGCTGTTGTGCCATACAACTATTTATTTTCCATTAGATTATTTTGTTAGTTTTTGATTTATAAGTGCAGAGACAAATAAATGTTAATTCAAGTTCATAAATTTGGTCAATTTTTTTCAAATTAAATTGTTGTATTTGATCAGATGCAAAATGCAAATAAGTAAATATGGCATTATATATCAGAGGTGAGTAAGAAAATGAACAAATATTGATGGTTAAGAATGAGACTGAATAATGACATCACACAATAGTCTAATGATTAGACTGTTGTCTGATGTCATTATTACTTAGTATTAGACTAATCCTAATGAGATATTCCTCTAAACATGACTTTGAAAACAGCCACAATTTCAGGAAAGAAATAGTAAAAAAAAAAAAAAATCAGGGGGCCCCCATAGCTCTCAGGTGATAATTCGAACCCTGGTGACATGGGCTGACTTCGGTAGGTTTGAGATCAGGCGGGCTGCTGCGTTCTGAATGAGTTGAAGAGGCTTGGTGGCAGTGGCCGGGAGGCCAGCAAGCAGTGCGTTGCAGTAGTCGAGGCAGGAGATGACTTTTGATTGGACGAGGAGTTGGGTGGCTTCTTTTGTCAGGAAGGGGCGGATCCTTCTGACGTTGCTCAGGAGGAATCTGCAGGTTATATTATCATACTGGCCAATCGCGTCTCACTCTGCCATTATGAGATATCATCTCATGCACCTAGTGTGCACGTGAAAAAGTTGCACATGCACGTCACTTGCACGTGACCACGCCTACTCCTGTGTGTGTCCTACAAAACACAGGAAGTGGTCACGCTTACACTCTTCTTCGTCTTTTTCCAGCGTGAGATAGCTCAAATGCATTTCAACCAGTGGAAGTTATTATGAAGCGAAGGGAGAAATTAAACTATGTTGGACTTTCGCCGGAGGATCACCAGCCCCCGGACCCTCCTCGGTGCGTCCAGACGGAACGACGGCCCTACTCTGGTTTGTCCGGTCTGGCGGTCGAGCCGCATCGCGCACAGGTAGGGCCGGTAACACCGGCAGGTTTTGGTACTAGCGTTTTCACTACTGCTCGTTGTCCCGTGAGACGACCGGGCGGTGTGATGTGTATTTGGATGAATGTGACACGTTGTTAAATGTTTTCCATTTATCATGGCGCACGCAGCTACTACTAATTCTGTTGCTTTTCAGGACACTGCTCCCACGTGTTCCACCGGGGCTGTGTTTAGTTTCCCACCGTATAACCATTACATTACTGTAGGTCAAACGGTATCTAATGTTGCGGGTTTTGCTGAGGCTTGTACTACCCTATGCATTTATGAATCTATGAATTGAAAATGGGGGACCCTGATGTAAACAAGACAAACGTCTTTCTCTGGCTGCATCCCCTTAACAGTTGTGTGTATTGGGCCATGGTAAGTGTGCCCATTCTGCAATCTGTTATTAAAGTTTTCATTCATTCATTCATCCCTTTACACAGGTGGATGGGACGGGGCTCAGGACAGGTGTGCCGCAGTGGAGGTTATTGCATGACTACTAGTGAAGCAGTGCTTCTCTAGTAATAGAATTTGGTCAGCAGCCGCCACTGGTGTGCCATGCTTAGAGAAGCGGGTGGCATCGGTCCTTTGCCCTGACATGGTAGAGCGGTATCCCGCCCGGGTAGCCGACGCCAAGGGGCGTGTCGGCCCAGCAGATCCAGTCATTCTTCCTGAGGGAGCTCCAGGGACAACTGCTGACCCAACGACACTGAACAAGAATATCCCATCCGCAGTGAGACCTACTGAAGGCAGTTTACCTGACCCAGATACAGCGGATTGGGAAAATGACTTACCTGACATGGATCAGGAAGAGGAAACCCTACTAGGAAGAGACGCAGACGAGAACAACCTACCTGAAGAGACCTTACCAGTTATGAGTTCAGAGGAGAACAATACTAACATGAATGAACCAGAAACCAAACCAGATGGACAGGAGAATGTCCAAGACAATGTGGAAAGAGAAAAGAGATGTCAGAGATGGACAGGAGAATGTCCAAGACGATGTGGAAAAAGAAAAGGAAAGAGATGTCAGAGATGAACACCCAAGAAGGTCGACAAGACATAGAGTACCTCCAAAAGTTCTGACTTATCCCCGACTAGGGAACCCACTAGTAACGATAATCCAGTCATTATTCCAGAGTCTAAGCTCAGTAATCGCAGACTCTTTAGATGACCCCAACTCCCAAGAACCCCATAGGACTGAGATAATGTAGTCCTGGGATAACATGCACAGGGACGTGCATTAGGAAAGAAGGGGAGGATGTAACCCAGGTTTCAGATTCATAACTATTTAGTTATATGAACATAAATAGTTAATGCCATAGAATAACAACATAAATAGTTAATGCTATTGTGTAAGAACATAAATAGTAAATGTTATTGGGTCATATGTATATTCATATGAGATTAGCAATGTTTTGACCAAATCCTTTGAATTGCCTCACTGCCCCTTTAAATGACCTCATGACGCGAGATAGGTGTCACAACAGTCCACGCCTTGCCTTACGACAGGTGAGCCTTGCCATACGGCAGATAAGATTATAGATTGACGGAGACTGACTGTTGTGTTCTGTAATGCATGTGGAAGATGTACTCCCAAGAGTCTCCACTATGGGGCGCAGTTAATACAATGCCCTGTTATGCCTACAGCTGAAGTGCAGAAGAAGAGTACACGTTGCTTGATGATGAGAGAACATGCTGTACCATGCTCGTACCTTAACCTGCTTAACTAAAAGGCTAAAAGAGTAACCTGCTTCCTGAGTCTTATTACTACACCTACCTACATACAAAATACTACGTACGTACTACATAACAATTGGCGACGAGTGAAGTTGAACCGGGGAATTTTTTAACTGACGTTTTTACTGCAGGAGAAATGGCTAATTTACATGTAGCTTCTCCAACATCGTTTCTACTCTGCCCCGGAGAACCTACTATGCCGTTCAAGACTTGGCACCAGATGTTCAAGAATTACATGCTGGTAATAAATGCGACTGGAAACGGTTGGTCCGAGGCTCGGAAGAGAGCTACCGTTCTACATTGTCTTGGTACCGAGGGTCAGCAGATTTTCTATTCCGTGGCTGACGCTGTGGCAGCGTTGAATGCACATTTTACTCCAAGAATCAACGTAGTAGTCGAGCGACACACGTTCAGAAAGCGTGCACAAGCACCGCATGAAAGCATTGCACAATACGTTGTTGCTTTACGTGACCTAGCTACCACATGTGACTTTGATAATAAAACTGAGGAAAATCTCCGGGATCAGTTGATTGAACATGTAGCTAGCCCATGGATAAGGGAACGTCTACTGCTTGAACCAGGTTTGACGCTGGACAAGGCTATCAATCTAGCTACGCAGTTTGAAGCGGCTGTACTCCACGCTAAAGCTATGAGTACCGAGCGTGCGGCTCCAGTACAGGCCGTGATGCCTCGGTTTCAGAATACTTTCAAGAAACGGGACTGGCAGCGCTACCGTCCAGCTAAACCTGCTGATGCTACTGATTCTGCTTCCACTCGCTCTTGCTACCGATGTGGTTCGGGGAACTACTACTGGCGAACTCTTCACAATGTCCAGCAGTTAAAGTGACTTGCAAATTATGCCAGAAAACAGGAAAGTTTGCTTGTGTCTGCCGTGCTAAAACACAGTCAGTGAGTACAGTGAAAATGATTGCATGCAATGTGCATGTACACACACCTACTATCCAGGCTCAAGAATTGAGACTGGTTGTGGACACAGGTTCAACAGTATCCATAATGCCACTGTCTACTTATGAGAATTACTTCAGTGAAACTACCCTATCTGCACCTACTGTTCGGCTGGTGTCGTACACCAAGGATAGCATACCTGTCATGGGGTGCCTACAGGCTCAGGTGAGGAGAGACAATGTCACGGTCCCTGCTACATTTTACATTGTGGATAAAGGAACTCCCCTACTGGGAATGGACCTGTTGACTGCACTCCACCTCTGCATTAGTGGAACTACTGTCCTCCCCTCCTCCGCTCCTACGCCATCTACACCTGCTCCTGTGATGGCTACTACTGTCACAGCTCCTACGGCATTTGGCTGTGCAAAAGGCTTTGTGCATTGTGTAAAAATGTACCCTACTGTTAAGCCAGTCCACCAGAAGTTACGCCGCTTGCCTTTCACGGTCAGGGACGCCGTCTCTACTGATACTACTACTACTGCTACTACTGCTGCTGCGGATACTACTGCTACTACTGATACTACTACTACTACTGCTACTACTGCTGCTGCTACTACTACTGCTGCTACTACTACTGCTGCTACTATTACTGCTTCTACTGACTCTGCCATGGATGTGGAGCCCGAGATAGTAGCACACATCGCTGCTACACTCAGTGCCCTGTTGGTGACTGAGTTTGGGGCTGCTTGCTCTACCTGCCCTGAAGTGACTGCACTGCGTGGTCAGATTAACAGGGGTTGGCCTCACTCAGCGAAATCAGTGAGCCAAGATCTGATCGCATACTTCAAGATCAGAGAGGAACTGTCAGTCAAGGACAATTACGTCCTCAGAGGCAACCGCCTCATCGCACCAGTGTCCTTACGCCATACATTGCTCACACTGGCACACGAGAGCCACCAGGGGGTCGTACGCACTAAGCAGCGTCTGCGGGATCTCTATTGGTGGCCGAAGATGGACGCTCAGGTTCAGGCCGACATATCCAAATGTGTCTCTTGTCAGTCTAATGACAAGACGACCAAGATTTATTTTGCACCATTACAGCCAGTTCCACTGCCAGACGGCCCGTGGAAGAAGCTAGGCCTCGACATAGTCGGGCCCTTCGAGTCGGCTGTGCCAGCCTGCCGTTACGCGATCACACTGATGGACTACTATTCTAAGTGGCCAGAGGTAGCCTTTTCTCACAACGCTACAACTACGGATGTAACCAAGTTCCTAAGCTCTGTGTTCGGTCGCCATGGTAACCCAGAGAGCGTTGTCACAGACAATGGACCTCAATTCACATCAGCAGCCTTCGCAGAGTACCTCAAGGAAAGAGACATTGCTTACAATCAAATTTCAGTTTACTATCCGGCGGCTAATGGTGCTGTCGAACGCTTCCATCATGTTCTGAGGAGTTGCATTCAGACAGCGATCCAGCAGTCTCAACCGTGGAAAGAGGCTGTGTTGGGTTGTCTGCAAATATACAGAGCCACTCCCCACGCCACCACTGGCGTTTCACCACATTAACTGCTTTACGGTCGTAAGATGCGCACCAAACTGGACATACTGCCCTTGCAGCCTACTGTGAGTTCACAGGACGAGACTGTGAGAGAAACGGTCCAAAACAAGCAAGCCAAAATGAAGCGCTACACAGATGCTAAGCATGGCGCTCGTGCACCTGTTTTTCGGGAGGGGGAGAGAGTCAGGATTAGAATACCACATCACGTCCCCAAAGCACACCCGAGATACAGTGCACCAATGACAGTGAAAAAGAAGATTGGCAAAAGCACCTTTCTGTTCAGTGATGGAAAGAAATGGAACGCATCCCGTCTGGCTCACACTTCGAACACTCCAGATGAGCAGGACTTAGGGATCCGCCCTGCCCTGACAGCGCTCAGCGGTCACACTCCAGCACAGTCGCGTGCAAGAAACAAGCCTAGTTGGCATCAGGACTTTGTTGCACCCTGAGTGAGAACTAAGAGTAATATTGGTTGAGCATATATAATTATATCTTGATAATGATTGAATAACCTGTGCTCCCTTTGTTTAATGATTACTGTTACAAAGGGTCAGATTAAACCGAATATATATATTTATTGCTTGATATCCCTTGTATAATATTTGTATATCGTTTGATATCCCTTGTATATTATTTGTATATATACACGGAATATCCCTTTACCTGTGCACAAACCAGAGTAATATTCGTTCTCCTATTGGACAGTGCCCCCAGGCTCCAGGCAGTCTCGTACTCAGACAGGTGCAGTGGGCGAGTTTGGGGCATGTTAGAACATGCCTTTGGCAGTGTAGTGATTCAGGACCAAAGTGCTTAGTTTGGAACTAGATTGTCACTTAAGTATAAATACGGCGCAGGTGTAAACAGCAGCAATTCGTTCATTACTAGTAAGACCTTCACCACGAGTCAACGTGCAAGTGAAGTGAGCAACCTTGCGTCTAAATAGAGCACTTAGAACATGTGCGAATAGAATAGTAAAAGTGTCAGAGTTTAGTGAAGTAACGTCAAGTTCAACCTAGTTTAATGTGAAGTATAGTACACAGGAGAATCTACACCGGCGAATATATTGCTTTGGGACCGTGACCGCTGGAGAAGAGAACCGTCGATCCCACTGTCGTTTGGGATTTACCCCCGTGAGGATCATCAATCGGGCCCGCCTCTAGGAAGAGGCTGGCTAGCTGTCGTCAATGCTATTCGAGCATCTTGGATTACAACTGTTGCTTTGTCTGCTGATCAAGGGAGTACATGCACCGGCTCCTGTCTCTGGAGCCTCGTTATTCCTCGTTGACCCAGACTTTGTACCCGAACATTCCTCTACCCCTACCGGCCTTACACCCCGGAGGGAACCCCCCAGTGTCTCCAGCTGGTACCAGTGTGTCCTATGTAATTGCTATACCACAGGTGGCGTCAGCTTAGACCCATCCTAGTATTCATAATATTCTCATTGACTTATGCTCTTGATTGACTTTACGTGTGTTCTTCGCCATACAAGCGCGAGCCTAATTCTCAATCTGTAACCTAACGTTGCTTAATAATAATAAATACCCTCCAAATAGAACTTTATGTGTCAGTGCCGTATTCTTGTGTGGATGTTCACCATATATATTCATGTACTGTATGGCCAGTAATTAAAGTACATAACTAGTAGTGGTTTAATATATCACAATATTTAATACAGTCAGGGAATTGTACCCCTCAGTTACAATTGGTCCTTTGAGCCGGAGGGTATCAGTGTAATATTTAATATAATATTGATATTAACCATGGCCAGCGGTGAACACTCCCCAAGCGGCTCTCCCAAGCTAGAACGCCTGCAGCGCAAATGTCAGCCACCTCCCTATCTGGAGGAATTCGCTGTCGTTCTACCACCTAGCTTATCTAAACAGACGTTAAATACGGATAAAGCGGATAGTCAAAGCATGTCAAATCCTATCCACCAGGCGACCCGACCAGTAGAGACCCCAGTGGGTTCAGACCAAACTGACTCAGCTCACGGGGGGGACCAGGTGGGACATGACATGACTATACCTCCAGACAACGTCACCGGGATAGTCCCCGGAGCGCTCCAGGATAAAGAAAGCGCTCCAGGGACAGAACCCGACACACAACCAAGAGAAGAGAAGCGCGCCCAGGAGATGGACCTCGGGGCGCGCCAGGAGAACAGATCTCCAACGAGCTCTGTCAGAAGCCGATCACCTCCGTCAGTGTCATCCCCCAGCCAGGCAGACCAGATACTGGCGCAAGCCTTGATCGCCACACTGGCAGCCTCCACCGAAAGAGACCGACTTCAGGGTGAACGCGACCGGCTTCAAGCAAAGACCCTTAGTGAGCGCGAACACTCTGCAACCGAACGCGAGCGCCTCCAGGCTCAACAAAGGAGTGAAGACGACCGCATAAGACTGGACGAGAGACGCCTTCAGACGGAAGAGAACATTGAAAGAGACCGCGCCAATGCACAGCGCGACGCCGCCAATGCACAGCGCGACGCCGCCAATGCCCAGCGCGATGCACAGCGCGACGCCGCCAATGCCCAGCGCGAAGCAGAGCGCGATGCCGCCCATGCCCAGCGCGAAGCAGAGCGCGACCGGCTGCAGGCGCAGATGATAGAACAATTGATTGCCAGGGCGACACCCCCTCTCTCCGCACGGAGCTCCCGGAGATCATCACGACAAGGGTCTAGGGCACCTTCCCCTACCCGACGAAGCGACCCGGGACGCGGCCAACAGGAGGATCCTGTCTACGTCTCCGACTCCCCTGCCCGACGAAGCGACCCGGGACCCGGCCAACAGGAGGATCCTGTCTACGTCTCCGACCCCCCTCCCCGACCGGTCCATACGAGACCCAGCCACCGGGAAGAACCGGCCTACGTAGCCGAGAGACTGACTAGAAGACTCCAGGACCTAGAAGAGGAAGAGGAAGAGGAGGAAAGTCAAGCCCACCAGCAGCAACGTACTCTGGACCAGGAGGCCCAGTACAGCCCCGACGTCAGCCCCGAGTCACTGCACTACAAACCCCCGACCCAACTCACGGGTGAGTTTGACGTACAGTCAGCACCGAGGAACAGCACCTGGGTACCCGGCCTCTGGTACCCACCAAGTACCAACCCACGACAACACGTACGGGGAGACTCGCCCAGGAGGCCTCTGCCCCTACGCTCACCGATGTGCCAGCCATCCATGGCATTGTACCTTGGCACACCGACGTTCCCAGACTTTACGCGCGAGGACAGAGCACAGTACACGGAATTACGGATGTGCTTGGAGACTATGATGTCCGACGTCCCCGACGAGTCGTACAAATATGCCATCCTCCTCAAGCATCTTAAGGTGCCCAGAGCGCATAACATAGCGCTGGCATATTCCAACTCAAGCACCCCATACTCCGCGGCTCTAGTGGCCCTCGACCAGCGTTATGGACGCATATGGGACTACGTGATACAAGAAATAAGAGATATCGACCGCCTCCCCCCAGCCAAAGACAATAGAGCACTGGATGACCTCTCTATCAAGGTACAATCCCTAGTAGGGATGCTGGGGTCCCAAAAGGAGAAAGGGAGACATGAACTATATGCAAACTCTAATGTGGAGCGAATACTGGAGAAGCTCCCTCCAGCCCGCCAAGAGTGTTTTCGGCGGCAGATAGACCACCGCGACCCCAACGGCCCAGAAGCATCCCTCCTAGACCTAGCTGATTTCCTCGCCAGGGAGGTCAGCAGCCTACGACTGGACACGTTCGTGTGGAGTGACTCTAGCCCTAGAGATGGACCTCGGAGGTCCAACGATAACCGCCGGTCAGTGACCGTTATGCACCAGGCCGAGTCAGTGCCGCAGCACGAGAACCACAGCAACCCCCCGACCAAGGGGGAGTGGAAGATTGTATGCCAGTACTGTGAAAAGGAACATCGGCTGTATCAATGTGACACTTTCAAGAAGCTGACCACTGACGAGGTGAGTCAGTGGATCAAAGCCAACCGCCGCTGCTTCCGCTGCGCGCGCAGCCATATGGCAGCTGAGTGCCGTTTAAAGAAGAAATGCAGCAAGTGCGACGGCGCCCACTTGGAGGTCCTGCACGACATCAACAAGCGTCCGCCAGGAAACCAAAGTGGGCCCGTCACGGTGATGTATCAGGCCGAGGCGGTGGCACCACTACCGAAGATCCATAGGACCGCCCCCTGGTGTCCTGACTGCTACAGCAGACACTGGGAGTCACGGTGCTACTCGGACTACCGCGAGTCGGCACCACTACAGAAGATCCAAGGCAACCCACCAACAGGAGTGCTCCACATAGACCAGCATAGCGGGACCCCCCGAGTGCTCATCAAAGTGGTCAGAGTGCTCCTGAGTTACGAGGACAAGGTCCTGGACACTTACGCCGTCCTAGACGATGGGTCTGAAAAGACTCTCCTTCTCGCTTCCGCCGCAGACCAGTTGGGCCTGCGGGGTGCCAAAGGAACAATGACAATCCGTACCATTAGAAGAGACCAGAAGACCATAAAGGGTGAAAATGTCTCCTTCACGATAGCAGCGGTCGAGCAGCCCGAGAAGCAGTATAGCATCACCAACGTCTTCACCAGCCACAACATAGGCCTGTCACAGTACACCTACCCCATCCCACAGCTGATGGCGAAGTACGAGCACCTACGCAGACTACCTATACCGCTCATCGACGGCGCCACACCGACCCTGCTCATAGGCTCCGACCACGCGGACCTCATTCTCCCAATTGAGGCGGCCCACATCGGACCCAAAGGATGCCCAGTCGCGGTTCAGACCCGACTGGCGTGGACGCTCCAGGGCCCCCTCTACGGACTTGACAGTCAACCCACGTCTACACGCTGCCTGCACACAAAGGTGAGCGACACCGGCCACTCTCTCGTACAGCCCATTGAGAGGCTATTGACATTAGACGAGAGGCCTGTGAGAGAACCGTGGGCCCAAGAAGAGGGAGTTCCGAACTCCACCCCCCTCAGCTGCGCTCCAAGCGACGTAGCTGACCTCGAACCCAGCACCCCAAGCGACTTCTTGATGGGGCGGCTGGGACCGGCCCCTCCCCAGATGGGGTACAGACCGAACAAGAGGAACAGACGGAGGATGTGGAGACACAGCCAAGCACAGAACAACCAGTCTCAGGCCCGATTCCTCCTAAGCCCCCTACCCTCCCTTCCAGCCCGTCAGAAGCGGGTCAAGGACAGGGACAACTTAAAAGTGGACACAGTCGTTATGATCATAGACCAGTCACTACCCCGAGCTGCGTGGCCGGCCGGCCACGTAAGCAAAGTGATCACTGGTGCCGACGGAAAGGTCAGAGCGGCAGAAGTTATTGTCCAGGGACGGACCTACACCCGACCCATGGCGAGGCTGATAGAGTTGCCGAAGCCCCCTGACTCCCCTGATGACGACCATGACCCACTGACTTTGTGAATTTCCCTACTCCCCACAACAGACATTGAGTAGTTGACAGGACTATTAATCTGTCTTCGCTTTAACTAATTAGGTGCAGACTAATTAGGAGGCGGCTGTTACAAAGGGTCAGATTAAACCGAATATATATATTTATTGCTTGATATCCCTTGTATAATATTTGTATATCGTTTGATATCCCTTGTATATTATTTGTATATATACACGGAATATCCCTTTACCTGTGCACAAACCAGAGTAATATTCGTTCTCCTATTGGACAGTGCCCCCAGGCTCCAGGCAGTCTCGTACTCAGACAGGTGCAGTGGGCGAGTTTGGGGCATGTTAGAACATGCTTTTGGCAGTGTAGTGATTCAGGACCAAAGTGCTTAGTTTGGAACTAGATTGTCACTTAAGTATAAATACGGCGCAGGTGTAAACAGCAGCAATTCGTTCATTACTAGTAAGACCTTTACCACGAGTCAACGTGCAAGTGAAGTGAGCAACCTTGCGTCTAAATAGAGCACTTAGAACATGTGCGAATAGAATAGTAAAAGTGTCAGAGTTTAGTGAAGTAACGTCAAGTTCAACCTAGTTTAATGTGAAGTATAGTACACAGGAGAATCTACACCGGCGAATGCAGAACCATTTCTGGTTGGATTATATTGCTTTGGGACCGTGACCGCTGGAGAAGAGAACCGTCGATCCCACTGTCGTTTGGGATTTACCCCCGTGAGGATCATCAATCGGGCCCGCCTCTAGGAAGAGGCTGGCTAGCTGTCGTCAATGCTATTTGAGCATCTTGGATTACAACTGTTGCTTTGTCTGCTGAGCAAGGGAGTACATGCACCGGCTCCTGTCTCTGGAGCCTCGTTATTCCTCGTTGACCCAGACTTTGTACCCGAACATTCCTCTACCCCTACCGGCCTTACACCCCGGAGGGAACCCCCCAGTGTCTCCAGCTGGTACCAGTGTGTCCTATGTAATTGCTATACCACAGGTGGCGTCAGCTTAGACCCATCCTAGTATTCATACTATTCTCATTGACTTATGCTCTTGATTGACTTTACGTGTGTTCTTCGCCATACAAGCGCGAGCCTAATTCTCAATCTGTAACCTAACGTTGCTTAATAATAATAAATACCCTCCAAATAGAACTTTATGTGTCAATGCCGTATTCTTGTGTGGGTGTTCACCATATATATTCATGTACTGTATGGCCAGTAATTAAGGTACATAACTAGTAGTATTGAAGATATAATGCTTGTTTGCAAGGTTTGCTGGAGCCACTTCATCCAGAACGGCACACCCCGGTCAGAGAGCGGACGCAGACACAGAGAACAGTCCTTTCGTATTTTATTAAGGATTCTGTTGTTGAGTGATATCTCAAGAATGCTTCCATCCAGGTCGTAGGGCTGGATGGAGCAATCAAAGATTGAGTGAGTGGTGTTCTGCAACAGATAAGCAGAACACACAATAATTAACAGAGGTACATACTTATTAATCATAACCTGAACACACACAGCAAAAGATGCTATATAGCATATTAGCATTGGCCGCATGGACCAAACATAATGCACACAAATGAAAAGAAGCTATCTAGCATATTAGCACCGGCCGCATGGACCAAACATAACAAGTAATCGGCAGAATGCACACAACTGAAAAGATGCTATCTAGCATATTAGCATTGGCCGCATGGACCAAACATAATGCACACAACTGAAAAGATGCTATCTAGCATATTAGCATTGGCCGCATGGACCAAACATAATGCACACAACTGAAAAGATGCTATCTAGCATATTAGCATCGGCCGCATGGACCAAACATAACAAGTAAATGGCAGAATGCAATGGCATCCAGAACACACAACTGAAGAGATGCTATAGCATTATTGGCATTAGCATAGCTCAATTAGCAGCATGAATTAACACAACGTAGCAAACCAAATCATAGTCACACATGCATGTCACAGCATCTCAACACATAAGGCAGGCTACATATGACATGTATCTATCATTACCATAGGCACTATATTTGTAGGCTATTGGTGACTTACTTAGTTCATGAACGCACTCTCTCACTGGGAAAGCAGACAGCAATCGAACACATGGGCGGCAAGATGGCCGCTGTATTTAAACCCATTAGGACCCCTGGGCTGTCCAGAGAGATGACAGACTATAAATAATAGGACCCCTGGGCCATCAAAGAAGTGCCTGACTGGAAATAACAATACACAGCATAACAAATAATGGGGAATTTACAACAGCCGCCCCAAGAATAGCATAGCTATTATGTAAACAGTCAAATTCCCTTAGTGGCTACCGAGGTCTATGGATTGTCGACATCGTGTGCCACAGTCGGGTCGGGAGCGTAGGACACTTGTGGCAGGGAGGCGTCCCGCCGCCCCATCAGCAACCTGTTTGGTGTCACATAATGGCGGCTTAAGGGGCCGCGACCGGGCAGGAGGCAAGTCTGCCACCATCGGAACCACCGGCTCCCACCTCCACTTCCTACATCCTGTGCAGGTCCTCTGATGATGCTTGATGGCCCGTCTTCCCCACAGGACCCAGTACTGGTGCCTGGTCTCTGCGAAGACCCTATCGGGCCCTGGGTGGAGTAGGCGGGCATCTACACCCTTGATGAGTTTCGTCACTGCATGGCCAGGATCGAGAACTATGGGGTGGATGTCAGTAGAACAGGAGGTGTCCAGGTGACAAGAGCGTCCACCAATTTGGAGAAGACCCATTGTATGATCCATCTCTGGTGAGAGCGTACTGAGCTTACTACTGGGCAGTACTGGGTTTCCAGCTCTGAGACACTTAAATTCCTCTGGGAAGCAGTCCGCCTGGCTGGTCTTCAGAAGGAAGACTTTGGTGTCATGCAGGTTAGGTTGAGGTAAGGAGGAGTCGGCCGCCGCCCCGTGATGGGTGAACCATGACTCGTCAGACTCATTTACCGCTTCTTCACCCAGCTTGGCAGCACATCCTCCATCGAGCTTTTTGATCTCTGCTCCAGTGATTTGAGCCTTAGCTGGATCTCCTACCAGTCTTTGCTCTGTGCTACGGGGCATTGGCATGACTGCTTCGGCAGTGGCTTTCAGTGGTGGCGCGTCCTTTACGCGGAGCAGAGGCGTGGCGTATCGGAGTGTGTCACCAACCTTCACCCTCTCAGTGCGTGCTTCCAGGATGCCCACAGCCTCGTGGTCCAGACGGGACCTTACTGCTAGCTTTTCACTTCTAAATGGAAGCACATCAAGCTGCCAGAGACGCTCAACGTGTTGATAGAGGTCGTCCGGTGCAGACGTGAGAGAGGTAAAGTAGCATGAAGTAGCATGCGACGCAAGACCATCTGGGCCTTGGAGTGCCCAGCCGAGCGCTGTGTGGACTGCTGCGGGTCCACCTTTGGGGCCGAATCTGATGGGTTCTTGGGATGTGATCAGATGGGTGCAGTCTGCACCAATTAGCAGTAGTGGATGCACTTTACTGAAGTCCTGCAATGGGAGCCCCCTCAGGTGGCGATAGCTTTCCTGAAGTGCAGTCACAGAGTAAGACTGCTCCGACAGGGCTAATCGACCCGCTGTGAAGGCACCCTTCACCAGGTGCTGTTCAGAAGGATGAGTCAGGGAGGCCACATGAAAGTCCACCGACTTGCCAGTGAGGCGAGCCACGTCTTGGCGAATTGTCCGCAGTGCAAGGGACTCCGCTCCGCCTTTAAGGTCCAGGTGTCGAGCTGCAGCTGGCAGTATTATCGTGCGTTCGGCTCCATCGTCTAGGATCGCATAAGTGTGCAGTGACTTGCTTCCGTTAGTAATGATGATTGGTACCACCTTGAGGTACACCTTTCCTCCTCGTCTGGGGTTGGAGAGCGAGGCACCATCCTTTGGTGTGATGAGGTAGGCACGGGGACCCGGCTTGGCGATGGCATGGAGAACTCTGAGGTGGACCTCCTGGCACTCACTGTATGCTGTCCTCAAGGTGCAGGCATCTTGCTCATGGCTGGTACGACCGCAATTACGACAACGTTTGCCATTTGCTATCCACTTCTCAACCTTTCCCGGCGAGCATTGGACAATGTCCGGACACTGCGATAGGTAGTGCTCGGCACTCCTACAGAAGAGACACATCCTCTTGAACTTCTGCTTCTTGGCTCCCGATTGAGATGTCTCAACAGGCTGGTGGTTGTCTTGTTTAGGCTTGGCGGAGCCATAATAAACCGAGAAAGGCTGGTTGCAAGGTCTGGGTGGGGGAACTTGCTTGTCTCTGTTAGAGAACTGTGTCCCTTCCATCCGATGGCGCTGTGCCATTCTCTCTGACAGTCTTTGAGCTTCGGCCTTTACCCTGAGCCAGTCAGCGAGGTCTCGAAGGTTGTACGGGTTTAGGCTAGTCGTGTTGAGGCGACCTTGAGCCAGTAGGTGCTCCACAAAGCCGTCCCTCACTTGCTTAGGGAGCTTACTAAGGAGCCGGTCCACATGGTCGGTCGACATGACTTCCATCCCGTTAGGTCCTTCCAGCGATGTCAGCATTCCCACTAGCAAGTCGATGCTAAGGGCGAAGCTCTGGAAGGCTTTGGTATCTCCTGCTTTGAGATCAGGAGCGTTCAGTATTGCTGCAATCTCGCTTTGTGCAAGCTGATGTGGCTGTCCATATTGCCGCTGCAAGGCCTGCATGGCGGCGGTGTAGGGTTGCGCGTAATGCCTGCAGGACTGGGCTATTAGCTTAGCCTCATCCAGAACCAGCTGCTCCATAAGTACACGGTACTTGTAGTGCTCAGAAAGTTCAGTGTGGGCATCGAGTAGGTGGTCCAGTGCCATCTTAAGGTCAGTGAATTCTTTCTCGCTGTCATGGACCAGTTTAGGCAGTTTAGGTACAGGGACCGGCTGCCGTGGAGGCTGGAGAGCGTATGAATCCTGTAGGGATGTATACCGAGGCTGATGGACATACTGGACCGGTGGAACTGGTACAAAATAATAGGGTGCTGGACCAGGTGTTGGATGCACCAGCTGATAGGCTGGCTGAGTCGATGCAGCAGGCTGAGGCTGATACACTGGTTGTGGATGGTGGCTCAGTTGGTGCGGCAGTGGTTGATACATTTGCTGAGCAGGGATGGCTTGTGGAGGCTGATATGCTGGTTGTTGATGGCTCTGCTGGTACGGCAGTGCTTGATGCAATCGCTGAGCAGTGTTGATTGGTGGAGGCAGATATGATGATTGTTGATGGTGGCTCAGCTTGTGCGGCAGCGCTTGATACGCTTGCTGAGCAGGGAATACTGGTGGAGGCTGATATGCCCTCGCTGCTGCGACAGCGGTTGTGAATGGTGAAGGCGGCGCTGTCCAGGAGGGTAGTTGATAGGTAGACTGCTGAGGTGCACCTGCTGTATGTTGGCCCACTGGCTGGAGAGCAGCTGCAGTGGGTAACCATCGTGCAGGGTAGAGTGCTGTTGCAGTCTGAGGTTGATAATTAGGCTGTGCAGGCGTAGCTGTAGTATTTTGATGCACTTGATATGCAGATCTCATTGGCGTAAGCTCATACCGGGTCTGTGCGGCCGCTGGTGTGCTGCCATGCATTCTCTCCACAGTCGATGACACAGGCTGGTTTGACTGGTAGGGAGGCTGGTAACTCGGTACCGTTGGCATTTGCTGGCCCACGTGACCCACTGCTTGCATCACCTCGAAGTCAGACTGTGGCATGACCAGACTCATCGCGGTGGGGGCTGGGGGCCTCGGAGCTGCCCCGAACAGCGGTACGGAGGTTACTGTCGGCGGTAGAGACTGAGTCGACATGTAGGCTTGCTGCCTTTGGCCCGGTGTACAGGTTGTGGCTTGAGACTGTAACGTTGCAGTTGTTGGGCACAGCAGAGGTATTAGTGGCAGCGAGCTCGACCATGGTGAGCGGTTGGGTGGGACGCCCAGACTATGATGTGACAATGGTGGTGGAAGGCGTAGGGGCATGGTAGAACAAGGTCCTCTTGCGTCAGAGGTGCCACCTGTTAGGCTTCGACTGTGGTGGCTCTGCTCTGATGGGGATGGTGATGTGAGCCCCACACACACTTCCCGCTGGTCAGGCCGGGTGTTAGCATACGGTGATAGGTCCCAGTGTCGAGTCTGATCGACTGCTCCCGGCAATGAGAGGCAGGGAGGGGGCCCGAGCGCAGTGTGGAGCTGGTCACCTGTAGCTGCAAACTCGGTCTGCAGGTTGAGTGACCGCAGCTGCTGTGCGGTGGCACCTTCGCTGTCCTCTGGTAGAGGCGGTGTAGTATGAGGCATGAGGGACTGTGGTAAGCTAACCAGATAGCCTTGCAGGTGTGCTGGAAGCTGTCGCAGCCTTCCTCCTCGTCTTCCATTTCCATCTGCTGCTGTGCTCTGCGTGTCCATGGCGCCGTTGTGGGTGAAGTTCTCCAGCTCGAAGGACCAATATTGAAGATATAATGCTTGTTTGCAAGGTTTGCTGGAGCCACTTCATCCAGAACGGCACACCCCGGTCAGAGAGCGGACGCAGACACAGAGAACAGTCCTTTCGTATTTTATTAAGGATTCTGTTGTTGAGTGATATCTCAAGAATGCTTCCATCCAGGTCGTAGGGCTGGATGGAGCAATCAAAGATTGAGTGAGTGGTGTTCTGCAACAGATAAGCAGAACACACAATAATTAACAGAGGTACATACTTATTAATCATAACCTGAACACACACAGCAAAAGATGCTATCTAGCATATTAGCATTGGCCGCATGGACCAAACATAATGCACACAACTGAAAAGAAACTATCTAGCATATTAGCACCGGCCGCATGGACCAAACATAACAAGTAATCGGCAGAATGCACACAACTGAAAAGATGCTATCTAGCATATTAGCATTGGCCGCATGGACCAAACATAATGCACACAACTGAAAAGATGCTATCTAGCATATTAGCATTGGCCGCATGGACCAAACATAATGCACACAACTGAAAAGATGCTATCTAGCATATTAGCATCGGCCGCATGGACCAAACATAACAAGTAAATGGCAGAATGCAATGGCATCCAGAACACACAACTGAAGAGATGCTATAGCATTATTGGCATTAGCATAGCTCAATTAGCAGCATGAATTAACACAACGTAGCAAACCAAATCATAGTCACACATGCATGTCACAGCATCTCAACACATAAGGCAGGCTACATATGACATGTATCTATCATTACCATAGGCACTATATTTTAGTGATGTGACGTTTGAAGCGAGGCTCCGGAGCTTGTGTCGAGCAATCCAGCTTTTTTTAAGTGGAGCCTGTATCGAAGCGCGTATCAGGTGACGTACTGATGACGTCCGAAGCCTCGGTCGGGGGTGTACCGCCCCTGAAGCCTCACTCCGCGTCACTGATTCAGGAAATGGCTTCGGGGTTGGTGCGCAACGCGTCTCCAACACGGGATCATCCCTATGTTCCCCGGAACATCCCCGCAACACAAGTGTCGACATAGGAATTCATTACGAGTTTCTTTGCGTTGGAGAATCCCGTGGAGTACTGGGAAAGACAAATGAATGTGTATCCTAATAATCCCAACATATATATAACAGATGGTAGCGCGAGGCACTGTCAGTCACGATGGACTTCAAGCGTTGTGAAGTGACTGGCGAGTAGCGGTACTGCGAGTTAAACTCACTCCACTTAAAAAGACACACTTTACACGTCATGAAGAGTGAATTCACCTTGGTGTAGCGGTCTGTGCTGTCACCTGTCGCCCGTGTCACGGCAGACCCGGGTTCTAAACTCCCTCGGGGCATCGAAGAAAGTTAAACACAACGCAAAAAAGGTGACCATATGATATCATCTCCGTTAAATATAAACTTGCTGTAATGTCTAACTTGCTGTGCCTAATCTGATCACATCTGTATGATCCAAATGCAGGATGGCATGTCGATTTTGAGTTGCTTTTTCTGAATAAAAATGAATGAAGCAAGCACTTGTCCCTGCCATCATTCTGTTAGAAAAACACACTATATTAAATTATAGAATGTTGTAGTAACACAAGCACTTTCTCCTCTGTCCCTGCCATCATTCTGTTAGAAAAACAGACACATTATTATTTGTTTATTGGCATCATCATCACTCTGCCTGTTCTACATTTATTGTCCACTTGATGGCATAGTAGAGCAAATGCACCATGAAGCTTCGACACATGTGTGGTACTATTGGATGGAAAGCCTCAATGCTTCATGAAGCTTCATCTCGCCATCACTACTATATTTGTAGGCTATTGGTGACTTACTTAGTTCATGAACGCACTCTCTCACTGGGAAAGCAGACAGCAATGGAACACATGGGCGGCAAGATGGCCGCTGTATTTAAACCCATTAGGACCCCTGGGCTGTCCAGAGAGATGACAGACTATAAATAATAGGACCCCTGGGCCATCAAAGAAGTGCCTGACTGGAAATAACAATACACAGCATAACAAATAATGGGGAATTTACAACAAGTAGTGGTTTAATATATCACAATCTTTAATACAGTCAGGGAATTGTACCCCTCAGTTACAATTACCTTGAGTTACCCGTTTTGTGATACTGACTGTTGGTTCAGTTTACTTAAGAAAGTGAAAAAGCAAAAGTTCTAAATTTGCATAATGCTGAGTAGCAAGTAACATTCTTTCACAGAGAAGGGAGATGTTGTGTTCTGTAATGCATGTGGAAGATGTACTCCCAAGAGTCTCCACTATGGGGCGCAGTTAATACAATGCCCTGTTATGCCTACAGCTGAAGTGCAGAAGAAGAGTACACGTTGCTTGATGATGAGAGAACATGCTGTACCATGCTCGTACCTTAACCTGCTTAACTAAAAGGCTAAAAGAGTAACCTGCTTCCTGAGTCTTATTACTACACCTACCTACATACAAAATACTACGTACGTACTACATAACACTGACGCAGCTGAATGCTGCTGGATACTGAAATGAACTAGCACCACGAAATAGTTATCAAACAGTCATAAAAGATTCCCCCAGTTACAAAACCGAAGAAGTTGTTGCAGTTAAAGCATACCACTTCCGGAAGCGGTTTTGGTGAGTTTCATCAATATTGTGCTGTTCATTGTCGAATGTACAAAATCGCTAGCTCAATGCTAATTAGCTAATAATGTAGCTTCATCCTGAGTCATGCTAGCGAAGCTCCAAGCTCAATTTGGCTAAATGAAAACTAGAAAGAAACCATTTCAGAAGTACTTATAATTGTATTGATATGCTGTATGATAAGAATATGGTCTATATACATTTTGACTGCTTTTGAGAGTTTAATATGGAATGTGAGGAATGTTCGCATATGCTAGTGCACTTTAGCCTAACTTAGCATAAGACAGATGGATATTCCCACGTGCTGTGATAAGGTAGCCTACTTTAGCTTAGCATAGCTAAAAGTAGCGCGATTGATTATTCATTCTAAAAGCAATGAAAAGATGATGAAGCAATGAAAGATGGTAAATAGCTTTTATTTTCTGAATGCCTGTATAACGCAGGCCAGGTTTTTCTACCACCCCGTTCCACCCCCGGGAAGAGTTCCCAGGAGTCCCGACCGACCACCACTCATCACGTGTGCCCACGCGGGACGAGGCAGTGTGCCGGACCGACACAAGATGGCGAGCCAACCCACTGAACCTCAGATCTAGATCAAGGCTATACCCGGCCTGATCTGATTACCCCTGTTGCCTCAACACCCTGTTGCCTCAACAGCCTGGTAGGATTGTGAAATTACCTTCCTCATGCCCAGTGAGGAAGTGGATCAGGAATTAACGAACTAATTGAACTTGAGTCACAAGAACTTCCAAGGACCATCATATCCTTTTCTATGATACGAACTGATTGAACGAGAGCACAAGGACTTCCAAGGGCTTTTGACCCCGTTTTACCTTTTGTATTATGATATTGTATTTTGTATTTGATTGATGCACATTGTATATATGGGTACTGATATTTATCCTGTAAGAAAGGAGAGTTAAAGGGTAAATGCACCCAGTAAGATACTTGAACCACTGATATTTCTCCTGTAAGAAGGGAGAGTTAAAGGGTAAATGCACCCAGTAAGATACTTGAACTACTGATATTTCTCCTGTACGAGGGAGAGTTAAAGGGTAAATTCACCCAATAAGATACCTGAACTACTGATGTTCTCCTGTAAAGAGGACGAGTTAAAGGGTCAATGCACCCAGTAAGATACTTGAATCTCACTGATAACATATTGATTATAGTTGAATCACTGATGGTTCTCCTGTAAAGAAAAATGGTTTAAAGGGTCATTTCACCTGATAAGGTATTTACATTCCTATAACCTTGAATATTTCTACTGGTACTTTGTTCGTATTACACCTGCAAAGGAAGAGTTTAACGGGTCATTTCACCTAATAAGGTACTTGCATTCCCTGCACACTTAAAGGTTTAAATTAATATGTTTAAACACTTACCTATTGAAATGATAAACTGATATAGAGTTTACTGAATTATAAACTGTTATAGAGTTTACTGATCTGAAATTGCAGAAGAAACATAATGAGTTGCTCATGAAAAGGGGATACATCTAATGTCCAACTTTAAACCTAGCTTTTAGCTAGTGATAACCTCAGAGACGTCTGAACCGAACCAAATGTGTTGATCCAATCAACCTAGAACCTGATATCGAACTAACCCTCCTGAAAGAAGGAGTGGTTAATGAAAGAACCTAAAAGGGATACTTCACTTTACCTCACTGTCAATGTATGTATTGTAATTTGTCTAGCTAGCACGCTTGTTGTGAATAAACTACCGGTCACTGTTATAACCTTGTCTCTGGTCTACTACTCCTTTAACTGTGTATATTACTCCTCTCCTCATTCGAACCTAGAACTGGTCCGTGGCGAACAGCTGTTACTGTTAGTGACACAAGTGCTACACAAGCTACCTACCATAGACAGTATATTCACCGAGCGGTCCGTCAGCAAGGCACACAGGATCCTGAGAGACCCCAGCCACCCAAACCACACACTGTTTGAGCTCATGCCGTCTGGCAGACGGTACCGCGGTCTCAGGTCCACATCCAAGAGAACACATGAACAGCTACTACAGTCTCAGGTCCACATCCAAGAGGACACTGAACAGCTACTACAGTCTCAGGTCCACATCCAAGAGAACACTGAGCAGCTACTACAGTCTCAGGTCCACATCCAAGAGAACACTGAACAGCTACTACAGTCTCAGGTCCACATCCAAGAGAACACTGAGCAGCTACTACAGTCTCAGGTCCACAACCAAGAGAACACTGAGCAGCTACTACAGTCTCAGGTCCACATCCAAGAGAACACTGAACAGCTACTACAGTATCAGGTCCACATCCAAGAGAACACTGAACAGCTACTACAGTCTCAGGTCCACATCCAAGAGAACACTGAACAGCTACTACAGTCTCAGGTCCACCTCCAAGAGAACACTGAACAGCTACTTCCACCGGGCAAACAGACTACTGACGAATAGACTCTCAATGATCACATGAGCTACACACACAAGCACCGTAAGTGACCTACACACCACACAAGCACACTTATTACACACACACACACTGCTGCTAATATTTAACTTGTATATGCAAGGAGGACAGCTGCTGGAGAGGTTGAAAAAGAGAAAGAGGGAGTTGTGCGGGAACTTTCTGAGAGGATCCAGCGGGGAGATGTTCAAGAAGGTGGTGATGGGGAAGGTGGATGGAGAGAGAGGAAGTGGAAGACCAAGAAGAGGCTGGGTAGACGACGTCTGTGATTGGAGCAGAGTGAGAGGCGGAGTCACGGAGTTGGAGAGAAGAAGTGGGGACAGAATGGGTTGGAGAGTGATAGGCAACCTTCGGAACGAAGAAGCCACCTGATGACGATGATTAGACTAGAATAATATAATTGTTAGACTAGAAGTCTTTATTTGTCATGCAGTTTTAACACACACACGCGACCCACAGGAACACACACACACATGCACTGAGTCGTTGTATAAGTGTGTATAGATAGAATATATGTTGTGTATTATGTTTAGCCTACAGTTTAGTTTATAGTTTTAGTTTATAGTCTATCGTTTATAGCTATGTATTCGAGTAGGGTGTACCTGCAGTGCCGGAGGACCACATTTCTGGGCGGGGCTTGTGGACCTGAGGTTGGTTAGCGGACCTGAGGTTGGTTATAGGCGGGGCTTGCGGACCTGAGGCTTGCTAAGCACTACTGCGCATGCGGATGAGGGGGTGGGGGGGGGCTCTCTCATGTGCTCTCTCTCTCGTATACTTTTCACATACAGTACAAGGAATTTGCTTTGGACCTTACTGGTGCGATTGTTTGATTGATTGATTGAAAATGTTTTACTGCATATGCTCTTTGCAATTCTAATTTGTTCACAGCATTGTGCAAAAGAAAATACAAACTTATTTACAACAAACATAACATGAGAAACACCCTTTGGGTAGAGCTGTAAACAATATTGCAGTACATATTGGAACTGAATTGGAACAAACACAGTACTGTAAATCATTCATTCACATCCAGACGTTCCTGTCTGTCTGGCCACATATTTTCATCGACATCACAGCGAATATCATCCCTGGCAATGCAGCGAGTACATATTACTGTATACTGTACCATAACAGTGCTTCCCACTTGTAAAATGCTGCAGTACAGTACCATACTCTAAATATGGCAAATCTTTACAGTAAATCTGTGCTGCAGTAAAGTTTTATGTCTAAATGTAAAATGTAAAAAGGGACAAGTTATTGTCCCACTGTAAGCTTCATGTATGACACAATGGCAGTAGTGCAGTGAAGATTGTTTAGTGATGAATTACTGTATATACACACCTGTTCTCCTGACAAAATATTTGAATAATTGAATTTACAGTGGTTCTCCCAACATTTGGCTGCACCTTTAGACCAGCATCAGCCATTGTGAGGCCGTGATTGACAACATGGTCCACAATTGTAGCCCTAATTTCGTCAGGAATCTGCCTAGATGTACTTGGCCTCTTCTGCCTCTTCCCCTGTTTTGTCCCCTTCCCCTTCCTCCCTGCATGTCTATGTTCCCCGGGTCCTATGTTCCCCGGGTCCGATGTTCCCCGGTAGCGATAGATAGTCAGACCACCAGCCCTGATTCCAAACTCTAACCTTAACCAACTTCGAAAGAGGGCCTAAGCTTAACCAGTTCGAAACAAGGCGGACATTAATAATTAATAAAATAATACAAATTAATAAAATGTTCAATCAATCAATCAATCAGGGAACATAGGACACGGGGAACATAGGACCCGGGGAACATAGGGATGACCCCGTACACACTATGTCCTGCTCGTTTCATATTATGCTTGCTAGTTGAGGGTTCATGGGATTCAGCTCTGAGTTACTGGTGACAGTACTGTATATTTGTATATCTGTATGTCATAAATGTCATGATGAATTGAAAATGGGGGACCCTGGTGTAAACAAGGCCGAAAGTCTTTCTCTGGTCTGCATCCCCTTAACAATTGTGTGTATTGAGCCGTACTGTATTGTACCCATTCTGCAATCTGTTGATAAAGTTTTCAATCAATCAATCAATCAATCAATCAATCAAAACCACTCAATACAATAAAACACATTTATAATCATCACCAGTCTTCATTTTCGCTCCATTGAATTGCAGGTCACTCTTTATGTTAGGTAGTGGTTAGCTGACGTTTGCTAATTGCTAGCTAGCTACAGTAACATCAACCAGTGTAAATGGAAGATTGCTCCACTTCTACAAGGTCCATTTCTTGGTATAGGGACATCTATGGATCTCAGGGAATGTATTCCCAGTGTCACAGACAATATTGTGTCTGTTACTAGGCTTGAGTAAATTGTGATGAAACAAAGGAGAATATCAATTTTATTTTTTTTCCTTTTCTTTTTTCATCTTCCGATGGTGAATAACACTATGCTAAAAATGACCAGACATGAAACATTGCCACTGAGGTCATTCAACACCTTCTTGAGATCACTTGTACAAAAAATGAATAAAGGGAAGATGATTAAAAAAGGAGATTTTGTAGAGACAGTACTGAATTCTGCCATCCCATGCAATTTGAAATTATGATTATAGAATATAGAATATCAGGCGGCTGGGTGGCGCAGCGGACTAAGCGCTCGTCACCAACGCGAGAGACACTGGTATCGAATCCGGCTGTCAGCGTTGCCTCCGGCTTGGGCCGGCCGCCATACATGGCTCAATTGGCAGAGTCAGCGGGAGGGGAGTCGATGGGTGGTAGTCTGGTCGTTGTAAACAGCGACTCCTACAGGTCGGTCAGGGCGCCTGCACAGCGAGGAAGGGAGATGGTGAGGGTAGTGTGACCTCCCACACGTTACACCTCGCCAATGAGAGTCCACGCTGGCAGGTGAAAAGAAGTGGCTGGCTGACTCCGCATGTATCGGAGGGGACATGTGATAGTATCTATCAACCCTCCCTAGACCGACCAGTGGGGGGTACATGCGAGCAACGACCAGGAAGGGAAGGGGGGAATTGGCATGATGACTAAATTGGGATGGGAGAAAAATACAGAAAAACAGGAGGAGAAAAAATGGATAAAAAAAAATATATATAGAATATCAGGCCACGAGTGATCATCTCGTCTGGGCTGAGTACACCTATAACACCTTGACAAATTCCTCAGAGACTCAGCAGCCACCATCACTCCAGTCAGAGTGAGCAGTAGCGTCACATCAGAGAGTCACCATCAGTAGAGGGAGTTGAAGGAGAGTTGTGGCAACTGTACCTCAGTCCAGCATCCAATAACGTTTGTATGTCTGCTCTCACATTCACCACTAGAGGGAGCCATAATACAATTTATGTCATTTGATCAGACTTGATTGTGGTGCAATGGAAACCCCCAGTGTGTGTGTGTGATTGAGTGTAGGTCAGGCTTGTGGTTTCTGGGACACGAGAATTCACTGTTGAGCCTTCTTGAGTTGTCTGGGGTCTAACTCTAGTGGTTCTCAACATGGGGTCCGGGGACCGCCTGGGGTCCTTGAGGAGAGGTTCCAGCCGGTCCCCCAGTGAGAGCATGTGTAATAACTTAGGTCTCACTACTGTTATCTCAGTACAGCCAGGAACTCTGGACTAAATCTTAACAATAATCTTCAACAACATCTTAACTAGACGAGGTGGTGTGTCCTAATGTGTATCAGTTTAGTCCTCCACATGAAAAAGATATATATATACTTATATATACTCACTTATACTTCCTTACATTTCTTACTGTGTGGAAGTATGGGGGTCGACATTTAAAAATACAGTAAATCCAATAGTCGTACTGCAAAAGCGGGCCATTCGGAACCTTTTCAAGGCTGGTTACTATGAACACACAAATCCATTGTTTATAAAGTCTCATATAATGAAATTTAATGATTTGGTTTACTATAAAAATATGCAAATAATGTACAGAGCTAAAGCAAAGTTACTCCCAGGTGGGGTGCAAAGGTTTTTTTCAACACATGAAAGAAAATATGATTTGAGAGATATTTGTAAATTTACTGTTCAGAAAGCTAAGAAAGGGATTAAAAGGAGGTGTATTTCTATTATTGGGGTTAACTTGTGGAACAATGCGGATATACAGTTAAGAATGAGTAATTCGATTTTGGTTTTTAAGAAAAAGGTTTGTAAAGCAATTTTTGAAAAATACAAGGGTGAATAACACTGTTTTGTTTTCTTTTTTCTTTTAGAATACTGTTTTGGAATCTACATTTTTGTATTTTTGTATTTTTTTTTTTTTTAATGCTAAATTTTGAAAAACTACACTGTTTTGCTTGCTTTTTTTTCTTTTCTTTATAATACTGTTTTGGAGTAAAAAAAAATTGGTAAGAATATAGGACAGGCACATATAAGCACTATGCTTCAGTCTCTACCTTTTCAGTCACTGTAAATAATCAAATATTGATAAATGATGATGTATATTGTACTTTTTTTTTATGACTGAAAAAAATAAACTACTACTACTACTACTACTCTCACTATATATATATATATTAGAGGTGGGCATAGATAATTTTTTTTAATCTAGATTAATCTATCTGCAATCCTGGATTTAATCTAGATTAGATAAAAATGGCTAAAAAAAATTTTAAAAACCTGCCGAAGGCATTCAAAATATGTGTGTTCTACCCAAATAATTACCAGAAGTAAGTCCTTACTTTTTCTTTCCTCCTTATGTTTCTCAGGCCAGGTGGCCCATTACACCATGAGCCCATCTCCCGTTTCCAAAATGCATTACAGACTGTTTGAAAAAGCTGTTTTGCTATGATAATTGGTAATGAAATATTAAAATAATGTTCAATAAGATGTACTTGTGTTTAATAAGTTGTTTTATTCAGAAGTTAACACAAATAAATAATATTACCAGTACAGTACAGTATCTAGCACACTCTCAGGAGCAAAACAGAAAGAATCATTTCAAACTTGAACTATGTGACATGCAGGCATGCGTTGTTCATGGGACGGGGTAGCACGGTGTGCAAGCTCACTCGCTATTTGCATATCAATAGCACCGGTCGTCAGGTGTGTTAAATACGTTCTCAGACACATTCACACCTAACTTGTTGTGAAGACGTGTTACATTCCATTCGTAGAGGCAATTAGGCACTGTCTTTAGTCTGTGCCCAAGCGAGGGGACATTAAATGCGCATTCGTGGGAGCGCGCGCACGCGCCGGGAGCGCGCGTGCACGTGGTGCGTGTCACCCCAGATGATTTCAATAACGCACCACTGGTGACATGGCTTGACTCAATCCAGTGGAGTTGCTCAGTGGCCAATGGTGTCAACTGTGGTTGTACTGGGCAGCTCCCAGGTGTGAATGGAACTGTGTGAATGTGAAGCAGGGCGTTCCTGAAAAAGAGCATCTGTGCTCAGCGAACCTACCCTGGGTAAATAAAGGTAAAAAAAAAAATTTTTTTTTTTTTTTTTTTTTTTTTTTTAGATTAATGCGTTAATTATATTATCGCGCGATACTAGTATAGCGTTAACGCAGCACGTTAACGCCGTTAACGGCCCAGCTCTCTATATATAAGAAAACAATATAATTACATTACTGACTATGTGTTCTTTCTGATCTGAAGTTTGCATTTCTCTCTTGATGCCATAATAACAATGTGTAGTCATTACCTCTCCTCTGGAGTTGCATCGCAGACATAAATAGCGTGCACCTGTGTTTTCTGGTACCGGCCCGGGATGATGAGGGGTGCAGGTCTGGGATGATGAGGGGTGCAGATCTAATGGGAGGATGAGGGGTGCAGGTCTGGGAGGATGAGGGGTGCAGGTCTGGGAGGATGATGAGGGGTGCAGGTCTAATGGGATGATGAGGGGTGCAGGTCTAATGGGATGATGAGGGGTGCAGGTCTAATGGGATGATGAGGGGTGCAGGTCTAATGGGATGATGAGGGGTGCAGGTCTAATGGGATGATGAGGGGTGCAGGTCTAATGGGATGATGAGGGGTGCAGGTCTAATGGGATGATGAGGGGTGCAGGTCTAATGGGAGGATGAGGGGTGCAGGTCTGGGAGGATGAGGGGTGCAGCTCTGGGAGGATGAGGGGTGCAGGTCTGGGATGATGAGGGGTGCAGGTCTGGGAGGATGAGGGGTGCAGGTCTGGGAGGATGAGGGGTGCAGGTCTGGGAGGATGAGGGGTGCAGGTCTGGGAGGATGAGGGGTGCAGGTCTGGGATGATGAGGGGTGCAGGTCTAATGGGATGATGAGGGGTGCAGGTCTGGGAGGATGAGGGGTGCAGGTCTGGGAGGATGAGGGGTGCAGGTCTGGGAGGATGAGGGGTGCAGGTCTAATGGGATGATGAGGGGTGCAGGTCTAATGGGAGGATGAGGGGTGCAGGTCTGGGATGATGAGGGGTGCAGGTCTGGGAGGATGAGGGGTGCAGGTCTAATGGGATGATGAGGGGTGCAGGTCTGGGATGATGAGGGGTGCAGGTCTGGGAGGATGAGGGGTGCAGGTCTGGGAGGATGAGGGGTGCAGGTCTGGGATGATGAGGGGTGCAGGTCTAATGGGAGGATGAGGGGTGCAGGTCTGGGATGATGAGGGGTGCAGGTCTAATGGGATGATGAGGGGTGCAGGTCTAATGGGAGGATGAGGGGTGCAGGTCTAATGGGAGGATGAGGGGTGCAGGTCTGGGAGGATGAGGGGTGCAGGTCTGGGAGGATGAGGGGTGCAGGTCTGGGATGATGAGGGGTGCAGGTCTAATGGGATGATGAGGGGTGCAGGTCTAATTGGAGGATGAGGGGTGCAGGTCTGGGAGGATGAGGGGTGCAGGTCTGGGATGATGAGGGGTGCAGGTCTGGGAGGATGAGGGGTGCAGGTCTGGGAGGATGAGGGGTGCAGGTCTGGGATGATGAGGGGTGCAGGTCTGGGAGGATGAGGGGTGCAGGTCTGGGATGATGAGGGGTGCAGGTCTGGGATGATGAGGGGTGCAGGTCTAATGGGATGATGAGGGGTGCAGGTCTAATGGGAGGATGAGGGGTGCAGGTCTGGGAGGATGAGGGGTGCAGGTCTGGGATGATGAGGGGTGCAGGTCTGGGAGGATGAGGGGTGCAGGTCTAATGGGATGATGAGGGGTGCAGGTCTGGGAGGATGAGGGGTGCAGGTCTAATGGGAGGATGAGGGGTGCAGGTCTAATGGGATGATGAGGGGTGCAGGTCTGGGAGGATGAGGGGTGCAGGTCTGGGAGGATGAGGGGTGCAGGTCTGGGAGGATGAGGGGTGCAGGTCTAATGGGATGATGAGGGGTGCAGGTCTAATGGGATGATGAGGGGTGCAGGTCTAATGGGATGATGAGGGGTGCAGGTCTAATGGGATGATGAGGGGTGCAGGTCTGGGAGGATGAGGGGTGCAGGTCTGGGAGGATGAGGGGTGCAGGTCTGGGAGGATGAGGGGTGCAGGTCTAATGGGATGATGAGGGGTGCAGGTCTAATGGGATGATGAGGGGTGCAGGTCTAATGGGAGGATGAGGGGTGCAGGTCTGGGATGATGAGGGGTGCAGGTCTGGGAGGATGAGGGGTGCAGGTCTAATGGGATGATGAGGGGTGCAGGTCTGGGATGATGAGGGGTGCAGGTCTGGGAGGATGAGGGGTGCAGGTCTGGGAGGATGAGGGGTGCAGGTCTGGGATGATGAGGGGTGCAGGTCTAATGGGAGGATGAGGGGTGCAGGTCTGGGATGATGAGGGGTGCAGGTCTAATGGGATGATGAGGGGTGCAGGTCTAATGGGAGGATGAGGGGTGCAGGTCTAATGGGAGGATGAGGGGTGCAGGTCTGGGAGGATGAGGGGTGCAGGTCTGGGAGGATGAGGGGTGCAGGTCTGGGATGATGAGGGATGCAGGTCTAATGGGATGATGAGGGGTGCAGGTCTAATTGGAGGATGAGGGGTGCAGGTCTGGGAGGATGAGGGGTGCAGGTCTGGGAGGATGAGGGGTGCAGGTCTAATGGGATGATGAGGGGTGCAGGTCTAATGGGAGGATGAGGGGTGCAGGTCTGGGAGGATGAGGGGTGCAGGTCTGGGATGATGAGGGGTGCAGGTCTGGGAGGATGAGGGGTGCAGGTCTAATGGGATGATGAGGGGTGCAGGTCTGGGAGGATGAGGGGTGCAGGTCTAATGGGAGGATGAGGGGTGCAGGTCTAATGGGATGATGAGGGGTGCAGGTCTGGGAGGATGAGGGGTGCAGGTCTGGGAGGATGAGGGGTGCAGGTCTGGGAGGATGAGGGGTGCAGGTCTAATGGGAGGATGAGGGGTGCAGGTCTAATGGGAGGATGAGGGGTGCAGGTCTAATGGGATGATGAGGGGTGCAGGTCTAATGGGATGATGAGGGGTGCAGGTCTAATGGGATGATGAGGGGTGCAGGTCTAATGGGATGATGAGGGGTGCAGGTCTAATGGGATGATGAGGGGTGCAGGTCTAATGGGATGATGAGGGGTGCAGGTCTGGGAGGATGAGGGGTGCAGGTCTAATGGGATGATGAGGGGTGCAGGTCTAATGGGAGGATGAGGGGTGCAGGTCTAATGGGAGGATGATGGGTGCAGGTCTAATGGGATGATGAGGGGTGCAGGTCTGGGAGGATGAGGGGTGCAGGTCTAATGGGAGGATGAGGGGTGCAGGTCTGGGAGGATGAGGGGTGCAGGTCTAATGGGAGGATGAGGGGTGCAGGTCTAATGGGATGATGAGGGGTGCAGGTCTGGGATGATGAGGGGTGCAGGTCTAATGGGATGATGAGGGGTGCAGGTCTAATGGGAGGATGAGGGGTGCAGGTCTAATGGGAGGATGAGGGGTGCAGGTCTAATGGGATGATAAGGGGTGCAGGTCTGGGATGATGAGGGGTGCAGGTCTGGGAGGATGAGGGGTGCAGGTCTAATGGGAGGATGAGGGGTGCAGGTCTAATGGGAGGATGAGGGGTGCAGGTCTAATGGGATGATGAGGGGTGCAGGTCTAATGGGAGGATGAGGGGTGCAGGTCTAATGGGATGATGAGGGGTGCAGGTCTGGGAGGATGAGGGGTGCAGGTCTGGGAGGATGAGGGGTGCAGGTCTGGGATGATGAGGGGTGCAGATCTAATGGGAGGATGAGGGGTGCAGGTCTGGGAGGATGAGGGGTGCAGGTCTGGGAGGATGATGAGGGGTGCAGGTCTAATGGGATGATGAGGGGTGCAGGTCTAATGGGATGATGAGGGGTGCAGGTCTAATGGGATGATGAGGGGTGCAGGTCTAATGGGATGATGAGGGGTGCAGGTCTAATGGGATGATGAGGGGTGCAGGTCTAATGGGATGATGAGGGGTGCAGGTCTAATGGGAGGATGAGGGGTGCAGGTCTGGGAGGATGAGGGGTGCAGGTCTGGGAGGATGAGGGGTGCAGGTCTGGGATGATGAGGGGTGCAGGTCTGGGAGGATGAGGGGTGCAGGTCTGGGAGGATGAGGGGTGCAGGTCTGGGAGGATGAGGGGTGCAGGTCTGGGAGGATGAGGGGTGCAGGTCTAATGGGATGATGAGGGGTGCAGGTCTAATGGGATGATGAGGGGTGCAGGTCTGGGAGGATGAGGGGTGCAGGTCTGGGAGGATGAGGGGTGCAGGTCTGGGAGGATGAGGGGTGCAGGTATAATGGGATGATGAGGGGTGCAGGTCTAATGGGATGATGAGGGGTGCAGGTCTAATGGGAGGATGAGGGGTGCAGGTCTGGGATGATGAGGGGTGCAGGTCTAATGGGATGATGAGGGGTGCAGGTCTAATGGGAGGATGAGGGGTGCAGGTCTAATGGGATGATGAGGGGTGCAGGGCTGGGATGATGAGGGGTGCAGGTCTGGGAGGATGAGGGGTGCAGGTCTGGGAGGATGAGGGGTGCAGGTCTGGGATGATGAGGGGTGCAGGTCTAATGGGAGGATGAGGGGTGCAGGTCTGGGATGATGAGGGGTGCAGGTCTAATGGGATGATGAGGGGTGCAGGTCTAATGGGAGGATGAGGGGTGCAGGTCTAATGGGAGGATGAGGGGTGCAGGTCTGGGAGGATGAGGGGTGCAGGTCTGGGAGGATGAGGGGTGCAGGTCTGGGATGATGAGGGGTGCAGGTCTAATGGGATGATGAGGGGTGCAGGTCTGGGAGGATGAGGGGTGCAGGTCTGGGAGGATGAGGGGTGCAGGTCTAATGGGATGATGAGGGGTGCAGGTCTAATGGGAGGATGAGGGGTGCAAGTCTGGGAGGATGAGGGGTGCAGGTCTGGGATGATGAGGGGTGCAGGTCTAATGGGATGATGAGGGGTGCAGGTCTGGGAGGATGAGGGGTGCAGGTCTAATGGGATGATGAGGGGTGCAGGTCTGGGAGGATGAGGGGTGCAGGTCTAATGGGAGGATGAGGGGTGCAGGTCTAATGGGATGATGAGGGGTGCAGGTCTGGGAGGATGAGGGGTGCAGGTCTGGGAGGATGAGGGGTGCAGGTCTGGGAGGATGAGGGGTGCAGGTCTAATGGGATGATGAGGGGTGCAGGTCTAATGGGATGATGAGGGGTGCAGGTCTAATGGGATGATGAGGGGTGCAGGTCTAATGGGATGATGAGGGGTGCAGGTCTAATGGGATGATGAGGGGTGCAGGTCTGGGAGGATGAGGGGTGCAGGTCTGGGAGGATGAGGGGTGCAGGTCTGGGAGGATGAGGGGTGCAGGTCTAATGGGATGATGAGGGGTGCAGGTCTAATGGGATGATGAGGGGTGCAGGTCTAATGGGAGGATGAGGGGTGCAGGTCTGGGATGATGAGGGGTGCAGGTCTGGGAGGATGAGGGGTGCAGGTCTAATGGGATGATGAGGGGTGCAGGTCTGGGATGATGAGGGGTGCAGGTCTGGGAGGATGAGGGGTGCAGGTCTGGGAGGATGAGGGGTGCAGGTCTGGGATGATGAGGGGTGCAGGTCTAATGGGAGGATGAGGGGTGCAGGTCTGGGATGATGAGGGGTGCAGGTCTAATGGGATGATGAGGGGTGCAGGTCTAATGGGAGGATGAGGAGTGCAGGTCTAATGGGAGGATGAGGGGTGCAGGTCTGGGAGGATGAGGGGTGCAGGTCTGGGAGGATGAGGGGTGCAGGTCTGGGATGATGAGGGGTGCAGGTCTAATGGGATGATGAGGGGTGCAGGTCTAATTGGAGGATGAGGGGTGCAGGTCTGGGAGGATGAGGGGTGCAGGTCTGGGAGGATGAGGGGTGCAGGTCTAATGGGATGATGAGGGGTGCAGGTCTAATGGGAGGATGAGGGGTGCAGGTCTGGGAGGATGAGGGGTGCAGGTCTGGGATGATGAGGGGTGCAGGTCTGGGAGGATGAGGGGTGCAGGTCTAATGGGATGATGAGGGGTGCAGGTCTGGGAGGATGAGGGGTGCAGGTCTAATGGGAGGATGAGGGGTGCAGGTCTAATGGGATGATGAGGGGTGCAGGTCTGGGAGGATGAGGGGTGCAGGTCTGGGAGGATGAGGGGTGCAGGTCTGGGAGGATGAGGGGTGCAGGTCTAATGGGATGATGAGGGGTGCAGGTCTAATGGGATGATGAGGGGTGCAGGTCTAATGGGATGATGAGGGGTGCAGGTCTAATGGGATGATGAGGGGTGCAGGTCTGGGAGGATGAGGGGTGCAGGTCTAATGGGATGATGAGGGGTGCAGGTCTGGGAGGATGAGGGGTGCAGGTCTAATGGGAGGATGAGGGGTGCAGGTCTAATGGGAGGATGAGGGGTGCAGGTCTAATGGGATGATGAGGGGTGCAGGTCTGGGAGGATGAGGGGTGCAGGTCTAATGGGAGGATGAGGGGTGCAGGTCTGGGAGGATGAGGGGTGCAGGTCTAATGGGAGGATGAGGGGTGCAGGTCTAATGGGATGATGAGGGGTGCAGGTCTAATGGGATGATGAGGGGTGCAGGTCTAATGGGAGGATGAGGGGTGCAGGTCTAATGGGATGATGAGGGGTGCAGGTCTGGGATGATGAGGGGTGCAGGTCTCATGGGATGATGAGGGGTGCAGGTCTAATGGGAGGATGAGGGGTGCAGGTCTAATGGGAGGATGAGGGGTGCAGGTCTAATGGGATGATGAGGGGTGCAGGTCTAATGGGAGGATGAGGGGTGCAGGTCTAATGGGATGATGAGGGGTGCAGGTCTAATGGGATGATGAGGGGTGCAGGTCTGGGAGGATGAGGGGTGCAGGTCTAATGGGAGGATGAGGGGTGCAGGTCTGGGAGGATGAGGGGTGCAGGTCTAATGGGATGATGAGGGGTGCATGTCTAATGGGAGGATGAGGGGTGCAGGTCTAATGGGATGATGAGGGGTGCAGGTCTAATGGGAGGATGAGGGGTGCAGGTCTAATGGGATGATGAGGGGTGCAGGTCTGGGAGGATGAGGGGTGCAGGTCTAATGGGAGGATGAGGGGTGCATGTCTAATGGGAGGATGAGGGGTGCAGGTCTAATGGGATGATGAGGGGTGCAGGTCTAATGGGAGGATGAGGGGTGCAGGTCTAATGGGATGATGAGGGGTGCAGGTCTGGGAGGATGAGGGGTGCAGGTCTAATGGGAGGATGAGGGGTGCAGGTCTGGGAGGATGAGGGGTGCAGGTCTAATGGGATGATGAGGGGTGCAGGTCTAATGGGATGATGAGGGGTGCAGGTCTGGGAGGATGAGGGGTGCAGGTCTGGGAGGATGAGGGGTGCAGGTCTGGGAGGATGAGGGGTGCAGGTCTAATGGGATGATGAGGGGTGCAGGTCTAATGGGATGATGAGGGGTGCAGGTCTAATGGGATTATGAGGGGTGCAGGTCTGGGAGGATGAGGGGTGCAGGTCTGGGAGGATGAGGGGTGCAGGTCTGGGAGGATGAGGGGTGCAGGTCTAATGGGATGATGAGGGGTGCAGGTCTAATGGGATGATGAGGGGTGCAGGTCTAATGGGATGATGAGGGGTGCAGGTCTAATGGGATTATGAGGGGTGCAGGTCTGGGAGGATGAGGGGTGCAGGTCTGGGAGGATGAGGGGTGCAGGTCTGGGAGGATGAGGGGTGCAGGTCTGGGAGGATGAGGGGTGCAGGTCTGGGAGGATGAGGGGTGCAGGTCTAATGGGATGATGAGGGGTGCAGGTCTAATGGGATGATGAGGGGTGCAGGTCTAATGGGATGATGAGGGGTGCAGGTCTAATGGGAGGATGAGGGGTGCAGGTCTAATGGGATTATGAGGGGTGCAGGTCTGGGAGGATGAGGGGTGCAGGTCTAATGGGAGGATGAGGGGTGCAGGTCTGGGAGGATGAGGGGTGCAGGTCTAATGGGATGATGAGGGGTGCAGGTCTAATGGGATGATGAGGGGTGCAGGTCTGGGAGGATGAGGGGTGCAGGTCTGGGAGGATGAGGGGTGCAGGTCTAATGGGATGATGAGGGGTGCAGGTATAATGGGAGGATGAGGGGTGCAGGTCTAATGGGATGATGAGGGGTGCAGGTCTGGGAGGATGAGGGGTGCAGGTCTGGGAGGATGAGGGGTGCAGGTCTAATGGGATGATGAGGGGTGCAGGTCTGGGATGATGAGGGGTGCAGGTCTGGGAGGATGAGGGGTGCAGGTCTGGGAGGATGAGGGGTGCAGGTCTGGGAGGATGAGGGGTGCAGGTCTAATGGGAGGATGAGGGGTGCAGGTCTAATGGGATGATGAGGGGTGCAGGTCTGGGAGGATGAGGGGTGCAGGTCTGGGATGATGAGGGGTGCAGGTCTGGGAGGATGAGGGGTGCAGGTCTGGGATGATGAGGGGTGCAGGTCTAATGGGATGATGAGGGGTGCAGGTCTAATGGGATGATGAGGGGTGCAGGTCTGGGAGGATGAGGGGTGCAGGTCTAATGGGATGATGAGGGGTGCAGGTCTGGGAGGATGAGGGGTGCAGGTCTGGGAGGATGAGGGGTGCAGGTCTAATGGGATGATGAGGGGTGCAGGTCTGGGAGGATGAGGGGTGCAGGTCTGGGAGGATGAGGGGTGCAGGTCTAATGGGATGATGAGGGGTGCAGGTCTGGGAGGATGAGGGGTGCAGGTCTAATGGGAGGATGAGGGGTGCAGGTCTGGGAGGATGAGGGGTGCAGGTCTAATGGGAGGATGAGGGGTGCAGGTCTAATGGGAGGATGAGGGGTGCAGGTCTAATGGGAGGATGAGGGGTGCAGGTCTGGGAGGATGAGGGGTGCAGGTCTAATGGGATGATGAGGGGTGCAGGTCTAATGGGATGATGAGGGGTGCAGGTATAATGGGATGATGAGGGGTGCAGGTCTAATGGGAGGATGAGGGGTGCAGGTCTAATGGGAGGATGAGGGGTGCAGGTCTAATGGGATGATGAGGGGTGCAGGTCTGGGAGGATGAGGGGTGCAGGTCTGGGATGATGAGGGGTGCAGGTCTAATGGGATGATGAGGGGTGCAGGTCTGGGATGATGAGGGGTGCAGGTCTGGGAAGATGAGGGGTGCAGGTATAATGGGATGATGAGGGGTGCAGGTCTAATGGGAGGATGAGGGGTGCAGGTCTGGGAGGATGAGGGGTGCAGGTATAATGGGATGATGAGGGGTGCAGGTCTAATGGGATGATGAGGGGTGCAGGTCTGGGAGGATGAGGGGTGCAGGTCTAATGGGATGATGAGGGGTGCAGGTCTGGGATGATGAGGGGTGCAGGTCTGGGAAGATGAGGGGTGCAGGTATAATGGGATGATGAGGGGTGCAGGTCTGGGAGGATGAGGGGTGCAGGTCTAATGGGAGGATGAGGGGTGCAGGTCTGGGATGATGAGGGGTGCAGGTCTGGGAGGATGAGGGGTGCAGGTCTAATGGGAGGATGAGGGGTGCAGGTCTAATGGGATGATGAGGGGTGCAGGTCTGGGATGATGAGGGGTGCAGGTCCTCCTGGTTTGGGAATAGCACTGCACAAGACCGTAGCAGACTACAAAGAGTGACACGTTCAGCCGAACGCACAATTAGAGGGGGGCTTCCCACCCTCCAGAACATTTACAACAAGCGGTGCAAGGGGAAGGCTAAGAGAATTATTAAGGACTCGAGCCACCCGAACAACTGCCTCTTTGAACTGCTGCCGTCAGGCAAGCGATACCGGAGTCTTATGGCGAGCACAGAAAGACTCAGAAGGAGCTTCTATCCCCAGGCCATCAGGCTGCTAAACGAACAATAATCGCTAAACGAACAATAATCACTATGCAACAACCATCAAATGCACACAGCACACACACCCACACGCACACACTCACTCAAACAAACAACACACTGCAGCACCCACTCTCCACACTTTAGATCACACAAACACACTTACACTTTATATTTATTGATAAAGGATTTGCACTACAACTCGTACACCTACTGTGAATTGTACCTAAACTGCACCTCGTCCATTTATGCCTTGCACTATATAGTATTGTATATTAGTACACTGCACAGTATTGTATATTGTATGGTAACTACGTCTACGAACATTGTACATATGTCTAAACTGAACACTGTGACCTCTTTTTTTACTTCTAATTTTTACTATGTTTTTATTTCATACTTATCTTGTCATGCACAGTCTCTGGAGCGCAACAGTAAGAAGCATTTTGTACAAAAGTATTCTGTACTTCTGTATGACAACTATTAAAGAAACTTGAAACTTGAATGGGAGGATGAGGGGTGCAGGTCTAATGGGATGATGAGGGGTGCAGGTCTGGGATGATGAGGGGTGCAGGTCTAATGGGATGATGAGGGGTGCAGGTCTAATGAGATGATGAGGGGTGCAGGTCTAATGGGAGGATGAGGGGTGCAGGTCTAATGGGAGGATGAGGGGTGCAGGTCTGGGATGATGAGGGGTGCAGGTCTAATGGGATGATGAGGGGTGCAGGTCTGGGATGATGAGGGGTGCAGGTCTAATGGGAGGATGAGGGGTGCAGGTCTGGGAGGATGAGGGGTGCAGGTCTAATGGGAGGATGAGGGGTGCAGGTCTGGGATGATGAGGGGTGCAGGTCTAATGGGATGATGAGGGGTGCAGGTCTAATGGGAGGATGAGGGGTGCAGGTCTAATGGGAGGATGAGGGGTGCAGGTCTAATGGGAGGATGAGGGGTGCAGGTCTAATGGGATGATGAGGGGTGCAGGTCTAATGGGAGGATGAGGGGTGCAGGTCTAATGGGATGATGAGGGGTGCAGGTCTGGGATGATGAGGGGTGCAGGTCTAATGGGAGGATGAGGGGTGCAGGTCTGGGAGGATGAGGGGTGCAGGTCTAATGGGAGGATGAGGGGTGCAGGTCTAATGGGATGATGAGGGGTGCAGGTCTGGGAGGATGAGGGGTGCAGGTCTGGGAGGATGAGGGGTGCAGGTCTGGGATGATGAGGGGTGCAGGTCTGGGATGATGAGGGTTGCAGGTCTGGGAGGATGAGGGGTGCAGGTCTGGGATGATGAGGGGTGCAGGTCTGGGAGGATGAGGGGTGCAGGTCTGGGATGATGAGGGGTGCAGGTCTAATGGGATGATGAGGGGTGCAGGTCTAATGGGATGATGAGGGGTGCAGGTCTGGGATGATGAGGGGTGCAGGTCTGGGAGGATGAGGGGTGCGGGTCTGGGAGGATGAGGGGTGCAGGTCTAATGGGATGATGAGGGGTGCAGGTCTGGGATGATGAGGGGTGCAGGTCTGGGATGATGAGGGGTGCAGGTCTGGGAGGATGAGGGGTGCAGGTCTAATGGGATGATGAGGGGTGCAGGTCTAATGGGATGATGAGGGGTGCAGGTCTGGGATGATGAGGGGTGCAGGTCTGGGATGATGAGGGGTGCAGGTCTGGGATGATGAGGGGTGCAGGTCTGGGAGGATGAGGGGTGCAGGTCTGGGAGGATGAGGGGTGCAGGTCTGGGAGGATGAGGGGTGCAGGTCTGGGATGATGAGGGGTGCAGGTCTGGGATGATGAGGGGTGCAGGTCTGGGAGGATGAGGGGTGCAGGTCTGGGAGGATGAGGGGTGCAGGTCTGGGAGGATGAGGGGTGCAGGTCTGGGAGGATGATGGGTGCAGGTCTGGGAGGATGAGGGGTGCAGGTCTGGGAGGATGAGGGCTGTAGGTCTGGGAGGATGAGGGGTGCAGGTCTGGGATGATGAGGGGTGCAGGTCTGGGAGGATGAGGGGTGCAGGTCTGGGAGGATGAGGGGTGCAGGTCTGGGATGATGAGGGGTGCAGGTCTGGGATGATGAGGGGTGCAGGTCTGGGAGGATGAGGGGTGCAGGTCTGGGAGGATGAGGGGTGCAGGTCTGGGAGGATGAGGGGTGCAGGTCTGGGAGGATGAGGGGTGCAGGTCTGGGAGGATGAGGGGTGCAGGTCTGGGAGGATGAGGGCTGTAGGTCTGGGAGGATGAGGGGTGCAGGTCTGGGATGATGAGGGGTGCAGGTCTGGGAGGATGAGGGGTGCAGGTCTGGGAGGATGAGGGGTGCAGGTCTGGGAGGATGAGGGGTGCAGGTCTGGGAGGATGAGGGGTGCAGGTCTGGGAGGATGAGGGCTGTAGGTCTAATCCGGAGACAGACCAGCGCGATGCTGACTGAGCACAACGCCCGCGGCTTAGCGGTGTGACGGCACCTCCATCACCAGAGAGCCTGCTGCTTGACTAGTTAATATAGTTAACTAGTATACAGCTCAGACACACTAGGGCGACAGTTTTAACAGTGTTCTTAAAACAACAGCCAGTTGCCAGGAGATAAGACATTTGCCGTTGTCTCCAGACTTGTGTGAGACATGACAAAATCCCTAAACCCATCTTTTGTTTTCATTTTCTCATCTTTGTTAATTTTTGTTCATATCTGTTCATTTTTTGACGTCCTGTCAACTTTGTACTTAATTGTAAGCCCGACCAAAGAGCTCTTTCTCACTTTCTGGTCAGACACTTGTGTGTACACTTGTCTCTCTGATTATAAACTAAGCATACTCTTTCTGTGTCCACAGAAACGGATAATAAAACTATGTTCAATTTTTTTATATAATTTGACTCATCTGAATTTCTACAGTTTCACTGTTTGGCTCATTTAAAATATTCCACAACAGAAGTAACCCAGCAAGGCACACTGATGATGATGATGATGATGATGCTGATGATGATGATGATGATGATGATGATGATGATGATGATGATGATGATGATGATGATGATGATGATGATGTAAACTACGGGTTAGTCAGTCACAGTCAACCAGCACTTACTAACAGTTCTGGATGAGTCAGTCTCAGTCAACCAGCACTTACTAACAGTTCTGGATGAGTCAGTCACAGTCAACCAGCACTTACTAACAGTTCTGGATGAGTCAGTCACAGTCAACCAGCACTTACTAACAGTTCTGGATGAGTCAGTCACAGTCAACCAGCACTTACTAACAGTTCTGGATGAGTCAGTCACAGTCAACCAGCACTTACTAACAGTTCTGGATGAGTCAGTCTCAGTCAACCAGCACTTACTAACAGTTCTGGATGAGTCAGTCACAGTCAACCAGCACTTACTAACAGTTCTGGATGAGTCAGTCTCAGTCAACCAGCATTTACTAACAGTTCTGGACAGGGGCGGATTTAGGATTGTAGGAGATCCGGGGCTTAGCCCAGATAGGTGCCAGTTTTTTTTTTTTTTTTGCAGGCAAGGGGTGGTTTGGAGGGGGTCACGCACGACCCCCTCCAAGGCATTTTTTTTTTAATTTAATGAACCTGTACGTGCAATTTCCTGCAATATAGAGCCTTCAATCTTGACCAATAAAGCTGCTCTTTTCACTATAAAACTCAGTTAACCATAACGTAGTTATGGTTAGATTTATATATTGGGGGGGGATATATCATATTTTTCATATGATCAAAAAGTGGTGGAGCAAGATCATACCTTTGCTCCCCCAAGTTCAATAGTGGGAGAGCAGAGATGCTCCGAATGCTCTTATGGCCAGGCGTCTATGATTCACTGATACAAAGTAAAATAGTGCAGTGCAATAAAATAGTTAGTCAAATAGAATAAAATAATGCAATAGTGCATTGCAATAAAATAGTTATCATCGTATTTTTTATGGAGGCCGGTAAGGAGTGCATTACAGTAGTCGAGTTGGCTTGAGATAAAGGCATGGATCTGGTTTTCAGCGTCATTTTGATTTATAAATGGCCGTACTTTAGCTATGTTTCTAAGGTGGAAGAATTAAGTTTTTGTCAACTTGTTGATTATGATTTAAAGCTTAGGTCTGAGTCTACCATAACACCAATACTTAACTCACTCAAATACAGTTAGCAGCTGGATAGACCACAGATGGAAATTAGCTTCTGCTAAATCTGGTGCAAACATATTTTCATGTAACAATGATGAATTGTCAAAAAAAAAAAAAAAAAAAAAAAAAAAAAAAAAATAGATTCGGGGCTTTTCAGAAAACATTCAGGGCTTGAGCCCAAGTAGCCACCCCCTAGCCCCGCCCCTGGTTCTGGATGAGTCAGTCTCAGTCAACCAGCACTTACTAACAGTTCTGGATGAGTCAGTCTCAGTCAACCAGCACTTATACTAACAGTTCTGGATGAGTCAGTCTCAGTCAACCAGCACTTACTAACAGTTCTGGATGAGTCAGTCACAGTCAACCAGCACTTACTAACAGTTCTGGATGAGTCAGTCACAGTCAACCAGCACTTACTAACAGTTATGGATGAGTCAGTCTCAGTCAACCAGCATTTACTAACAGTTCTGGACAGGGGCGGATTTAGGATTGTAGGAGATCCGGGGCTTAGCCCAGATAGGTGCCAGTTTTTTTTTTTTTTTTTTTTTTGCAGGCAAGGGGTGGTTTGGAGGGGGTCACGCACGACCCCCTCCAAGGCATTTTTTTTTAATTGAATGAACCTGTACGTGCAATTTCCTGCAATATAGAGCCTTCAATCTTGACCAATAAAGCTGCTCTTTTCACTATAAAACTCAGTTAACCATAACGTAGTTATGGTTAGATTTATATATTGGGGGGGGATATATCATATTTTTCATATGATCAAAAAGTGGTGGAGCAAGAGCATACCTTTGCTCCCCCAAGTTCAATAGTGGGAGAGCAGAGATGCTCCGAATGCTCTTATGGCCAGGCGTCTATGATTCACTGATACAAAGTAAAATAGTGCAGTGCAATAAAATAGTTAGTAAAATAGAATAAAATAATGCAATAGTGCATTGCAATAAAATAGTTATCATCGTATTTTTTCTGGAGGCCGGTAAGGAGTGCATTACAGTAGTCGAGTTGGCTTGAGATAAAGGCATGGATCTGGTTTTCAGCGTTATTTTGATTTATAAATGGCCGTACTTTAGCTATGTTTCTAAGGTGGAAGAATTAAGTTTTTGTCAACTTGTTGATTATGATTTAAAGCTTAGGTCTGAGTCTACCATAACACCAATACTTAACTCACTCAAATACAGTTAGCAGCTGGATAGACCACAGATGGAAATTAGCTTCTGCTAAATCTGGTGCAAACATATTTTCATGTAACAATGATGAATTGTCAAAAAAAAAAGAAAAAAAAGAAAAAAAAAGAAAATAGATTCGGGGCTTTTCAGAAAACATTCGGGGCTTGAGCCCAAGTAGCCACCCCCTAGCCCCGCCCCTGGTTCTGGATGAGTCAGTCTCAGTCAACCAGCACTTACTAACAGTTCTGGATGAGTCAGTCTCAGTCAACCAGCACTTATACTAACAGTTCTGGATGAGTCAGTCACAGTCAACCAGCACTTACTAACAGTTCTGGATGAGTCAGTCACAGTCAACCAGCACTTACTAACAGTTCTGGATGAGTCAGTCACAGTCAACCAGCACTTACTAACAGTTCTGGATGAGTCAGTCTCAGTCAACCAGCATTTACTAACAGTTCTGGACAGGGGCGGATTTAGGATTGTAGGAGATCCGGGGCTTAGCCCAGATAGGTGCCAGTTTTTTTTGTTTTTTTGCAGGCAAGGGGTGGTTTGGAGGGGGTCACGCACGACCCCCTCCAAGGCATTTTTTTTTTTATTTAATGAACCTGTACGTGCAATTTCCTGCAATATAGAGCCTTCAATCTTGACCAATAAAGCTGCTCTTTTCACTATAAAACTCAGTTAACCATAACGTAGTTATGGTTAGATTTATATATTGGGGGGGGGATATATCATATTTTTCATATGATCAAAAAGTGGTGGAGCAAGAGCATACCTTTGCTCCCCCAAGTTCAATAGTGGGAGAGCAGAGATGCTCCGAATGCTCTTATGGCCAGGCGTCTATGATTCACTGATACAAAGTAAAATAGTGCAGTGCAATAAAATAGTTAGTAAAATAGAATAAAATAATGCAATAGTGCATTGCAATAAAATAGTTATCATCGTATTTTTTCGGGAGGCCGGTAAGGAGTGCATTACAGTAGTCGAGTTGGCTTGAGATAAAGGCATGGATCTGGTTTTCAGCGTCATTTTGATTTATAAATGGCCGTACTTTAGCTATGTTTCTAAGGTGGAAGAATTAAGTTTTTGTCAACTTGTTGATTATGATTTAAAGCTTAGGTCTGAGTCTACCATAACACCAATACTTAACTCACTCAAATACAGTTAGCAGCTGGATAGACCACAGATGGAAATTAGCTTCTGCTAAATCTGGTGCAAACATATTTTCATGTAACAATGATGAATTGTCAAAAAAAAAAAAAAAAAAAAAAATTTAAATAGATTCGGGGCTTTTCAGAAAACATTCAGGGCTTGAGCCCAAGTAGCCACCCCCTAGCCCCGCCCCTGGTTCTGGATGAGTCAGTCTCAGTCAACCAGCACTTACTAACAGTTCTGGATGAGTCAGTCTCAGTCAACCAGCACTTATACTAACAGTTTTGGATGAGTCAGTCTCAGTCAACCAGCACTTACTAACAGTTCTGGATGAGTCAGTCACAGTCAACCAGCACTTACTAACAGTTCTGGATGAGTCAGTCACAGTCAACCAGCACTTACTAACAGTTATGGATGAGTCAGTCTCAGTCAACCAGCATTTACTAACAGTTCTGGACAGGGGCGGATTTAGGATTGTAGGAGATCCGGGACTTAGCCCAGATAGGTGCCAGTTTTTTTTTTTTTTTTGCAGGCAAGGGGTGGTTTGGAGGGGGTCACGCACGACCCCCTCCAAGGCATTTTTTTTTAATTGAATGAACCTGTACGTGCAATTTCCTGCAATATAGAGCCTTCAATCTTGACCAATAAAGCTGCTCTTTTCACTATAAAACTCAGTTAACCATAACGTAGTTATGGTTAGATTTATATATTGGGGGGGGATATATCATATTTTTCATATGATCAAAAAGTGGTGGAGCAAGAGCATACCTTTGCTCCCCCAAGTTCAATAGTGGGAGAGCAGAGATGCTCCGAATGCTCTTATGGCCAGGCGTCTATGATTCACTGATACAAAGTAAAATAGTGCAGTGCAATAAAATAGTTAGTAAAATAGAATAAAATAATGCAATAGTGCATTGCAATAAAATAGTTATCATCGTATTTTTTCTGGAGGCCGGTAAGGAGTGCATTACAGTAGTCGAGTTGGCTTGAGATAAAGGCATGGATCTGGTTTTCAGCGTCATTTTGATTTATAAATGGCCGTACTTTAGCTATGTTTCTAAGGTGGAAGAATTAAGTTTTTGTCAACTTGTTGATTATGATTTAAAGCTTAGGTCTGAGTCTACCATAACACCAATACTTAACTCACTCAAATACAGTTAGCAGCTGGATAGACCACAGATGGAAATTAGCTTCTGCTAAATCTGGTGCAAACATATTTTCATGTAACAATGATGAATTGTCAAAAAAAAAAGAAAAAAAAAGAAAAAAAAAGAAAATAGATTCGGGGCTTTTCAGAAAACATTCGGGGCTTGAGCCCAAGTAGCCACCCCCTAGCCCCGCCCCTGGGATTGTAGGAGATCCGGGGCTTAGCCCAGATAGGTGCCAGTTTTTTTTGTTTTTTTGCAGGCAAGGGGTGGTTTGGAGGGGGTCACGCACGACCCCCTCCAAGGCATTTTTTTTTAATTTAATGAACCTGTACGTGCAATTTCCTGCAATATAGAGCCTTCAATCTTGACCAATAAAGCTGCTCTTTTCACTATAAAACTCAGTTAACCATAACGTAGTTATGGTTAGATTTATATATTGGGGGGGGGGATATATCATATTTTTCATATGATCAAAAAGTGGTGGAGCAAGAGCATACCTTTGCTCCCCCAAGTTCAATAGTGGGAGAGCAGAGATGCTCCGAATGCTCTTATGGCCAGGCGTCTATGATTCACTGATACAAAGTAAAATAGTGCAGTGCAATAAAATAGTTAGTAAAATAGAATAAAATAATGCAATAGTGCATTGCAATAAAATAGTTATCATCGTATTTTTTCGGGAGGCCGGTAAGGAGTGCATTACAGTAGTCGAGTTGGCTTGAGATAAAGGCATGGATCTGGTTTTCAGCGTCATTTTGATTTATAAATGGCCGTACTTTAGCTATGTTTCTAAGGTGGAAGAATTAAGTTTTTGTCAACTTGTTGATTATGATTTAAAGCTTAGGTCTGAGTCTACCATAACACCAATACTTAACTCACTCAAATACTGTTAGCAGCTGGATAGACCACAGATGGAAATTAGCTTCTGCTAAATCTGGTGCAAACATATTTTCATGTAACAATGATGAATTGTCAAAAAAAAGAAAAAAAAAAAAGATTTTTTTTTTTTTTTAAATAGATTCGGGGCTTTTCAGAAAACATTCGGGGCTTGAGCCCAAGTAGCCACCCCCTAGCCCCGCCCCTGGTTCTGGATGAGTCAGTCTCAGTCAACCAGCACTTACTAACAGTTCTGGATGAGTCAGTCTCAGTCAACCAGCACTTATACTAACAGTTCTGGATGAGTCAGTCTCAGTCAACCAGCACTTACTAACAGTTCTGGATGAGTCAGTCTCAGTCAACCAGCACTTATACTAACAGTTCTGGATGAGTCAGTCACAGTCAACCAGCACTTACTAACAGTTCTGGATGAGTCAGTCACAGTCAACCAGCACTTACTAACAGTTCTGGATGAGTCAGTCACAGTCAACCAGCACTTACTAACAGTTCCTGTTCTTCAGCTCAGCTGGTTAGTGTGGCCGTCTGTGGATGATCCTATGGTTACAAGTTCAAAACCATTAATATTTACATTTAGTCATTTAACGCTTTTATTCAAAGTGACTTATGTGATGCCCACTAGAAGTGGTATCACGTTAATAATCATTAGATTATATGTGTCAAAACGTTGTGAACATACTTATACAGTATTACTTCCATCAGAAATAAGGTAGAACAGTCATGTCATACTTAATGGACAACATTAATATAATTTGGTCAATAGGTGGCAGTATAGGACTTGTGTTCAGTAACTTCGCCTTCTAGGGAACCGTACTCTGCTACCTACGGGCGCACGAGGCACGCTGATCCTCACAATTGAGAGGATTCAGAACCAGTAACATCATGTCCGCGCCTCCTTTTGTCCATGACTAACTACAACCTGTTTCATAGGTGGGTAATACATTACAAAACACACATAAAGGTTAACAATGATACATGCAATGTCGAGAGCCCAATGAGGTGATGTTTGAGTCAAGTTTAAGAAGTTTAAGACGACGAGTAAAGTGGTTTAGAAGTTGACCGTCAATTGATGATGCCGTGTCTCGGGGGCCGGGCACATTAAATAGAGTGTTGAAATACAATTCCCCATTAATCATTAAAGTGTCATAGCTAATTATCTCCAAGGGAATTATAAAGGTTATGTTTGGAAAATATGTACTGTTTGAGTTGAAATGTTGTTTGGTAAATGAATATTGACATATTTGGTATAAGTGTTAAAAGGTGGTTGAGGACTAGAATTAGCCCACGCTAGCTAGAAGTTAGCTAGGCACTGGAGCTGTCCCTCGTGCTCTCTCTCTCTCTCTCTCTCTCTCTCTCTCTCTCTCTCTCTCTCTCTCTCTCTCTCTCTCTCTCTCTCTCTCTCTCGCTCTCTCTCTCTCTTTCTATCCCGCACTCCATTAAATGTAAATATAAATCTATTCATTTGGGTTTCACCATGGCCACGGTTTAGCTAATTCCTAGTAAGGCTGAGATCGGCCATATACGTATATATTAATGCACTTTCGATGCACATTGATTAAAGGTTCAAACGAACTTGAGTTGGAACATAAATATGAGTGTCACAGAGGTGGTGAGGTTATTCCTGTGCACTATAGCAGGGGTTCCCAAACTTTTCAGACCGCGACCCCCAAATAACGGTGTCAGAGAGCCGCGACCCCCACTATTATAGGAGGTAAAAAAAATTTAAACTAGATTTTTTTTTTTTTTTTTTTTTTAGAAATGGAAATGTAGGTTGAAACATGCAAACGTTCAAACGCACACACACTAATAAGCATTGTAGGCTTTTAACCAGGGCCGGACTGGGGAAATCATTTAGGCCAGGAAATATAGTACAAAATATAGCCCCAGTCAGGCCACTTTTTAAGCAGGGGGTCTGGGGGTCCCCCACCAGGACATTTTTTGTTCAAATCAAAGTCGATTTTTCTGGGGGGGATTATTACAGGCTAGCATGTGTCAATGATTAGCAACAACAGTTTTTTGTAAGGGTCCCGCCTCCACCAATCACATGTGGCTCCCTTTGTGTGTGTGTGTGAGAGCAAGAGAGAGAGAGAGAGAGAGATTTTTATTTTATTTAACCTTTATTTTACCAGGTAGTCACTTAAGATCAAACTTGTGTGGGTTGCAGTGATCTCCTGGTTGTTCCCCACCTAGGTTATCTAACTATTGCGCTGCTGCAACTAGAAACACTGTCCTGGCCTGCTTCTAAGTTCAGTGGCCTGATTGCATAAAAAAATATATATATATATATATTTGAAAGGAAAATGCTACCGGAGTGAACCAGGGTATCCTAAAAGGGTAGAATGTGTACTGTAATGATGAATATGCTTTTGAATTCATGAAGAACGGAACTATAATGGAATGTATTAAAAGTAATGTAAAATAATTGAACTAATTGATGGAATAATGTTAAGATGATTGATTGAAGATTATTATGACTAACTGAATGATGTTGTAATAAACACAATTGAGAGGATTCAGAACCAGTAGCATCATGTCCGCGCCTCCTTTTGTCCATGACTAACTACAACCTGTTTCATAGGTTGAACATATATCTGCTATCAGGTGCCATATCCTGGTACCTGTAACACTTACAAGTTCTCAGGAAGGAACAGGTCAGCAGAAAATAGTAGAGACATATTAGTATAGTAAGGTAGGCAGGGGTGTAGCTCCAGATTCTGGGCCCCATGAAAGAATGTATTTGTAGGCCCCCAGTGAATGCGAGCGCGCGTTAGCGCGCGAGCGGACATTTTTTTGGCCATTTTTTTATTGATGAAAACGCATAATATGGTTTTTACCTATACATTCGGATCAGCAGTTCAGCACCTGCACTGTTGGTGGGTGAGCCTAGTAAAGGATGTCACATTGCGTTCATCTTCAATGAATGGACCAATGCAATAGTCTACCAAAGCCCCCCCTCTCTCTCTATATATCTCACACACACACACACACACACACACACACACACACACACACACACACACACACACACACACACACACACACACACACACACACACACACACACACACACACACACACACACACACACACACTTCAGAAACAAACATAGTATCAATGAGAGCATCAATAATACACCTGAGTGATGTCTAGTAAAAAAAATAAAAATAAAAATTTTGGGGGCCCCCCTCAGTGCTGGGCCCTTGGAATCATCCTAAGCTACCCCCCCCCCCCCAGCTACGCCCCTGAAGGTAGGTAGTAATATAGACATGGAAGATTAATTAGTGAAAGAGTGCATGATAGTAGAAGACAGTAAGAAGGTTCGTTTCAGATATTGATCGAAAGAAGTGTGTTTTTAGTGCATGATAGTAGAAGACAGTAAGAAGGTTCGTTTCAGATATTGATCGAAAGAAGTGTGTTTTTAGTCAACGGTGAAATCCACTCGGTTACCATGATGAATAATAATAATGCAGGACCTCTTTTAGGGGGGTCTTTATTCGGCATGCAACGAACTGGACATGCAATTGGAGCGGCACACACACACCGGGATACACACACACACACACACATGCATTGTCTTTCCTCAGTCGCCGATGTGATTGAGTCTCTGCGCTTGACCCATCCCGTCGTCCTTCCCCCCCATGGGCAGCCGGGAGCAGATAGGACGTCAACGTGAGCCGCGCCCCCCGGGGACCAATCCAAGTGCTCCTGTCCGTCTTCGTCAAGGACACCACAGCGTTAGCGATCTGTTGTTGTGCATGTTTTTCCATTGGGTTTATCTTATCGGGGGGGAAACCCTTGCGAGCACGGGGAGAACATGCAAACTCCACACAGAAAGGCCCGGGAGATACCCCACCTGGGTACCTGGCATCATGGAAACCTGGTCCCCAAGCGGGAATCGAACCCTGGACCTTCTTGCTGTGAGGCGACAGTGTTAACCACTACACCACCGTGCCGCTCCACTGATGCTCCATGAAGAGGATGATGATGATGGTAGTGTTGGTGATTTTCGGGCCTCCTAATAAATAAACCTTTACACATGTTGGTCAGGTGTTGTAGTAACTAGTGTAAACGTGTGTTGAGACAGACTCAAATGTGTACATGCCATAAAATTTGCACTTTGTTTCACTTCATTGTCAATTTGAAAACGTAACAAGTTGAGCGTGGAGTGAAGTATAGCAACAACTCGCAAAGACTTCACCTCAGAAACTCTGAGGATGCTGTTGGACGTGTGCTTAACCGTTTCTGAAGCGTTTTTTTTTTTTTTTTAACACATTGTGCGCCAAGAACGGCGTAAATCGTTATTGGCCGCCATGCGTTGAACGGCAACAACGGCGTATCACGTGTTTGGGATCAATATTTCATTTTTTCGCCATGGCATTCATTATTCATCCAGCCTCCCTCCGGATCGCAGCCGGACCCTGTTCTGATATTGCAACGCCTCAATACCGCCGCCTGGTGGATGGTCAGGCGAGTTACACTCACGCCAAACCGGAAGTGGCGATCGGTGCATCGAGGAAATTCCTCCGCCAGAGATATATTGTGGCGTGGATCAATATACACACTCGAGTGCATTTGGATCACTTTCGAAACGCAATAATCGATATGATTTCTGCGTTTATTGCGTCATACAAACCGGATATTTTTCCTCCAGTCTCATCGGCGAACGGTAAGAGGAAACTAACGTTACTTTCAGCTTGATTGTCCATTTCTTTGTTTGCAATCAGTCTGATCAATATATCAACCCATACTAAATAAAGCCATTACTGACGATCAAGGAATTATAAACGACCCCCCCCCTTTCCTTCACGCATGATGAAGCATAATGTATACCGATCATATACATTTGAATTTTTTAATATAGCGTGTATAGGAAAGAAACGGCAATCGATAATCTATCATATGCTTCAGGGCCTATAACTCGCATTTTTGGAATGACAGTAGAAAAGCTTAAAAACATACTTATATTCTCGACGGTATTAACACAACAATGTATGAATGAAAAAATATAACGTTCCCACATCCGGAACGATAGATAAACGATGTTGAATAGTAATGCAGATATAGCTATACTATTTAAAAAGTTATAGCCCTGCAAAGAAGGTAAACATATTTATCTCACCAAACCGTCATGGCTTTAGTTTTCTTTTTCAGCCACGGTGCTCCAACCGCCCGGTCTCCTGTCTCCTGTCTGTGTGTCTAGTTTCTCCAGTCTGTGTGTCTAGCTTCTCATGTCTGTGTGTCTAGCTTCTCCTGTCTGTGTGTCTAGCTTCTCCTGTCTGTGTGTCTAGTTTCTCCTGTCTGTGTGTCTAGCTTCTCCTGTCTGTGTGTCTAGCTTCTCCTGTCTGTGTGTCTAGCTTCTACTGTCTGTGTGTCTAGTTTCTCCTGTCTGTGTGTCTAGCTTCTCCTGTCTGTCTGTGTGTCTAGCTTCTCCTGTCTGTGTGTCTAGCTTCTCCTGTCTGTGTGTCTAGTTTCTCCTGTCTGTGTGTCTAGCTTCTCCTGTCTGTGTGTCTAGTTTCTCCTGTCTGTGTGTCTAGTTTCTCCAGTCTGTGTGTCTAGCTTCTCCTGTCTGTGTGTCTAGTTTCTCCTGTCTGTGTGTCTAGCTTCTCCTGTCTGTGTGTCTAGCTTCTCCTGTCTGTGTGTCTAGCTTCTCCTGTCTGTGTGTCTAGTTTCTCCTGTCTGTGTGTCTAGCTTCTCCTGTCTGTGTGTCTAGCTTCTCCTGTCTGTGTGTCTAGCTTCTCCTGTCTCCTGTCTGTGTGTCTAGCTTCTCCTGTCTGTGTGTCTAGCTTCTCCTGTCTGTGTGTCTAGTTTCTCCTGTCTGTGTGTCTAGTTTTTCCTGTCTGTGTGTCTAGCTTCTCCTGTCTGTGTGTCTAGTTTCTCCTGTCTGTGTGTCTAGTTTCTCCAGTCTGTGTGTCTAGCTTCTCCTGTCTGTGTGTCTAGTTTCTCCTGTCTGTGTGTCTAGTTTCTCCTGTCTGTCTGTGTGTCTAGCTTCTCCTGTCTGTGTGTCTAGCTTCTCCTGTCTGTGTGTCTAGCTTCTCCTGTCTGTGTGTCTAGTTTCTCCTGTCTGTGTGTCTAGCTTCTCCTGTCTGTCTGTGTGTCTAGTTTCTCCTGTCTGTGTGTCTAGCTTCTCCTGTCTGTGTGTCTAGCTTCTCCTGTCTCCTGTCTGTGTGTCTAGCTTCTCCTGTCTGTGTGTCTAGCTTCTCCTGTCTGTGTGTCTAGCTTCTCCTGTCTGTGTGTCTAGCTTCTCCTGTCTGTGTGTCTAGTTTCTCCTGTCTGTGTGTCTAGCTTCTCCTGTCTGTCTGTCTAGTTTCTCCTGTCTGTGTGTCTAGTTTCTCCTGTCTGTGTGTCTAGCTTCTCCTGTCTGTCTGTGTGTCTAGCTTCTCCTGTCTGTGTGTCTAGTTTCTCCAGTCTGCGTGTCTAGTTTCTCCTGTCTGTGTGTCTAGCTTCTCCTGTCTCCTGTCTGTGTGTCTAGCTTCTCCTGTCTGTGTGTCTAGCTTCTCCTGTCTGTGTGTCTAGTTTCTCCTGTCTGTGTGTCTAGCTTCTCCTGTCTCCTGTCTGTGTGTCTAGCTTCTCCTGTCTGTGTGTCTAGCTTCTCCTGTCTGTCTGTGTGTCTAGCTTCTCCTGTCTGTGTGTCTAGCTTCTCCTGTCTGTGTGTCTAGCTTCTCCTGTCTCCTGTCTGTGTGTCTAGTTTCTCCTGTCTGTGTGTCTAGCTTCTCCTGTCTGTGTGTCTAGCTTCTCCTGTCTGTGTGTCTAGTTTCTCCTGTCTGTGTGTCTAGCTTCTCCTGTCTGTGTGTCTAGTTTCTCCTGTCTGTGTGTCTAGCTTCTCCTGTCTGTCTGTGTGTCTAGTTTCTCCTGTCTGTGTGTCTAGCTTCTCCTGTCTGTGTGTCTAGCTTCTCCTGTCTGTGTGTCTAGCTTCTCCTGTCTGTGTGTCTAGCTTCTCCTGTCTGTGTGTCTAGCTTCTCCTGTCTCCTGTCTGTGTGTCTAGTTTCTCCTGTCTGTGTGTCTAGCTTCTCCTGTCTGTGTGTCTAGCTTCTCCTGTCTGTGTGTCTAGTTTCTCCTGTCTGTGTGTCTAGCTTCTCCTGTCTGTGTGTCTAGTTTCTCCTGTCTGTGTGTCTAGCTTCTCCTGTCTGTCTGTGTGTCTAGTTTCTCCTGTCTGTGTGTCTAGTTTCTCCTGTCTGTGTGTCTAGCTTCTCCTGTCTCCTGTCTGTGTGTCTAGCTTCTCCTGTCTGTGTGTCTAGCTTCTCCTGTCTGTGTGTCTAGTTTCTCCTGTCTGTGTGTCTAGCTTCTCCTGTCTCCTGTCTGTGTGTCTAGCTTCTCCTGTCTGTGTGTCTAGCTTCTCCTGTCTGTGTGTCTAGCTTCTCCTGTCTGTCTGTGTGTCTAGCTTCTCCTGTCTGTGTGTCTAGCTTCTCCTGTCTGTGTGTCTAGCTTCTCCTGTCTCCTGTCTGTGTGTCTAGTTTCTCCTGTCTGTGTGTCTAGCTTCTCCTGTCTGTGTGTCTAGCTTCTCCTGTCTGTGTGTCTAGTTTCTCCTGTCTGTGTGTCTAGCTTCTCCTGTCTGTGTGTCTAGTTTCTCCTGTCTGTGTGTCTAGCTTCTCCTGTCTGTCTGTGTGTCTAGTTTCTCCTGTCTGTGTGTCTAGCTTCTCCTGTCTGTGTGTCTAGCTTCTCCTGTCTCCTGTCTGTGTGTCTAGCTTCTCCTGTCTGTGTGTCTAGTTTCTCCTGTCTGTGTGTCTAGCTTCTCCTGTCTGTGTGTCTAGCTTCTCCTGTCTGTGTGTCTAGCTTCTCATGTCTGTGTGTCTAGCTTCTCCTGTCTGTGTGTCTAGCTTCTCCTGTCTGTGTGTCTAGCTTCTACTGTCTGTGTGTCTAGTTTCTCCTGTCTGTGTGTCTAGCTTCTCCTGTCTGTGTGTCTAGTTTCTCCTGTCTGTGTGTCTAGCTTCTCCTGTCTGTGTGTCTAGCTTCTACTGTCTGTGTGTCTAGTTTCTCCTGTCTGTCTGTGTGTCTAGTTTCTCCTGTCTGTGTGTCTAGCTTCTCCTGTCTGTGTGTCTAGCTTCTCCTGTCTGTGTGTCTAGTTTCTCCTGTCTGTGTGTCTAGTTTCTCCTGTCTGTGTGTCTAGTTTCTCCTGTCTGTGTGTCTAGTTTCTCCTGTCTGTGTGTCTAGCTTCTCCTGTCTGTGTGTCTAGTTTCTCCTGTCTGTCTGTGTGTCTAGCTTCTCCTGTCTGTGTGTCTAGCTTCTCCTGTCTGTGTGTCTAGTTTCTCCTGTCTGTGTGTCTAGCTTCTCCTGTCTGTGTGTCTAGCTTCTCCTGTCTGTGTGTCTAGTTTCTCCTGTCTGTGTGTCTAGCTTCTCCTGTCTGTGTGTCTAGCTTCTCCTGTCTGTGTGTCTAGTTTCTCCTGTCTGTGTGTCTAGCTTCTACTGTCTGTGTGTCTAGTTTCTCCTGTCTGTCTGTGTGTGTAGTTTCTCCTGTCTGTGTGTCTAGTTTCTACTGTCCACCATCAGTGTGTCTATCTCCGGTATTGTACGTGACTGACTAGAATCCAGTTGCAGAGAAAATAGGACGGGTTTCTGCATAAAATAGGACATGGAATTAGAGCAGCAGCCTGGGCTCTACTGTCTCTGAGGTGAGGGGGTGGGGGTGCAGGGGGGGGGGTGTGTCTAGCTTCTCCTGTCTGTGTGTCTAGCTTCTCCTGTCTGTGTGTCTAGTTTCTCCTGTCTGTGTGTCTAGCTTCTCCTGTCTGTGTGTCTAGCTTCTCCTGTCTGTGTGTCTAGCTTCTCCTGTCTCCTGTCTGTGTGTCTAGCTTCTCCTGTCTGTGTGTCTAGTTTCTCCTGTCTGTGTGTCTAGTTTCTCCTGTCTGTGTGTCTAGTTTTTCCTGTCTGTGTGTCTAGCTTCTCCTGTCTGTGTGTCTAGTTTCTCCTGTCTGTGTGTCTAGTTTCTCCAGTCTGTGTGTCTAGCTTCTCCTGTCTGTGTGTCTAGTTTCTCCTGTCTGTGTGTCTAGTTTCTCCTGTCTGTCTGTGTGTCTAGCTTCTCCTGTCTGTGTGTCTAGCTTCTCCTGTCTGTGTGTCTAGCTTCTCCTGTCTGTGTGTCTAGTTTCTCCTGTCTGTGTGTCTAGCTTCTCCTGTCTGTCTGTGTGTCTAGTTTCTCCTGTCTGTGTGTCTAGCTTCTCCTGTCTGTGTGTCTAGCTTCTCCTGTCTCCTGTCTGTGTGTCTAGCTTCTCCTGTCTGTGTGTCTAGCTTCTCCTGTCTGTGTGTCTAGCTTCTCCTGTCTGTGTGTCTAGCTTCTCCTGTCTGTGTGTCTAGTTTCTCCTGTCTGTGTGTCTAGCTTCTCCTGTCTGTCTGTCTAGTTTCTCCTGTCTGTGTGTCTAGTTTCTCCTGTCTGTGTGTCTAGCTTCTCCTGTCTGTCTGTGTGTCTAGCTTCTCCTGTCTGTGTGTCTAGTTTCTCCAGTCTGCGTGTCTAGTTTCTCCTGTCTGTGTGTCTAGCTTCTCCTGTCTCCTGTCTGTGTGTCTAGCTTCTCCTGTCTGTGTGTCTAGCTTCTCCTGTCTGTGTGTCTAGTTTCTCCTGTCTGTGTGTCTAGCTTCTCCTGTCTCCTGTCTGTGTGTCTAGCTTCTCCTGTCTGTGTGTCTAGCTTCTCCTGTCTGTCTGTGTGTCTAGCTTCTCCTGTCTGTGTGTCTAGCTTCTCCTGTCTGTGTGTCTAGCTTCTCCTGTCTCCTGTCTGTGTGTCTAGTTTCTCCTGTCTGTGTGTCTAGCTTCTCCTGTCTGTGTGTCTAGCTTCTCCTGTCTGTGTGTCTAGTTTCTCCTGTCTGTGTGTCTAGCTTCTCCTGTCTGTGTGTCTAGTTTCTCCTGTCTGTGTGTCTAGCTTCTCCTGTCTGTCTGTGTGTCTAGTTTCTCCTGTCTGTGTGTCTAGCTTCTCCTGTCTGTGTGTCTAGCTTCTCCTGTCTGTGTGTCTAGCTTCTCCTGTCTGTGTGTCTAGCTTCTCCTGTCTGTGTGTCTAGCTTCTCCTGTCTCCTGTCTGTGTGTCTAGTTTCTCCTGTCTGTGTGTCTAGCTTCTCCTGTCTGTGTGTCTAGCTTCTCCTGTCTGTGTGTCTAGTTTCTCCTGTCTGTGTGTCTAGCTTCTCCTGTCTGTGTGTCTAGTTTCTCCTGTCTGTGTGTCTAGCTTCTCCTGTCTGTCTGTGTGTCTAGTTTCTCCTGTCTGTGTGTCTAGTTTCTCCTGTCTGTGTGTCTAGCTTCTCCTGTCTCCTGTCTGTGTGTCTAGCTTCTCCTGTCTGTGTGTCTAGCTTCTCCTGTCTGTGTGTCTAGTTTCTCCTGTCTGTGTGTCTAGCTTCTCCTGTCTCCTGTCTGTGTGTCTAGCTTCTCCTGTCTGTGTGTCTAGCTTCTCCTGTCTGTGTGTCTAGCTTCTCCTGTCTGTCTGTGTGTCTAGCTTCTCCTGTCTGTGTGTCTAGCTTCTCCTGTCTGTGTGTCTAGCTTCTCCTGTCTCCTGTCTGTGTGTCTAGTTTCTCCTGTCTGTGTGTCTAGCTTCTCCTGTCTGTGTGTCTAGCTTCTCCTGTCTGTGTGTCTAGTTTCTCCTGTCTGTGTGTCTAGCTTCTCCTGTCTGTGTGTCTAGTTTCTCCTGTCTGTGTGTCTAGCTTCTCCTGTCTGTGTGTCTAGCTTCTCCTGTCTGTGTGTCTAGCTTCTCCTGTCTCCTGTCTGTGTGTCTAGCTTCTCCTGTCTGTGTGTCTAGTTTCTCCTGTCTGTGTGTCTAGCTTCTCCTGTCTGTGTGTCTAGCTTCTCCTGTCTGTGTGTCTAGCTTCTCATGTCTGTGTGTCTAGCTTCTCCTGTCTGTGTGTCTAGCTTCTCCTGTCTGTGTGTCTAGCTTCTACTGTCTGTGTGTCTAGTTTCTCCTGTCTGTGTGTCTAGCTTCTCCTGTCTGTGTGTCTAGTTTCTCCTGTCTGTGTGTCTAGCTTCTCCTGTCTGTGTGTCTAGCTTCTACTGTCTGTGTGTCTAGTTTCTCCTGTCTGTCTGTGTGTCTAGTTTCTCCTGTCTGTGTGTCTAGCTTCTCCTGTCTGTGTGTCTAGCTTCTCCTGTCTGTGTGTCTAGTTTCTCCTGTCTGTGTGTCTAGTTTCTCCTGTCTGTGTGTCTAGTTTCTCCTGTCTGTGTGTCTAGTTTCTCCTGTCTGTGTGTCTAGCTTCTCCTGTCTGTGTGTCTAGTTTCTCCTGTCTGTCTGTGTGTCTAGCTTCTCCTGTCTGTGTGTCTAGCTTCTCCTGTCTGTGTGTCTAGTTTCTCCTGTCTGTGTGTCTAGCTTCTCCTGTCTGTGTGTCTAGCTTCTCCTGTCTGTGTGTCTAGTTTCTCCTGTCTGTGTGTCTAGCTTCTCCTGTCTGTGTGTCTAGCTTCTCCTGTCTGTGTGTCTAGTTTCTCCTGTCTGTGTGTCTAGTTTTTCCTGTCTGTGTGTCTAGCTTCTCCTGTCTGTGTGTCTAGTTTCTCCTGTCTGTGTGTCTAGCTTCTACTGTCTGTGTGTCTAGTTTCTCCTGTCTGTCTGTGTGTGTAGTTTCTCCTGTCTGTGTGTCTAGTTTCTACTGTCCACCATCAGTGTGTCTATCTCCGGTATTGTACGTGACTGACTAGAATCCAGTTGCAGAGAAAATAGGACGGGTTTCTGCATAAAATAGGACATGGAATTAGAGCAGCAGCCTGGGCTCTACTGTCTCTGAGGTGAGGGGGTGGGGGTGCAGGGGGGGGGGGGGGGGTGCAGGGGCACGGTCTCTGAGGTGGGGGGGGGGGGTGCAGGGGCACGGTCTCTGAGGTGGGGGGGGGGGGGGGGGCAGGGACGTATCAAAGAATGCTGGTACATCTCCGGAGCCTCCTCCTCCCATCTACTGCGACTCACCTTTTAGTAAAAACCTCCTGCCCCTCTGAGCCCCCCCTGGGTAGTCAACACACACACACACACACACACACACACACACACACACACACACACACACACACACACACACACACACACACACACACACAGCTCAACACCTTCTATGCGCGGTTTGGTGCAAACAGTGGCGCTGCTAGCTCAACGGCTAGTGACGTCACTGGCGCGCCGGCTGTTGTGGAGGGGGGGGGGGGGGGGGGGGGCATCCGCGGGGGGGCGGGGACGCTCTCTCATTGACGGTACACAGTGTGAGAAGAGCATTTATGCAGGTGAACACCAGAAAGGCGGCTGGCCCAGATGGAATAACAGGACGCATACTTAAGTCCTGTGCTAACCAGCTAGCCCCTGTGTTCACCACCATATTTAATCGATCCCTGAAGGAGTCAGTGGTCCCTGCCTGCTTCAAGATGTCCACCATTATCCCGGTATCAAAGAAACCCTCCCCAGCAGGTCTCAATGACTACAGACCGGTGGCACTCACCTCTGTGGCCATGAAATGTTTAGAGAGGCTGGTCAAGGATCACATTTGTGCCTCCCTCCCCAGTGATATGGACCCTATGCAATTTGCATACAGGCCAAACAGGTCCACTGACAATGCGGTCTCCCAAGTACTGCACAGCACCCTCTCTCACCTGGACCGTCAGAAGGGGGGCTATGTGAGACTGTTGTTCATTGACTACAGCTCAGCGTTCAACACCATAGTCCCCACCAGACTGGTGGACAAGCTGATCGAGCTAGGTCTGAGCTCCGCTCTGAGCGTCTGGATACTGGACTTTCTGAGTGAAAGGCCCCAGGCGGTCAGGGTGGGGGGTCAGACCTCCAACACCATCACCCTGAGCATCGGGTCCCCCCAGGGCTGTGTTCTGAGCCCCCTGCTGTACTCACCATACACACATGACTGTGTGGCCAAGTTCAGCTCCAACTCCATAGTGAAGTTTGCGGACGACACAGTGGTGGTGGGGCTGATCTCGGACAACGACGAGAAGGCCTACCGGGAGGAGGTTGAGGTACTGGAACGCTGGTGCCAGGACAACAGCCTGCTCCTGAACATTGGTAAAACCAAGGAGCTGATCGTGGATTATAGGAGAGGACAGCAGGAGACACACACACACTACTGAGGATTAACGGGGCTACCGTGGACAGGGTGAGCAGCTTTAAGTACCTGGGGGTCCACATCGCAGAGGATCTGACATGGTCAACACACATAGATACAGTAGTAAAGAAGGCGAAGCAGCGCCTCTACCACCTGAGACAGTTAAGGAAGTTCAGAGTATCTGGGAAGATACTCCAGTCCTTCTACTCCGGAGCTGTAGAGAGCATCTTGACTGGAAACATCACTGCCTGGTACGGTAACAGCACGGCACAGGACAAGAAGGCCCTACAGAGAGTGGTGCGCTCAGACGAGCGTACCACAGGTATTGCACTACCACCCCTGCAGGTTCTATACAACAAGAGGTGCAAATCCAGAGCCTGCAGAATAATGAAAAACCCACACCACCCCAACAACAGCCTGTTCATGCTGCTGCGGTCAGGCAAACGCCTGCGAACACCAGTACCTAGGACAGAGAGACTTCGGCTCAGCTTCTTCCCCCAGGCCATCAGAGCCCTGAACACTGAACTCTCCACACACAAGCACACATGAGCACACACACACACAACACACACACTGTACACGCTCACACACTAGCAGCCACTTTAACATGAGCAAGCACACACTCATGCTGCACACGCCCACACTTGGCCACTAAGGAAAGGTCACGTTAAAAATAGTATAGTATAACCGGAGATTGTATAAATGAGCATGTACAGAAAGACACTACCAAAGGACCTAGTATGTCCTCCATGCTCTGTAAATAACTTATGTACATATACCGATATGCCCTAACATGTTACTTGTTTATTGCACAATGTTACTTATTTATTGCGCAATGTTGATTCTATTATATGTTATTTGCACATCGTTGCGGGCAAGACCACCCGCATTTCATTGTATACTTGTATGCCGTGACAAATAAATCTCTTGACTCGACACACACACACACACACACACACACACACACACACACACACACACACACACACACACACACACACACACACACACACACACACACACACACACAGGCACACACACACACAGGCACACACACACACACACACACACACACACACACACACACACACACACACACACACACACACACACACACACACACACACACACACACACACACACACACACACACACACACACACACACACACACTCACCCCTGCTGCGAGGCCACTGCAGTGCTGACTGTTCTCTGGCCATGCAGGTGCGTGGGGGGGGGGGGGGGGGGTTGGGCGGTTATCTCACAGGATCCCAAAATCCATGATGGAGCATAAGGCCTCCGTTAACTACAGTGAGATGAAGAGCGGTGACAGCAGGGAGTGTTGCTGCTGCCAGTGCCAGCCTAGCGGGGGACCTACTGACAGCCAGGACCCGCCCACTCACCCCCGTCTGTCTCCTCTCTGCCTGGAACTGTTTCACAGCAAATCAATTTAGTTGGGAGCGCACACACAAAAAAAAGGTAATTACTAGTTTACATTTTAAATCCCCCTCCTGCCCGCCCCCTCTGCATTGAGGGTCTTATTTGGTTGTAAAGTAAACATGACGCTGCATTGATTTCCTCTTTGGGGCTCTTTATTTCCCCTTCCCTTCAGTGTTTTGTTGGTCCTGGCTAAGGGAGCATGTCTATGTTCCCCGGGTCCTATGTTCCCCGGGTCATATGTTCCCCGGGTCATATGTTCCCCGGGTCCTATGTTCTCCGGGTCATATGTTCCCCGGGTCATATGTTCCCTGGGTCCTATGTTCCCTGGGTCCTACGTTCCCCGGTAGCGATAGATAGTCAGACCACCAGCCCTGATTCCAAACTCTAACCTTAACCAACTTCGAAAGAGGGCCTAAGCTTAACCAGTTCGAAACAAGGCGGACATTAATAATTAATAAAATAATAAAAATGTATAAAATGTTCAATCAATCAATCAATCGGGGAACATAGGACCCGGGGAACATAGGGATGACCCCCTGGCTAACACCTGGTTTAGTCCTGGCTAACCCATGGTTTGGTCCTGGCTAACACATGGTTTGGTCCTGGCTAACAGATGGTTTGGTCCTAGTTTGGTCCTGGCTAACACATGGTTTGGTCCTAGTTTGGTCCTGGCTAACACATGGTTTGGTCCTAGTTTGGTCCTGGCTAACACATGGTTTGGTCCTGGTTTGGTCCTGGCTAACACCTGGTTTGGTCCTAGTTTGGTCCTGGCTAACACCTGGTTTGGTCCTAGTTTGGTCCTGGCTAACACCTGGTTTGGTCCTGGTTTGGTCCTGGTTTGGTCCTGGCTAACACCTGGTTTGGTCCTGGTTTGGTCCTGGCTAACACATGGTTCTGTCCTGGCTAACTCATGGTCCTGGCTAACACCTGGTTAGGTTCTGGCTAACACCTGGTTAGGTCCTGGCTAACACATGGTTTGGTCCTGGCTAACACCTGGTTTGGTCCTGCTAACACATGGTTTGGTCCTGGCTAACACCTGGTTTGGTCCTGGCTAACACCTGGTTTGGTTCTGGCTAACACATGGTTTGGTCCTGGCTAACACATGGTTTGGTCCTGGCTAACACATGGTTTGGTCCTGGCTAACACCTGGTTTGGTCCTGGCTAACACCTGGTTTGGTCCTGGCTAACACATGGTTTGGTTCTGGCTAACACCTGGTTTGGTCCTGGCTAACAGATGGTTTGGTCCTGGCTAACACATGGTTAGGTTCTGGCTAACACATGGTTTGGTCCTGGCTAACACCTGGTTTGGTCCTGGCTAACACCTGGTTTGGTCCTGGTTTGGTCCTGGCTAACACCTGGTTTGGTCCTGGCTAACACCTGGTTTGGTCCTGGCTAACACCTGGTTTGGTCCTGGCTAACACCTGGTTTGGTCCTGGCTAACACATGGCTTGGTCCTGGCTAACACATGGTTTGGTCCTGGCTAACACCTGGTTTGGTCCTGGCTAACACATGGTTTGGTCCTGGCTAACACATGATTTGGTCCTGGCTAACACATGGTTTGGTCCTGGCTAACACCTGGTTTGGTCCTGGCTAACACCTGGTTTGGTCCTGGCTAACACCTGGTTTGGTTCTGGCTAACACATGGTTTGGTCCTGACTAACACATGGTTTGGTCCTGGCTAACACCTGGTTTGGTCCTGGCTAACACCTGGTTTGGTTCTGGCTAACACATGGTTTGGTCCTGGCTAACACCTGGTTTGGTCCTGGCTAACACCTGGTTTGGTCCTGGCTAACACATGGTTTGGTCCTGACTAACACATGGTTTGGTCCAGGCTAACACATGGTTTGGTCCTGGCTAACACCTGGTTTGGTCCTGGCTAACACATGGTTTGGTCCAGGCTAACACATGGTTTGGTCCTGGCTAACACCTGGTTTGGTTCTGGCTAACACATGGTTTGGTCCTGGCTAACACATGGTTTTGTTCTGGCTAACACATGGTTAGGTTCTGGCTAACACATGGTTTGGTCCTGGCTAACACATGGTTTGGTCCTGGCTAACACATGGTTTGGTTCTGGCTAACACATGGTTTGGTCCTGGCTAACACATGGTTTGGTCCTGGCTAACACATGGTTTGGTTCTGGCTAACACCTGGTTTGGTCCTGGCTAACACATGGTTAGGTTCTGGCTAACACATGGTTTGGTCCTGGCTAACACATGGTTTGGTCCTGGCTAACACATGGTTAGGTTCTGGCTAACACATGGTTTGGTTCTGGCTAACACATGGTTTGGTCCTGGCTAACACATGGTTTGGTTCTGGCTAACACCTGGTTTGGTCCTGGCTAACACATGGTTAGGTTCTGGCTAACACATGGTTTGGTCCTGGCTAACACCTGGTTTGGTCCTGGCTAACACCTGGTTTGGTCCTGGCTAACACCTGGTTTGGTCCTGGCTAACACCTGGTTTGGTCCTGGCTAACACCTGGTTTGGTCCTGGCTAACACCTGGTTTGGTCCTGGCTAACACCTGGTTTGGTCCTGGCTAACACCTGGTTTGGTCCTGGCTAACACATGGTTTGGTTCTGGCTAACACATGGTTTGGTCCTGGCTAACACATGGTTTGGTCCTGGCTAACACATGGTTTGGTCCTGGCTAACACATGGTTAGGTTCTGGCTAACACATGGTTTGGTCCTGGCTAACACATGGTTAGGTTCTGGCTAACACATGGTTTGGTCCTGGCTAACACATGGTTTGGTCCTGGCTAACACATGGTTAGGTTCTGGCTAACACCTGGTTTGGTCCTGGCTAACACATGGTTTTGTTCTGGCTAACACATGGTTAGGTTCTGGCTAACACCTGGTTTGGTCCTGGCTAACACCTGGTTTGGTCCTGGCTAACACCTGGTTAGGTTCTGGCTAACACCTGGTTTGGTCCTGGCTAACACCTGGTTTGGTCCTGGCTAACACATGGTTTTGTTCTGGCTAACACATGGTTAGGTTCTGGCTAACACCTGGTTAGGTCCTGGCTAACACATGGTTTGGTCCTGGCTAACACATGGTTTGGTCCTGGCTAACACATGGTTTGGTCCTGGCTAACACATGGTTTGGTCCTGGCTAACACATGGTTAGGTTCTGGCTAACACATGGTTTGGTCCTGGCTAACACATGGTTTGGTCCTGGCTAACACATGGTTTGGTTCTGGCTAACACATGGTTTGGTCCTGGCTAACACCTGGTTTGGTCCTGGCTAACACATGGTTTTGTTCTGGCTAACACATGGTTTGGTTCTGGCTAACACATGGCTTGGTCCTGGCTAACACATGGTTTGGTCCTGGCTAACACCTGGTTTGGTCCTGGCTAACACCTGGTTTGGTCCTGGCTAACACCTGGTTTGGTCCTGGCTAACACATGGTTTGGTCCTGGCTAACACATGGTTTGGTCCTGGCTAACACCTGGTTTGGTCCTGGCTAACACATGGTTAGGTTCTGGCTAACACCTGGTTTGGTCCTGGCTAACAGATGGTTTGGTCCTGGCTAACACATGGTTAGGTTCTGGCTAACACATGGTTTGGTCCTGGCTAACACATGGTTTGGTCCTGGCTAACACATGGTTTGGTCCTGGCTAACACATGGTTTGGTCCTGGCTAACACATGGTTTGGTTCTGGCTAACACCTGGTTTGGTCCTGGCTAACACCTGGTTTGGTCCTGGCTAACACATGGTTTGGTCCTGGCTAACACATGGTTTGGTCCTGGCTAACACATGGTTTGGTTCAGGCTAACACATGGTTAGGTCCTGGCTAACACATGGTTTGGTTCTGGCTAACACATGGTTAGGTCCTGGCTAACACATGGTTTGGTTCTGGCTAACACATGGCTTGGTCCTGGCTAACACATGGTTTGGTCCTGGCTAACACCTGGTTTGGTCCTGGCTAACACCTGGTTTGGTCCTGGCTAACACCTGGTTTGGTCCTGGCTAACACCTGGTTTGGTCCTGGCTAACACATGGTTTGGTCCTGGCTAACACATGGTTAGGTTCTGGCTAACACCTGGTTTGGTCCTGGCTAACAGATGGTTTGGTCCTGGCTAACACATGGTTTGGTTCTGGCTAACACCTGGTTAGGTTCTGGCTAACACATGGTTTGGTCCTGGCTAACACATGGTTTGGTTCTGGCTAACACATGGTTTGGTCCTGGCTAACACATGGTTAGGTTCTGGCTAACACATGGCTTGGTCCTGGCTAACACATGGTTTGGTCCTGGCTAACACCTGGTTTGGTCCTGGCTAACAGATGGTTTGGTTCTGGCTAACACATGGTTTTGTCCTGGCTAACACATGGTTTGGTCCTGGCTAACACATGGTTTGGTCCTGGCTAACACATGGTTTGGTCCTGGCTAACACATGGTTAGGTTCTGGCTAACACATGGTTTGGTCCTGGCTAACACCTGGTTAGGTTCTGGCTAACACATGGTTTGGTCCTGGCTAACACATGGTTTGGTCCTGGCTAACACATGGTTTGGTCCTGGCTAACACATGGTTAGGTTCTGGCTAACACATGGCTTGGTCCTGGCTAACACATGGTTTGGTCCTGGCTAACACATGGTTTGGTCCTGGCTAACACATGGTTTGGTCCTGGCTAACACATGGTTTGGTCCTGGCTAACACATGGTTTGGTCCTGGCTAACACATGGTTTGGTTCTGGCTAACACATGGTTTGGTCCTGGCTAACACCTGGTTTGGTCCTGGCTAACACCTGGTTTGGTTCTGGCTAACACCTGGTTTGGTCCTGGCTAACACCTGGTTTGGTTCTGGCTAACACCTGGTTTGGTCCTGGCTAACACCTGGTTTGGTCCTGGCTAACACCTGGTTTGGTCCTGGCTAACACATGGTTTGGTCCTGGCTAACACATGGTTAGGTTCTGGCTAACACCTGGTTTGGTCCTGGCTAACAGATGGTTTGGTCCTGGCTAACACATGGTTTGGTTCTGGCTAACACATGGTTAGGTTCTGGCTAACACATGGTTTGGTTCTGGCTAACACCTGGTTTGGTCCTGGCTAACACCTGGTTTGGTCCTGGCTAACACATGGTTTGGTCCTGGCTAACACATGGTTTGGTTCTGGCTAACACCTGGTTTGGTCCTGGCTAACACATGGTTTGGTTCTGGCTAACACATGGTTTGGTCGTGGCTAACACCTGGTTTGGTCCTGGCTAACACCTGGTTTGGTCCTGGCTAACACCTGGTTTGGTCCTGGCTAACACATGGTTTGGTCCTGGCTAACACCTGGTTTGGTCCCGGCTAACACATGGTTTGGTCCTGGCTAACACATGGTTAGGTTCTGGCTAACACATGGTTTGGTCCTGGCTAACACATGGTTAGGTTCTGGCTAACACCTGGTTTGGTCCTGGCTAACACCTGGTTTGGTCCTGGCTAACACCTGGTTTGGTTCTGGCTAACACATGGTTTGGTTCTGGCTAACACCTGGTTTGGTCCTGGCTAACACATGGTTTGGTTCTGGCTAACACATGGTTAGGTTCTGGCTAACACATGGTTTGGTCCAGGCTAACACATGGTTAGGTTCTGGCTAACACCTGGTTTGGTCCTGGCTAACACATGGTTTGGTCCTGGCTAACACATGGTTAGGTTCTGGCTAACACATGGTTTTGTTCTGGCTAACACCTGGTTTGGTCCTGGCTAACACATGGTTAGGTTCTGGCTAACACATGGTTTGGTCCTGGCTAACACATGGTTTGGTCCTGGCTAACACATGGTTTGGTTCTGGCTAACACATGGTTTGGTCGTGGCTAACACCTGGTTTGGTCCTGGCTAACACCTGGTTTGGTCCTGGCTAACACCTGGTTTGGTCCTGGCTAACACATGGTTTGGTCCTGGCTAACACCTGGTTTGGTCCCGGCTAACACATGGTTTGGTCCTGGCTAACACATGGTTAGGTTCTGGCTAACACCTGGTTTGGTCCTGGCTAACACATGGTTAGGTTCTGGCTAACACATGGTTTGGTCCTGGCTAACACATGGTTAGGTTCTGGCTAACACCTGGTTTGGTCCTGGCTAACACCTGGTTTGGTCCTGGCTAACACCTGGTTTGGTTCTGGCTAACACATGGTTTGGTTCTGGCTAACACCTGGTTTGGTCCTGGCTAACACATGGTTTGGTTCTGGCTAACACATGGTTAGGTTCTGGCTAACACATGGTTTGGTCCAGGCTAACACATGGTTAGGTTCTGGCTAACACCTGGTTTGGTCCTGGCTAACACATGGTTTGGTCCTGGCTAACACATGGTTAGGTTCTGGCTAACACATGGTTTTGTTCTGGCTAACACCTGGTTTGGTCCTGGCTAACACATGGTTAGGTTCTGGCTAACACATGGTTTGGTCCTGGCTAACACATGGTTTGGTCCTGGCTAACACATGGTTTGGTTCTGGCTAACACATGGTTTGGTCGTGGCTAACACCTGGTTTGGTCCTGGCTAACACCTGGTTTGGTCCTGGCTAACACCTGGTTTGGTCCCGGCTAACACATGGTTTGGTCCTGGCTAACACATGGTTAGGTTCTGGCTAACACATGGTTTGGTCCTGGCTAACACCTGGTTTGGTCCTGGCTAACACCTGGTTTGGTTCTGGCTAACACCTGGTTTGGTCCTGGCTAACACCTGGTTTGGTTCTGGCTAACACCTGGTTTGGTCCTGGCTAACACCTGTTTTGGTCCTGGCTAACACCTGGTTTGGTCCTGGCTAACACATGGTTTGGTCCTGGCTAACACATGGTTAGGTTCTGGCTAACACCTGGTTTGGTCCTGGCTAACAGATGGTTTGGTCCTGGCTAACACATGGTTTGGTTCTGGCTAACACATGGTTAGGTTCTGGCTAACACATGGTTTGGTTCTGGCTAACACCTGGTTTGGTCCTGGCTAACACCTGGTTTGGTCCTGGCTAACACATGGTTTGGTCCTGGCTAACACATGGTTTGGTTCTGGCTAACACCTGGTTTGGTCCTGGCTAACACATGGTTTGGTTCTGGCTAACACATGGTTTGGTCGTGGCTAACACCTGGTTTGGTCCTGGCTAACACCTGGTTTGGTCCTGGCTAACACCTGGTTTGGTCCTGGCTAACACATGGTTTGGTCCTGGCTAACACATGGTTTGGTCCCGGCTAACACATGGTTTGGTCCTGGCTAACACATGGTTAGGTTCTGGCTAACACATGGTTTGGTCCTGGCTAACACATGGTTAGGTTCTGGCTAACACCTGGTTTGGTCCTGGCTAACACCTGGTTTGGTCCTGGCTAACACCTGGTTTGGTTCTGGCTAACACATGGTTTGGTTCTGGCTAACACCTGGTTTGGTCCTGGCTAACACATGGTTTGGTTCTGGCTAACACATGGTTAGGTTCTGGCTAACACCTGGTTTGGTCCTGGCTAACACCTGGTTTGGTCCTGGCTAACACCTGGTTTGGTTCTGGCTAACACATGGTTTGGTTCTGGCTAACACCTGGTTTGGTCCTGGCTAACACATGGTTTGGTTCTGGCTAACACATGGTTAGGTTCTGGCTAACACCTGGTTTGGTTCTGGCTAACACATGGTTTGGTCCTGGCTAACACATGGTTAGGTTCTGGCTAACACCTGGTTTGGTCCTGGCTAACACCTGGTTTGGTCCTGGCTAACACATGGTTTGGTCCTGGCTAACACATGGTTAGGTTCTGGCTAACACCTGGTTTGGTCCTGGCTAACACCTGGTTTGGTCCTGGCTAACACCTGGTTTGGTTCTGGCTAACACATGGTTTGGTTCTGGCTAACACCTGGTTTGGTCCTGGCTAACACCTGGTTTGGTCCTGGCTAACACCTGGTTTGGTTCTGGCTAACACATGGTTTGGTTCTGGCTAACACATGGTTTGGTTCTGGCTAACACCTGGTTTGATCCTGGCTAACACATGGTTTGGTCCTGGCTAACACATGGTTAGGTTCTGGCTAACACCTGGTTTGGTCCTGGCTAACACCTGGTTTGGTCCTGGCTAACACCTGGTTTGGTTCTGGCTAACACATGGTTTGGTTCTGGCTAACACCTGGTTTGGTCCTGGCTAACACATGGTTTGGTTCTGGCTAACACATGGTTAGGTTCTGGCTAACACCTGGTTTGGTCCTGGCTAACACCTGGTTTGGTCCTGGCTAACACCTGGTTTGGTCCTGGCTAACACATGGTTTGGTTCTGGCTAACACATGGTTAGGTTCTGGCTAACACCTGGTTTGGTCCTGGCTAACACCTGGTTTGGTCCAGGCTAACACATGGTTAGGTTCTGGCTAACACCTGGTTTGGTCCTGGCTAACACATGGTTTGGTCCTGGCTAACACATGGTTAGGTTCTGGCTAACACCTGGTTTGGTCCTGGCTAACACCTGGTTTGGTCCTGGCTAACACATGGTTTGGTCCTGGCTAACACATGGTTAGGTTCTGGCTAACACCTGGTTTGGTCCTGGCTAACACCTGGTTTGGTCCTGGCTAACACCTGGTTTGGTTCTGGCTAACACATGGTTTGGTTCTGGCTAACACCTGGTTTGGTCCTGGCTAACACATGGTTTGGTTCTGGCTAACACATGGTTTGGTTCTGGCTAACACCTGGTTTGGTCCTGGCTAACACATGGTTAGGTTCTGGCTAACACATGGTTTGGTCCTGGCTAACACATGGTTTGGTCCTGGCTAACACATGGCTTGGTTCTGGCTAACACATGGTTTGGTCCTGGCTAACACATGGTTTGGTCCTGGCTAACACATGGTTTGGTCCTGGCTAACACATGGCTTGGTTCTGGCTAACACATGGCTTGGTCCTGGCTAACACATGGTTTGGTCCTGGCTAACACATGGCTTGGTCCTGGCTAACACATGGCTTGGTCCTGGCTAACACATGGTTTGGTCCTGGCTAACACATGGTTTGGTCCTGGCTAACACATGGCTTGGTCCTGGCTAACACATGGCTTGGTCCTGGCTAACACATGGTACTCCAGCGCTGCCTGCTTTACCACCCAGATGGATATAAGGTCATCATCACTAGTGGCACAAACACAAGCCTGACAGCTCATCATTCATCTGCTCAAGGATATAATAACAAATCAAGGAAAACTGATAAATAATCAAATAGGTAGCGCCGCGCTAGCAATGCCGCGTTGCAAAACGAGCCAGTTTAATGTATATTCCTCTCTGCTTTGCACCCTAAAAGTGGGACGTGTGAATAAAAACACAGCGCTCTTTGACGGCAAACAGTGCGGTGTGTGTGTGGTGCGTGGCCCTCTTCCGTGCCTCTGGTCATGTTCCCCGGAGCCAGACGTGGTCGTAGGGCAGTGTGTGATGATGACAGGGCTTTGTTTCCTCAGCTGAGGGAGTGTTTGTTCCTGGAACAGACGGCGTTGGCCGTGACTCAGACAACCAGATGGTCTCCGTTGCCCACTTTATGCCTTTCACTACCACACTACAGAAGGTTAACCTTTCACTGCCACACTACAGAAGGTAAACCTTTCCCTACCACACAACAAAGGGTTAACAATTTCACTACCACACTACAGAAGGTTAACCTTTCACTACCACACTACAGAAGGTTAACCTTTCCCTACCACACAACAAAGGGTTAACAATTTCACTACCACACTACAGAAGGTTAACCTTTCACTACCACACTACAGAAGGTTAACCTTTCACTACCATACTACAGACGGTTAACCTTTCACTATCACACTACACAAGGTAAACCTTTCACTACCACACTACAGAAGGTTAACCTTTCACTATTACACTACATAAGGTAAACCTTTCCCTACCACACAACAAAGGGTTAACAATTTCACTACCACACTACAGAAAGTTAACCTTTCACTACCACACTACAGAAGGTTAACCTTTCCCTACCACACAACAAAGGGTTAACAATTTCACTACCACACTACAGAAGGTTAACCTTTCACTGCCACACTACAGAAGGTAAACCTTTCCCTACCACACAACAAAGGGTTAACAATTTCACTACCACACTACAGAAGGTTAACCTTTCACTACCACACTACAGAAGGTTAACCTTTCCCTACCACACAACAAAGGGTTAACAATTTCACTACCACACTACAGAAGGTTAACCTTTCACTACAACACTACAGAAGGTTAACCTTTCACTACCACACTACAGACGGTTAACCTTTCACTATCACACTACAGAAGGTAAACCTTTCACTACCACACTACAGAAGGTTAACCTTTCACCACCACACTACAGAAGGTTAACCTTTCACTATCACACTACAGAAGGTAAACCTTTCCCTACCACACAACAAAGGGTTAACAATTTCATTACCACACTACAGAAGGTTAACCTTTCACTACCACACTACAGAAGGTTAACCTTTCCCTACCACACAACAAAGGGTTAACAATTTCACTACCACACTACAGAAGGTTAACCTTTCACTACCACACTACAGTGGTTAACCCTTCTGTAGTGTGGTAGTGAAAGGGTTAACCTTCTATAGTGTGGTAGTGAAAGGGTTAACCTTCTGTAGTGTGGTAGTGAAAGGTTACCCGACTGTAGTGTAGTAGTGAGATGGTTAACCTTCTTTAGTATTGTAGTGAAAGGGTAGTGTGGTAGTGAAAGGGTTAACCTTCTGTAGTGTGGTAGTGAAAGGTTACCCGGCTGTAGTGTAGTAGTGAAAGGGTTACCCTTCTGTAGTGTGGTAGTGAAAGGGTTAACATTCTGTAGTGTGGTAGTGAAAGGGTTAACCTTCTGTAGTGTGGTAGTGAAAGGGTTAACCTTTTGTAGTGTGGTAGTTGTTGTGTCCTCTAACATTACATGTTGAAGCTGTACTCCCAAGAGTCTCCACATGAGGCGTAGTTAATAGAATGATGTTATGCCTACAGGAAGTGCAGAAGAAGAGTACACGATGCTGTATGATGATACCCTGCTGTACCATGCTGTAACCTAACGTGCTTGACTAAAAAGCTAACGAGTAACCTGCTTCCTGAGTCTTATTACTACACCTCTACCTACATACAAAATACTACGTACGTACAACATAACAATTGGCGACGAGTGAAGTTGAACCGGGGAATTTTTTAACTACGTTTTTACTGCGGGAGAAATGGCTAATTTACATGTGCCTTCTCCGACGGCGTTTTTACCCTGCCCCGGAGAACCTACTATGTTGTTCAAGACTTGGCACCAGATGTTCACGAATTACATGCTGGTAATAAATGCGACTGGAAATGGTTGGTCCAAAGCTCGGAAGAGAGCTACCCTTCTACATTGCCTGGGTACCGAGGGTCAGCGGATTTTCTACACATTGCCAGATACAGGTGATTCTGTGGCTAACGCCGTGGCAGCGTTGGATGCACATTTCACTCCAAGAATCAACGTAGTAGTCGAGCGACACACGTTCAGAAAGCGTGCACAAGCACCGCATGAAAGCATTGCACAATACGTTGTTGCTTTGCGTGACCTAGCTACCAGATGTGACTTTGATAATAAAACTGAGGAAAATCTCCGGGATCAGTTGATTGAACATGTAGCTAGCCCACAGATAAGGGAACGTCTGCTGCTTGAACCAGGTTTGACGCTGGACAAGGCTATCAATCTAGCTATGCAGTTTGAAGCGGCTGCACTTGAGCGTGCTGCTCCAGTACAGGCCGTGACGCCGCTACTTTCAAGAAACGGGACTGGCAGCGCTACCGTCCAGCTAAACCTGCTACTGATTCTGCTTCCACTCGCTCTTGCTACCGATGTGGCTTGGGAAGCCACCTGGCGAACTCTTCACAATGTCCAGCAGTGAAAGTGACTTGCAAATTATGCCAGAAAACAGGACATTTTGCTCGTGTCTGCCGTGCTAAAACACAGTCTGTGAGTACAGTGGAAATTCCTGAAACTACAGTGCTATGCTTGGAAGCTTCTGACATTACAAAAAGGATTGTATGCAATGTGCATGTACACACACCTACTACCCAGGCTCAGGAATTGAGACTGGTTGTGGACACAGGCTCAGCAATATCCATAATGCCACTGTCTACTTATGAGAAATACTTCAGTGAAACTACCCTATCTGCACCTACTGTTCGGCTGGTGTCGTACATCAAGGCTAGCATACCTGTCATGGGGTGCCTACAGGCTCAGGTGAGGAGAGACAATGTCACGGTCCCTGCTACATTTTACGTCATGGATAAAGGAACTCCCCTGCTGGGAATGGACCTGTTGACTGCACTCCACCTCTGCATTAATGGAACTACTGTCCTTCCCTCCTCCGCTCCTACGCTGTCTACACCTGCCCCTGTGATGGCTACTACTGTCACAGCTCCTACGGCATTTGGCTGTGCAAAAGGCTTTGTGCATTGTGTAAAAATTGACCCTACTGTTAAGCCAGTGCACCAGAAGTTACGCCGCTTACCTTTCGCGGTCAGGGACGCTGTCTCTACTGAACTACAGCGACTACTGGAAGCAAGTGTCATCGAGAGGGTGGACGCTTCTCCATGGGTGTCACCGATCGTGGTGACACAGAGGAAAAACGGTGGAATCCGCATGTGCGTGGACCTCCGTGAACCGAACAAGGCTGTGGTTATGGACTGTTACCCACTGCCACACATGGATGAACTACTCTCCAACCTGCGGGGAGCAAAAGTGTTCTCCACGATTGACCTGGCAAATGCATACTACCAGGTACCGTTGCATGAGGAGAGCCGTGACCTTACCGCATTTATCACGCACGAGGGCCTGTTCAGGTTCTGTAGGGTCCCGTACGGTCTGGCTTCGGCGCCCTCTGCCTTCCAGAAAATGATGGCTACAATTCTCAAGGACAGTCCAGGCGTTCAAAGCTACTTGGACGACCTGATCATCTACGGTCCTACCGCTGCCGTCCACGATCAAAACCTGAAGACAGTGCGGCGGAGGCTAGATGATTCTGGCCTAATGCTCAATGAGGATAAATGTCACTTCAACAAGCCCTCCCTTCGCTACCTGGGACACATCATCTCAGTTGATGGTATCCTGCCAGTCAAAGAACACACCGACGCAGTTCTGAAAGCTCCTGCTCCCTCCGATGCTGTCTCCCTGCGTTCCTTTCTAGGACTGGTATCCTGGTACTCAAAGTTTCTGCCTAATTATGCGACAGTCGTAGCCCCTATGCGTGAGTGTGTGAGCGCTACAGACACCTTCACATGGACTGACGCTGCGCAAAACAGTTTTGATCAAGTCAAACAGCTACTGGTAAACAGCCCAGCTCTCGCTCTGTTTGACCCTGCTCTCCACACAGTGATCTCCACCGATGCAAGTGATTACGGGTTGGGTGGGGTATTCACTCAATTTCATGCAGATGGCACTGAGAAAGTGGTGGCCTTTGCATCTCGTACACTCTCGCCGACAGAGCGAAGATATTCAACTGTGGAGAAGGAGGCGCTCACATGCGTGTGGGCCACAGAGAAATGGAGAACGTACTTGTGGGGACGACGGTTTACTCTCCGTACCGACCATCAGGCTCTCACCACGCTGCTCACGACAAAGGGCTTAGGCCGTGCTGGGATGCGCTTCCATCGTGTTCTGAGGAGTTGCATTCAGACAGCGATCCAGCAGTCTCAACTGTGGAAAGAGGCTGTGTTGGGTCGTCTGCAAATATACAGAGCCACTCCCCACGCCACCACTGGCGTTTCACCACATGAACTGCTTTACGGTCGTAAGATGCGCACCAAACTGGACGTACTGCCCTTGCAACCTACTGTGAGTTCACAGGACGAGACTGTGAGAGAAACGGTCCAAAACAAGCAAGCCAAAATGAAGCGCTACACAGATGCTAAGCGTGGCGCTCGTGCACCTGTTTTTCGGGAGGGGGAGAGAGTCAGGATTAGAACACCACATCACGTCCCCAAAGCACACCCGAGATACAGTGCACCAATGACAGTGAAAAAGAAGATTGGCAAAAGCACCTTTCTGCTCAGTGATGGAAAGAAATGGAACGCATCCCGTCTGGCTCACACTTCGAACACTCCAGATGAGCAGGACTTAGGGATCCGCCCTGCCCTGACAGCGCTCAGCGGTCACACTCCAGCACAGTCGCGTGCAATAAACAAGCCTAGTTGGCATCAGGACTTTGTTGCACACTGAGTGAGAACTAAGAGTAATATTGGTTGAGCATATATAATTATATCTTGATAATGATTGAATAACCTGTGCTCCCTTTGTTTAATGATTACCTTGAGTTACCCGTTTTATGATACTGACTGTTGGTTCAGTTTACTTAAGAAAGTGAAAAAGCAAAAGTTCTAAATTTGCATAATGCTGAGTAGCAAGTAACATTCTTTCACAGAGAAGGGAGATGTTGTGTCCTCTAACATTACATGTTGAAGCTGTACTCCCAAGAGTCTCCACATGGGGCGTAGTTAATAGAATGATGTTATGCCTACAGGAAGTGCAGAAGAAGAGTACACGATGCTGTATGATGATACCCTGCTATACCATGCTGTAACCAAACGTGCTTGACTAAAAGGCTAACGAGTAACCTGCTTCCTGAGTCTTATTACTACACCTCTACCTACATACAAAATACTAAGTACGTACAACATAACAGTAGTGAAAGGTTAACCTTCTGTAGTGTGGTAGTGAAAGGTTAACCATCTGTAGTGTGGTAGTGAAAGGTTACCCGGCTGTAGTGTAGTAGTGAAAGGGTTAACCTTCTGTAGTGTGGTAGTGAAAGGGTTAACATTCTGTAGTGTGGTAGTGAAAGTGTGAGGTTTTGTCCGCTGCTCACCTACTCGCTCTGTTCCTTTAAGCCTACTCGCTCTGTTCCTTTAAGTTTCCAGTTAATTAATTGCATTCTCCCTTCACACGCTTCTTCCTGTAGACGCCGTTTGATTGGTGCTTCCCTAACCACACGCTTGTCAATCTCATCCCGCAGCTGTCACTGCTTGTCATTAAGCATTCCTTTTGATTATATATACCCCGATTTCCCATCAAGTGTTGTTGGATCGTTTTGATATATTATCAGCATTTGCCGTTCCTTCCTTGCCTGTTGTTCCCTGTGCTTTGCCTCCCAGGACACTCAAGAAGTATTCCGCTTGGACAACCCGTTCCCCGTGGCGACGCGCTCGCCCTGTTTGATTCTGCTCTCTTTACGCACAGCGCCTGGGTGAGTTTTGCAAGACAGTCTTTTGACCCTATCATTTTTCGTGTGTGTAAACACTGAAGAGATCCTGCTTTTTGTTCAGTCTGTCACTCACCCTGTGCCTGCTTTTTGGATTGTTCTTTGGGAAGATATTATCACTTGGATTATTATTGGGACATCGCTCACTGTGTGTATTAACACCGAAGATATTATCACTTGGATTATTATTGGGACATCGCTCACTGTGTGTATTCGCACCGAAGATTCTAGCACTTGGATTGTTGTTGGAACATTGCTCACAGTGTATTTACACCGAAGATTCAGTCACTTGGATTTTTTTTTTTGGAACTAGTCACTTCACCTGTCACCTGTCTGTTCCTAACTGTACTCTGAGCTAACCCGCTCTCTCTCCCTCTCGGTCCCGTTACCACCTCGGAGAGCTGCCGAGAGGATTCTGCAGAGCGGCTCTGACGTCACTGTCAGATTCCTCAGACGAGCCTTCCCGGGAGAAGCTGCAGAGCAGCAACATTCTTCTAATGCTTGTATCCCAGTCTTTGTCTGTTTTCTACCAAGTTCTTGCTGCTATTTTGTGAAATAAAACAAGCCCTAGTTTTTGGCAACTCTGAAACAACTCTCTTTGTGTCGTTAGCGTTTGGGGTCGGTGTCAAACCATAACATTACGATCCAACCAATATGACGACCCCAGCCAACACAGAGAGAGTCAGAACAGCACTAGCTGGTCAGATCGAGTTGACCAAGGATCACAGTCACCAACTAGAGAGGGCTGCGGCTGCGGTGCATGAACTCAGGGAACAGGTCCTGCCTATTCAAGGGTCCCTGGCCGCTCTGGCAGGACAACAGTCAAGTATACTCCTTCATCTTCACACGCTGAGCGACACCGTTAACGCTTTACTTGTACCCCCACTTCCTTCAGGAACATTGGCAGGAGCATCCCCCGCAGCCCCAGCAGGCCCCGCGCTTCCCGATCCCGCACCTCGGGAACCCCATCTCTCCGTCCCACGGCTGTTCGACGGCAATCCCGAGGAGTGTGCCACATTCATCATGCAATGTGAGTTGGTTTTCCGTCATCAACCCAGTCGATTCACTTCAGAAGGAGCCCGAGTGGCCTATATGACAAACTTGCTCTCAGGCCGGGCAGCCCAGTGGGTCACTTCCTCCTGGGCAATGGATGCAGACTTTTGTTTCTCCTATCCAGACTTCGTGGCTGAGCTCCGCAGGGTGTTCCACCATCCAGCCCGTGGTCTGGATCCTGGAGCCCGGTTGGGTACCTTCCGGCAGGAGAGCGGCGGGGTAACAGACTACGTCCTGGAGTTTCGACTGGCGGCGGTGGAGAGCGGTTGGAACGACCCAGCACTTCGCCTAACCTTCATGAGGGGGCTCAGTGACGCAGTCAGGGACCAGCTCGCGACCCGGGAGGAGCCTGACTCCCTCGAGGACCTGTTCAGCCTCGCCATTCGTATCGACGGACGCCTCCAGGAGAGAAGGCGTGAGAGGACCCGACAGGTACCTCCTGAGGGACTCCGGACCCCCCGTACTCATGACGTTACTGCTGGTCGCCCTGCCCTCAACACGACTGGTGGTAGCTTACCCTCCCGTTCGGTTCGCGAGGAGGAACCCATGCAGCTGGGACGCTCTCATCTGAGCCAGGCTGAACGTGAGGCGAGGTTCAGGTCCGGTCTCTGCCTCTACTGCGGTCGGGAGGGACACCGAATCGCCAACTGCCCCACCCGGCCAAAAGATCAGGCTCGCCGAGACCCCGGGAAATCCTGGTGAGCCGATTTTCTCATTCCCAGAGCCGCGCACCACCTGGCCATCTGATGAGCGTCACCCTGGCCTGGGCGGACCAACGGGCCACGGTGGAGGCACTCATCGACTCTGGGGCAGACGAGAGTTTCCTCGACTTCGAGTTTGCTACCCGGGCCAACATTCCTCTTGAGGACCTAGTGAGGCCTTTGGAGATCTTCGCATTGGACCAACACCGCCTGGCCGACATCTCTCAACGCACCTGCCCAGTCGTGCTGACCATCGCTGGGAACCACGTTGAGAGAATCCAGTTCCTTATCACCCGATCCCCTCTTGTCCCGGTGGTCCTGGGTAGGCCCTGGCTCGCGCTGCACAAGCCCCACATCGCCTGGTCCTCCGGTACCATCAAGGGCTGGAGCTCCTCCTGTCACGCCCAGTGTCTACAGGCGGCGTCCTGTCCCCCGCCCCGGAGGCCCGTTGGTGAGTCGCCTCCGGACTCTTCATCCATACCCCCCGAGTACCACGACCTCATGGAGGTTTTCAGTAAGTCCAGGGCTCAGGCCCTTCCACCCCACCGTCCTTACGACTGCGCCATCGACCTCCGCCAAGGGGCTCCCCTTCCCGGCAGCCGCCTCTACAGTCTGACCGTTCTGGAGAAGAAGGCGATGGATCAGTACATCTCTGAGTCCTTGGAAGCAGGACTCATTCGGCCTTCCTCCTCCCCGGTGGCGGCCGGTTTCTTCTTTGTTGGGAAGAAGGACGGGGACCTTCGACCCTGCATCGACTATCGCCAGCTCAACGAGATCACCATCAAGAACAAGTACCCTCTTCCTCTCATGAACTCCACCTTCGAGCCTCTCACCCAGGCTACCGTCTTTACCAAGCTGGACCTCCGGAGTGCCTACCATCTTGTCCGAATCCGTGAGGGCGATGAATGGAAGACCGCCTTCAAGACCCCCAGGGGCCACTACGAGTACCTGGTGATGCCGTTCGGCCTCACCAACGCCCCGGCGGTATTCCAGGCGCTCATGAACGACGTCCTTCGTGACATGCTGGAGGAGTTTGTGGTGGTGTACCTGGACGACATCCTCATCTTCTCTAAAACCCTCGAGGAACACATCCAGCATGTCCGCCGTGTGCTGGAGCGCCTCCTCCACAATCGGCTCTTCGTCAAGGCGGAGAAGTGCCGTTTCCACTCCGACTCCGTCGACTACCTGGGCTTCATCGTGGAGAAGGGCTTGACCCGAGCGGATCCTCGCAAGATCCAAGCAGTGGAGGAATGGCCTGAACCCACCTCTCGGAAGGAGTTACAGAGTTTCCTCGGGTTCGCCAACTTCTACCGAAGGTTCATCCGGAACTACAGTCAAGTGGCGGAGCCACTTACCAGACTGACCTCTCCCGCCCTGCCGTTCGACTGGTCCCCAGCGGCATGTGCTGCGTTCCGCTCCCTCAAGAAGAGGTTCACTTCCGCCCCGATCTTGCTCCACCCTGACCCCAAGAGACAGTTCATCGTTGAGGTGGACGCCTCGGATACTGGACTGGGGGCAGTCTTATCCCAGCGTTCGGCAACGGACCAGAAGGTACATCCGTGCGCCTTCTACTCGCGTCGGTTCCTCCCTGCCGAGAGGAACTACGACATCGGCAATCGGGAGCTGCTGGCGGTTGTGGCTGCTTTGGAGGAGTGGCGTCATTGGCTTGAGGGGGCCGAGGAGCCATTTACCATCTGGACGGACCACAAGAACCTGACGTACATCCGCGCTTCCAAGAGCCTCAACGGTCGGCAGGCGAGATGGGCCAGCTTCCTCAGTCGGTTCGACTTCTCGCTGACTTTTCGTCCTGGTTCCCGCAACACGAAGGCCGACTCCCTGTCCCGGTTACACTCCAAGGGGGCTCCACCCTCTGAGGACCCGACTCCCATCCTCCCGGAGGCCAGGGTGGTAGGAGCCATCACCTTGGGCATCGAGGGGGTGGTTAGACGTGCCCTACGCTTCCAGCGTGCTCCAGGCAACATACCGATTCATCGTCTCTTCGTCCCCGACTCTGTCCGGTCCCGGGTGCTGCTGTGGGGCCATACCAGCCGGTTCGCCTGCCACCCGGGCGTTCATCGCACGTTCTCCTTCCTGGCTCGTCGTTTCTGGTGGCCCACCATGCGGAACGACGTCAAGGAGTTCGTATTGGCCTGCGCGGTCTGTGCCCGCAGCAAGGCCTCGCACCAGGCACCCTCCGGGCTGTTACAGCCACTTCCCGTTCCGAGCCGTCCTTGGTCACATGTGGCGCTAGACTTCGTCACAGGTCTTCCCTCCTCCCAGGGGAACACTTGCCTTCTGACCGTGGTGGATCGATTCAGCAAGGGGGTTCACCTCGTGGCCCTTTCCAAGCTTCCCTCGGCGGCCGAGACGGCGGACCTCCTGACTCACCACGTGTTCCGCCTTCATGGTTTTCCCCAGGACATCGTCTCTGACCGGGGGCCCCAGTTCACCTCCCAGGTATGGCGGGCTTTTTGCAAGGGATTGGGGGCGACGGTCAGTCTTTCCTCTGGTTATCATCCCCAGACTAACGGACAAACGGAGAGGATGAACCAGAGCGTGGAGTCTGCTCTTCGGTGTGTGGCAGCCGAGAAACCAGCTTCCTGGAGCCGTTTCCTTCCCTGGGTCGAGTACTCCATCAACTCCATGGTCAGTTCCGCCACCGGCCTCTCACCTTTTGAGGTTTCCCTGGGCTACCAACCCCCTCTTTTCCCCGCACAGGAGACGGAGGTGGCAGTTCCCTCCGTGCAGGTCCACCTCGACCGCTGCCGACGGGTCTGGGAGATCACCAGGACCGCGCTGCTCCGGACATCTGAGCACGCCTGTCGTGGGGCCGACCGGCGCCGGGTTCCTGCGCCGACGTACCACCCTGGGCAGAGGGTGTGGCTTTCCGTGAAGGACCTCCCGCTTCGGTCCTCGGCCAAGAAGCTTAACCCCCGTTTCGTCGGACCTTTCGAGGTTCTGAAGGTACTCAGTCCGGCGGCTCTGCGTCTGAAACTTCCTGCGTCCATGCACATTCACCCCGTTTTCCATGTCTCCCGGGTTAAGCCTGTCTCCCTCAGTCCCCTGATGCCTCCGGCTCCTGATCCTCCACCTCCCGAGATGGTGGATGGTCACCCCCAGTGGCAGGTCCACCGGTTGATGGGCGTTCGACGGCGGGGTCGGGGTTTCCAGTACCTGGTGGACTGGGAGGGTTACGGCCCGGAGGAGCAGAGCTGGGTCTCCCGACAGCTCATCGTCCTTACGACTGCGCCATCGACCTCCGCCAAGGGGCTCCCCTTCCCGGCAGCCGCCTCTACAGTCTGACCGTTCCGGAAAAGAAGGCGATGGATCAGTACATCTCTGAGTCCTTGGAAGCAGGACTCATTCGGCCTTCCTCCTCCCCGGTGGCGGCCGGTTTCTTCTTTGTTGGGAAGAAGGACGGGGACCTTCGACCCTGCATCGACTATCGCCAGCTCAACGAGATCACCATCAAGAACAAGTACCCTCTTCCTCTCATGAACTCCACCTTCGAGCCTCTCACCCAGGCTACCGTCTTTACCAAGCTGGACCTCCGGAGTGCCTACCATCTTGTCCGAATCCGTGAGGGCGATGAATGGAAGACCGCCTTCAAGACCCCCAGGGGCCACTACGAGTACCTGGTGATGCCGTTCGGCCTCACCAAAGCCCCGGCGGTATTCCAGGCGCTCATGAACGACGTCCTTCGTGACATGCTGGAGGAGTTTGTGGTGGTGTACCTGGACGACATCCTCATCTTCTCTAAAACCCTCGAGGAGCACATCCAGCATGTCCGCCGTGTGCTGGAGCGCCTCCTCCACAATCGGCTCTTCGTCAAGGCGGAGAAGTGCCGTTTCCACTCCGACTCCGTCGACTACCTGGGCTTCATCGTGGAGAAGGGCTTGACCCGAGCGGATCCTCGCAAGATCCAAGCAGTGGAGGAATGGCCTGAACCCACCTCTCGGAAGGAGTTACAGAGTTTCCTCGGGTTCGCCAACTTCTACCGAAGGTTCATCCGGAACTACAGTCAAGTGGCGGAGCCACTTACCAGACTGACCTCTCCCGCCCTGCCGTTCGACTGGTCCCCAGCGGCATGTGCTGCGTTCCGCTCCCTCAAGAAGAGGTTCACTTCCGCCCCGATCTTGCTCCACCCTGACCCCAAGAGACAGTTCATCGTTGAGGTGGACGCCTCGGATACTGGACTGGGGGCAGTCTTATCCCAGCGTTCGGCAACGGACCAGAAGGTACATCCGTGCGCCTTCTACTCGCGTCGGTTCCTCCCTGCCGAGAGGAACTACGACATCGGCAATCGGGAGCTGCTGGCGGTTGTGGCTGCTTTGGAGGAGTGGCGTCATTGGCTTGAGGGGGCCGAGGAGCCATTTACCATCTGGACGGACCACAAGAACCTGACGTACATCCGCGCTTCCAAGCGCCTCAACGGTCGGCAGGCGAGATGGGCCAGCTTCCTCAGTCGGTTCGACTTCTCGCTGACTTTTCGTCCTGGTTCCCGCAACACGAAGGCCGACTCCCTGTCCCGGTTACACTCCAAGGGGGCTCCACCCTCTGAGGACCCGACTCCCATCCTCCCGGAGGCCAGGGTGGTAGGAGCCATCACCTTGGGCATCGAGGGGGTGGTTAGACGTGCCCTACGCTTCCAGCGTGCTCCAGGCAACATACCGATTCATCGTCTCTTCGTCCCCGACTCTGTCCGGTCCCGGGTGCTGCTGTGGGGCCATACCAGCCGGTTCGCCTGCCACCCGGGCGTTCATCGCACGTTCTCCTTCCTGGCTCGTCGTTTCTGGTGGCCCACCATGCGGAACGACGTCAAGGAGTTCGTATTGGCCTGCGCGGTCTGTGCCCGCAGCAAGGCCTCGCACCAGGCACCCTCCAGGCTGTTACAGCCACTTCCCGTTCCGAGCCGTCCTTGGTCACATGTGGCGCTAGACTTCGTCACAGGTCTTCCCTCCTCCCAGGGGAACACTTGCCTTCTGACCGTGGTGGATCGATTCAGCAAGGGGGTTCACCTCGTGGCCCTTTCCAAGCTTCCCTCGGCGGCTGAGACGGCGGACCTCCTGACTCACCACGTGTTCCGCCTTCATGGTTTTCCCCAGGACATCGTCTCTGACCGGGGGCCCCAGTTCACCTCCCAGGTATGGCAGGCTTTTTGCAAGGGATTGGGGGCGACGGTCAGTCTTTCCTCTGGTTATCATCCCCAGACTAACGGACAAACGGAGAGGATGAACCAGAGCGTGGAGTCTGCTCTTCGGTGTGTGGCAGCCGAGAAACCAGCTTCCTGGAGCCGTTTCCTTCCCTGGGTCGAGTACTCCATCAACTCCATGGTCAGTTCCGCCACCGGCCTCTCACCTTTTGAGGTTTCCCTGGGCTACCAACCCCCTCTTTTCCCCGCACAGAAGACGGAGGTGGCAGTTCCCTCCGTGCAGGTCCACCTCGACCGCTGCCGACGGGTCTGGGAGATCACCAGGACCGCGCTGCTCCGGACATCTGAGCACGCCTGTCGTGGGGCCGACCGGCGCCGGGTTCCTGCGCCGACGTACCACCCTGGGCAGAGGGTGTGGCTTTCCGCGAAGGACCTCCCGCTTCGGTCCTCGGCCAAGAAGCTTAACCCCCGTTTCGTCGGACCTTTCGAGGTTCTGAAGGTACTCAGTCCGGCGGCTCTGCGTCTGAAACTTCCTGCGTCTATGCACATTCACCCCGTTTTCCATGTCTCCCGGGTTAAGCCTGTCTCCCTCAGTCCCCTGATGCCTCCGGCTCCTGATCCTCCACCTCCCGAGATGGTGGATGGTCACCCCCAGTGGCAGGTCCACCGGTTGATGGGCGTTCGACGGCGGGGTCGGGGTTTCCAGTACCTGGTGGACTGGGAGGGTTACGGCCCGGAGGAGCAGAGCTGGGTCTCCCGACAGCTCATCGTGGATCCCGGCCTGATCACGGACTTCCATCGTGCCCATCTGGACGAGCCAGGTCGGCCTGGTCGCCGGGTGGCTCCCGTGGAGGGGGGGGTACTGTGAGGTTTTGTCCGCTGCTCACCTACTCGCTCTGTTCCTTTAAGCCTACTCGCTCTGTTCCTTTAAGTTTCCAGTTAATTAATTGCATTCTCCCTTCACACGCTTCTTCCTGTAGACGCCGTTTGATTGGTGCTTCCCTAACCACACGCTTGTCAATCTCATCCCGCAGATGTCACTGCTTGTCATTAAGCATTCCTTTTGATTATATATACCCCGATTTCCCATCAAGTGTTGTTGGATCGTTTTGATATATTATCAGCATTTGCCGTTCCTTCCTTGCCTGTTGTTCCCTGTGCTTTGCCTCCCAGGACACTCAAGAAGTATTCCGCTTGGACAACCCGTTCCCCGTGGCGACGCGCTCGCCCTGTTTGATTCTGCTCTCTTTACGCACAGCGCCTGGGTGAGTTTTGCAAGACAGTCTTTTGACCCTATCATTTTTCGTGTGTGTAAACACTGAAGAGATCCTGCTTTTTGTTCAGTCTGTCACTCACCCTGTGCCTGCTTTTTGGATTGTTCTTTGGGAAGATATTATCACTTGGATTATTATTGGGACATCGCTCACTGTGTGTATTCGCACCGAAGATTCTAGCACTTGGATTGTTGTTGGAACATTGCTCACAGTGTATTTACACCGAAGATTCAGTCACTTGGATTATCTGTTTGGGACTAGTCACTTCACCTGTCACCTGTCTGTTCCCAACTGTACTCTGAGCTAACCCGCTCTCTCTCCCTCTCGGTCCCGTTACCACCTCGGAGAGCTGCCGAGAGGATTCTGCAGAGCGGCTCTGACGTCACTGTCAGATTCCTCAGACGAGCCTTCCCGGGAGAAGCTGCAGAGCAGCAACATTCTTCTAATGCTTGTATCCCAGTCTTTGTCTGTTTTCTACCAAGTTCTTGCTGCTATTTTGTGAAATAAAACAAGCCCTAGTTTTTGGCAACTCTGAAACAACTCTCTTTGTGTCGTTAGCGTTTGGGGTCGGTGTCAAACCATAACAGAAAGGGTTAACCTTTTGTAGTGTGGTAGTGAAAGGTTAACCTTCTGTAGTGTGGTAGTGAAAGGTTAACCGTCTGTAGTGTGGTAGTGAAAGCATTAACCTTCTGTTTCTTTCCCCTATGCTTACAGCCACCAATAAGAATAAATTCTTGAAGATAACTAACTTAGCCAGCAAACTCATTGGTATTCCCACCCCCAACGTATCTGATTGTTCTACTGTAGCCTCATCCCTTATCCGCAAAGTACTCACAATCATTCATGACCCAGACCACCCACTCTACCAGCACTTTACCCCCCTTCCCTCTGACTGTAGGTATAGATTGCCCATGTGCTGAAAGACCTTCCTTCTGACTGTAGGTATAGCCTACTATCTATCTATCTATCTATCTATCTATCTATCTATCTATCTATCTATCTATCTATCTATCTATCTATCTATCTATCTATCTATCTATCTATCTATCTATCTATCTATCTATCTATCTATCTATCTATCTATCTATCTATCTATCTATCTATCTATCTATCTATCTATCTATCTATCTATCTATCTATCTATCTATCTATCTATCTATCTATCTATCTATCTATCTATCTATCTATCTATCTATCTATCTATCTTATCTATCTATCTATCTATCTATCTATCTATCTATCTATCTATCTATCTATCTATCTATCTATCTATCTATCTATCTATCTATCTATCTATCTATCTATCTATCTATCTATCTATCTATCTATCTATCTATCTATATATCTATCTATCTATCTATCTATCTATCTATCTATCTATCTATCTATCTATCTATCTATCTATCTATCTATCTATCTATCTATCTAAAGGTTGTCACATCGTAATAGTGGGAACTGCTTTGACTAAACCATTAAATTACATGCTATTATTCCATGAAAATGACCCTGGTTTAGTGTAAGTCTACATGGTTCTTATTCCAAAATATACAGTATTACAGAAGTCTTACAGATATGACCTTTGACATCAATTCTGCACAACAAAGTATCCTCCCCTGTGTTCACCGTTACTGTTCATTACCAGGTGGCCTTCCTTCCTTCCTTCATGTTGGGTGGAGAACTCAATCACGGGCTGTGTAATCTCCACGCATCCCGCCTCCCTGAGCCGTGTTGGTAATTAACTTAGCGACTGGGGAGGAGAGAGAATATAAAGGCACCTGCGTTTTAAAAGGGAAACAAGGTATATTGCTGCTCTAAAAATAACTTCAAATAACAATTGAAACGGGAGGCGGAGCTGGTAGGAGACAGCTGCCAACCCCCATGGAGGACTCCCGCTCGCTCACGCACACCCCACCGCGCTCGCATCACTTCATCTGGTTGACGGAGGCATGCGGCTCACATTTGCATAGGACTCGCCGGGAGGAAGTCGAAACTGAAGTTCACTTTTTGAAAGAAAATCACTTCTTTTAGAGACGATTTGCGTTTCTGACGTCTTTGTGAGACACGTCTGCATCTGGAGACTTTGGTGAAACAAGGCATATTTCAACATTAATTTGCATTGATTATAAAAGAAACCTTACTGGCCGCTGCCTGCGTGTTAAAAACACAAAACAATAATGAGCATTTGTGTTTGGGAACTGTTCGATGTATATATATATTTTTTTTTTTACACATTCTCACCGTGAGCTGTTTAATGAGAATTCTTTATATGGTTATTTTACAATGTTGTAAAACGTGTGTTTACCGCACATGAAGCCTCGTAATCGCTCGTACTGTATCGCCTTGTTTTGAGAGAGCTTTTGGGAGGCCTTACGAGACGTGGAAGGGTCCTGGTCAGAGTCTGTTGAGGGGATATCATTACACCAAGGAAACCATCTCACAACAGGTCCAGTGCGTATGAAAATTAACTTTAGTAAAACTATAGTATTCCTGTCTTGTCTTCGTGCATCAATTACTATTGAAATATTCTAGAACCGTTACATTTATATGGCATAATGAAATCTTACATTCTGTAATTTCATAATCTGTAGACATCTGAAAAATGACAGAGGCTCTGCTGGACTGAGTCACAAATGTATATAATATTCCAATATAATATTGCTTTGGTGAATCACTACAGCATTTCTGTCTATAGTGCGTATGAAGAAAACACAGGAATACTCAACATCCATCCCATTATACATTTACATTTACATTTATATTTACATTTACATTTAAATTTACATTTAGTCATATAGCTGAACGCTTTTATCCAAAGCAATTTACAAGTTGTGAACAACAAGTCAGCAGGAAGGGTACAAATCTGGCAGCAGTAAGTGATATTGTTCGTCAAACAGTGTCGAATTTGGGTGCTACAGTCTTGAGTGCATAGTAGTATAGACATATTAGCATGATATGTAGTAATATAGGCACAGTAGATTACTTGCAAAGTGCATAATAGTAAAAGACAGTACAAGGTTTAGTAGTTTCTGTTTCCAGATATTGATTGAAGAAGTGTATTTTTAGTCAACAGCGGAATATTGGTCGGGTTTCAACTGTCCTGACTGTGGTGGGAAGTTCTTTCCACTATTGTGGAGCGGGGTTGAGAATAGCCTGCTTCTCTTTGATGACCCCCCATGCAGGAGCTCAAATATGAGTGGGTCTGAGGCGGCCAGAAGATGTAGAGCGTAGGGATCTTGAGGGTGTGTAGTTAGAAGATGCAGAGTGTAGGGGTCTTGAGGGTGTGTTAGAAGATGCCGAGCGTAGGGGTCTTGAGGGTGTGTAGTTAGAAGATGTAGAGTGTAGGGATCTTGAGGGTGTGTAGTTAGAAGATGCAGAGTGTAGGGGTCTTGAGGGTGTATAGTTAGAAGATGCAGAGTGTAGGGGTCTTGAGGGTGTGTAGTTAGAAGATGCAGAGAGCGTAGGGGTCTTGAGGGTGTGTAGTTAGAAGATGCAGAGCGTACGGGTCTTGAGGGTGTGTAGTTAGAAGATACAGAGCGTAGGGGTTCTGAGGGTGTGTAGTTAGAAGATGCAGAGTGTAGGGGTCTTGAGGGTGTGTAGTTAGAAGATGCAGAGCGTAGGGGTCTTGGGGGTGTGTAGTTAAAAGATGCAGAGTGTAGGGGTCTTGAGGGTGTAGTTAGAAGATGCAGAGAGAAGGGGTTCTGAGGGTGTGTAGTTAGAAGATGCAGAGTGTAGGGGTCTTGAGGGTGTGTTGTTAGACGATGCAGCGTGTAGGGGTCTTGAGGGTGTGTAGTTAGAAGATGCAGAGTGTAGGGGTCTTGAGGGTGTGTAGTTAGAAGATGCAGAGCGTAGGGGTCTTGAGGATGTGTAGTTAGAAGATGCAGAGCGTAGGGGTCTTGAGGGTGTGTCGTTAGAAGATGCAGAGTGTAGGGGTCTTGAGGGTGTGTTAGAAGATGCAGAGTGTAGGGGTCTTGAGGGTGTGTAGTTAGAAGATGCAGCGTGTAGGGGTCTTGAGGGTGTGTAGTTAGAAGATGCAGATCGTAGGGGTCTTGAGGGTGTGTAGTTAGAAGATGCAGAGCGTAGGGGTCTTGAGGTTGTGTAGTTAGAAGATGCAGAGCGTAGGGGTCTTGAGGGTGTGTTGTTAGAAGATGCAGAGTGTAGGGGTCTTGAGGGTGTGTAGTTAGAAGATGCAGAGAGTAGGGATTCTGAGGGTGTGTAGTTAGAAGATGCAGAGTGTAGGGGTATTGAGGGTGTGTTGTTAGAAGATGCAGAGTGTAGGGGTCTTGAGGGTGTGTAGTTATAAGATGCAGAGCATAGGGGTCTTGAGGGTGTGTTGTTAGAAGATGCAGAGTGTAGGGGTCTTGAGGGTGTGTAGTTATAAGATGCAGAGTGTAGGGGTATTGAGGGTGTGTAGTTAGAAGATGCAGAGTGTAGGGGTCTTGAGGGTGTGTAGTTAGAAGATGCAGAGTGTAGGGGTCTTGAGGGTGTGTAGTTAGAAGATGCAGAGCGTAGGGGTCTTGAGGGTGTGTTGTTAGAAGATGCAGAGTGTAGGGGTCTTGAGGGTGTGTAGTTAGAAGATGCAGAGTGTAGGGGTCTTGAGGGTGTGTAGTTAGAAGATGCAGAGCGTAGGGGTCTTGAGGGTGTGTAGTTAGAAGATGCAGAGTGTAGGGGTCTTTAGGGTGTGTAGTTATAAGATGCAGAGTGTAGGGGTCTTGAGGGTGTGTTGTTAGAAGATGCAGAGTGTAGGGGTCTTGAGGGTGTGTAGTTATAAGATGCAGAGTGTAGGGGTCTTGAGGGTGTGTTGTTAGAAGATGCAGAGTCTAGGGGTCTTGAGGGTGTGTAGTTAGAAGATGCAGAGTGTAGGGGTCTTGACGGTGTGTAGTTAGAAGAGGCAGAGCGTAGGGGTCTTGAGAGTGTGTAGTTAGAAGATGCAGAGCATAGGGGTCTTGAGGGTGTGTAGTTAGAATATGCAGAGCGTAGGGGTTCTGAGGGTGTGTAGTTAGAAGATGCAGAGTGTAGGGGTCTTGAGGGTGTGTAGTTAGAAGATGCAGAGAGTAGGGGTTCTGAGGGTGTGTAGTTAGAAGATGCAGAGTGTAGGGGTCTTGAGGGTGTGTTGTTAGAAGATGCAGAGTGTAGGGGTCTTGAGGGTGTGTAGTTATAAGATGCAGAGCGTAGGGGTCTTGAGGGTGTGTAGTTAGAAGATGCAGAGTGTAGGGGTCTTGAGGGTGTGTAGTTAGAAGATGCAGACCGTAGGGGTCTTGAGGGTGTGTAGTTAGAAGATGCAGAGCGTAGGGGTCTTGAGGGTGTGTAGTTAGAAGATGCAGAGTGTAGGGGTCTTGAGGGTGTGTTAGAAGATGCAGAGTGTAGGGGTCTTGAGGGTGTGTAGTTAGAAGATGCAGAGTGTAGGGGTCTTGAGGGTGTGTAGTTAGAAGATGCAGAGCGTAGGGGTCTTGAGGGTGTGTAGTTAGAAGATGCAGAGCGTAGGGGTCTTGAGGTTGTGTAGTTCGAAGATGCAGAGCGTAGGGGTCTTGAGGGTGTGTAGTTATAAGATGCAGCACGTAGGGGTTCTGAGGGTGTGTAGTTAGAAGATGCAGAGCGTAGGGGTCTTGAGGGTGTGTAGTTAGAAGATGCAGAGCGTAGGGGTCTTGAGGGTGTGTAGTTAGAAGATGCAGAGCGTAGGGGTTCTGAGGTTGTGTAGTTAGAAGATGCAGAGTGTAGGGGTCTTGAGGGTGTGTAGTTAGAAGATGCAGAGTGTAGGGGTCTTGAGGGTGTGTAGTTAGAAGATGCAGCACGTAGGGGTTTTGAGGGTGTGTAGTTAGAAGATGCAGAGCGTAGGGGTCTTGAGGGTGTGTTAGAAGATGCAGAGTGTAGGGGTCTTGAGGGTGTGTAGTTATAAGATGCAGAGTGTAGGGGTCTTGAGGGTGTGTAGTTAGAAGATGCAGAGAGTAGGGGTTCTGAGGGTGTGTAGTTAGAAGATGCAGAGCGTAGGGGTCTTGAGGGTGTGTTAGAAGATGCAGAGTGTAGGGGTCTTGAGGGTGTGTAGTTAGAAGATGCAGAGTGTAGGGGTCTTGAGGGTGTGTAGTTAGAAGATGCAGAGAGTAGGGGTTCTGAGGGTGTGTAGTTAGAAGATGCAGAGTGTAGGGGTCTTGAGGGTGTGTTGTTAGAAGATGCAGAGTGTAGGGGTCTTGAGGGTGTGTAGTTATAAGATGCAGAGCGTAGGGGTCTTGAGGGTGTGTTGTTAGAAGATGCAGAGTGTAGGGGTCTTGAGGGTGTGTAGTTATAAGATGCAGAGTGTAGGGGTCTTGAGGGTGTGTAGTTAGAAGATGCAGAGTGTAGGGGTCTTGAGGGTGTGTAGTTAGAAGATGGAGAGGGTAGGGGTCTTGAGGGTGTGTAGTTAGAAGATGCAGAGCGTAGGGGTCTTGAGGGTGTGTTGTTAGAAGATGCAGAGTGTAGGGGTCTTGAGGGTGTGTAGTTAGAAGATGCAGAGTGTAGGGGTCTTGAGGGTGTGTAGTTAGAAGATGCAGAGAGTAGGGGTTCTGAGGGTGTGTAGTTAGAAGATGCAGAGTGTAGGGGTCTTGAGGGTGTGTTGTTAGAAGATGCAGAGTGTAGGGGTCTTGAGGGTGTGTAGTTATAAGATGCAGAGTGTAGGGGTCTTGAGGGTGTGTTGTTAGAAGATGCAGACTGTAGGGGTCTTGAGGGTGTGTAGTTATAAGATGCAGAGTGTAGGGGTCTTGAGGGTGTGTAGTTAGAAGATGCAGAGTGTAGGGGTCTTGAGGGTGTGTAGTTAGAAGATGCAGAGGGTAGGGGTCTTGAGGGTGTGTAGTTAGAAGATGCAGAGCGTAGGGGTCTTGAGGGTGTGTTGTTAGAAGATGCAGAGTGTAGGGGTCTTGAGGGTGTGTAGTTAGAAGATGCAGAGTGTAGGGGTCTTGAGGATGTGTAGTTAGAAGATGCAGAGCGTAGGGGTCTTGAGGGTGTGTAGTTAGAAGATGCAGAGCATAGGGGTCTTGAGGGTGTGTAGTTAGAAGATGCAGAGCGTAGGGGTCTTGAGGGTGTGTAGTTAGAAGATGCAGAGTGTAGGGGTCTTGAGGGTGTGTTGTTAGAAGATGCAGAGTGTAGGGGTCTTGAGGGTGTGTAGTTATAAGATGCAGAGTGTAGGGGTCTTGAGGGTGTGTAGTTATAAGATGCAGAGTGTAGGGGTCTTGAGCGTGTGTTGTTAGAAGATGCAGAGTGTAGGGGTCTTGAGGGTGTGTAGTTAGAAGATGCAGAGTGTAGGGGTCTTGAGGATGTGTAGTTAGAAGACGCAGAGCGTAGGGGTCTTGAGGGTGTGTAGTTAGAAGATGCAGAGTGTAGGGGTCTTGAGGATGTGTAGTTAGAAGACGCAGAGCGTAGGGGTCTTGAGGGTGTGTAGTTAGAAGATGCAGAGCGTAGGGGTCTTGAGGGTGTGTAGTTAGAAGATGCAGAGAGTAGGGGTCTTGAGGGTGTGTAGTTATAAGATGCAGAGTGTAGGGGTCTTGAGGGTGTGTAGTTAGAAGATGCAGAGTGTAGGGGTCTTGAGGGTGTGTAGTTATAAGATGCAGAGTGTAGGGGTCTTGAGGGTGTGTAGTTAGAAGATGCAGAGTGTAGGGGTCTTGAGGATGTGTAGTTAGAAGACGCAGAGCGTAGGGGTCTTGAGGGTGTGTAGTTAGAATATGCAGAGCGTAGGGGTCTTGAGGGTGTGTAGTTAGAAGATGCAGAGTGTAGGGGTCTTGAGGGTGTGTAGTTATAAGATGCAGAGCGTAGGGGTCTTGAGGGTGTGTAGTTAGAAGATGCAGAGTGTAGGCGTCTTGAGGATGTGTAGTTAGAAGACGCAGAGCGTAGGGGTCTTGAGGGTGTGTAGTTAGAAGATGCAGAGCGTAGGGGTCTTGAGGGTGTGTAGTTAGAAGATGCAGAGTGTAGGGGTCTTGAGGGTGTGTAGTTATAAGATGCAGAGTGTAGGGGTCTTGAGGGTGTGTTGTTACGAGATGCAGAGTGTAGGGGTCTTGAGGGTGTGTAGTTAGAAGATGCAGAGTGTAGGGGTCTTGAGGGTGTGTAGTTATAAGATGCAGAGTGTAGGGGTCTTGAGGGTGTGTTGTTAGGAGATGCAGAGTGTAGGGGTCTTGAGGGTGTGTAGTTATAAGATGCAGAGTGTAGGGGTCTTGAGGGTGTGTTGTTAGAAGATGCAGAGTGTAGGGGTCTTGAGGGTGTGTAGTTAGAAGATGCAGAGCGTAGGGGTCTTGAGGGTGTGTAGTTAGAAGATGCAGAGCGTAGGGGTCTTGAGGGTGTGTAGTTAGAAGATGCAGAGCGTAGGGGTTCTGAGGGTGTGTAGTTAGAAGATGCAGAGTGTAGGGGTCTTGAGGGTGTGTATTAGAAGATGCAGAGCGTAGGGGTTCTGAGGGTGTGTAGTTACAAGATGCAGAGTGTAGCGGTCTTGAGGGTGTGTAGTTAGAAGATGCAGAGCGTATGGGGTTCTGAGGGTGTGTAGTTAGAAGATGCAGAGTGTATGGGGTTCTGAGGGTGTGTAATTAGAGACCATTATGTCATCATGCCATTATGTCATACATGTCATTCATCAAGGCCTCTTTGAGGCGTAACAGTTTGTCCCATATACATTGTGCTCACATCAGACACACAGACACCAAGCAGTGGTCCCCTACAATGATTGGCATTGTGTTTCTACATGGATGATGATGAAGGAATGGGGGTAACCTAAGGGGGGATGTGACACACGTGGGTATTCGGCACAGTGGCAGTGTCACCAGCTTGACAACATGCTCCTACAGGCCGGAACCCTTGTATTGTGCAAATCATTTTCACGATTTGGCAACACTTTATAATACAGCCTGCGTTGTACAGTATAATTACACTGACTTACGTCAAGGGGCTGTTATGTTACCATGTGGTTTCAACCTTGTTATACAATCTCAGTTGGATTATAACCTGCACATAACCCACATAACTCTGTATGATAGCATGTACAATAATACTGTATATACCGTATATATTTTTTTACTTATAAATATATGTATACCTGGAGCAGGTGGAAGAGAACCTGGAGAAGTGGAGGCATGCACTGGAGAGAAGAGGGATGAAAGTGAGCAGAAGCAAGACCGAGTATATGTGTGTGAATGGGAAGGAAGACGGAGAGGTGGTGATGATGCAAGGAGTAGAGGTACCGAAAGTGGACGAGTTTAAGTACTGTGGTAGGGAGGTGAAGAAGAGAGTGCAGGCCGGGTGGTGCGGATGACGGGGGTGATCTGCGATAGAAAGGTACCAGCAAGAGTTAAAGGGAAAGGTCTACAGCACGGTAGTGAGACCAGCTAGGCTGTATGGTCTAGAAACGTTGACCAACAAGCAGGTGGCGGAGCTGGAGGTGGGAGAGATGAAGATGTTAAGGTTCTCTCTGGGAGTAACAAGGCTGGACAAAATAAAAAATGTCTACATCAGAGGAACGGCCCATGTTGAGCAGTTCGGTCAGAAAGTGAGAAAGGCAAGACTGAGATGTGCGGAGGAGGGAGGTGGGGTACATCAGGAGGAGGATGCTGGAGATGGAGCTGCCAGGAAAGAGGAGGAGGGGAAGGCCCAAGAGGAGGTTTATGGACACCGTGAAGGAGGAGATGCGGGCAGCGGGAGTGACGGAGGAAGACAGCTCCCCTAGACCCCCTCTCTCTCCAGCTCCCCTAGACCCCCTCTCTCTCCAGCTCCCTAGACCCCCTCTCTCCAGCTCCCTAGACCCCCTCTCCAGCTCCCCTAGACCCCCTCTCTCCAGCTCCCTAGACACCCTCTCCAGCTCCCCTTGACCCCCTCTCTCCAGCTCCCTAGACCCCCTCTCCAGCTCCCCTAGACCCCCTCTCCAGCTCCCCTAGACCCCCTCTCTCCAGCTCTCTAGACCCCCTCTCCAGCTCCCCTAGACCCCCTCTCTCCAGCTCTCTAGACCCCCTCTCTCTCCAGCTCCCCTAGACCCCCTCTCTCACCTCCTCTAGACCCCCTCTCACCTCCTCTAGACCCCCTCTCACCTCCTCTAGACCCCCCTCTCCAGCTCCTTAGACCCCCTCTCCAGCTCCCCTAGACCCCCTCTCCAGTTCCCCTTGACCCCCTCTCTCCAGCTCCCTAGACCCCCTCTCCAGCTCCCCTTGACCCCCTCTCCAGCTCCCCTAGACCCCCTCTCTCCAGCTCCCCTAGACCCCCTCTCTCCAGCTCCCCTAGACCGCCTCTCTCCAGCTCCCTAGACACCCTCTCCAGCTCCCCTTGACCCCCTCTCCACCTCCTCTAGACCCCCTCTCTCCAGCTCCCCTAGACCCCCTCTCCAGTTCCCCTTGACCCCCTCTCTCCAGCTCCCTAGACCCCCTCTCCAGCTCCCCTTGACCCCCTCTCCAGCTCCCCTAGACCCCCTCTCTCTCTCACCTCCCCTAGACTCTCTCTCCAGCTCCCTAGACCCCCTCTCCAGCTCCCCTTGACCCCCTCTCCAGCTCCCCTTGACCCCCTCTCTCTCCAGCTCCCCTAGACCCCCCCTCTCCACCTCCTCTAGACCCCCTCTCTCCAGCTCCCTAGACACCCTCTCTCCAGCTCCCCTAGACCCCCTCTCCAGCTCCCCTAGACCCCTCTCTCTCCAGCTCCCCTAGACCCCCTCTCCAGCTCCTCTAGACCCCCTCTCTCCAGCTCCTCTAGACCCCCTCTCTCCAGCTCCTCTAGACCCCCCCCCCTCTCACCTCCTCTAGACCCCCTCTCTCCAGCTCCTCTAGACCCCCCCCCTCTCACCTCCTCTAGACCCCCTCTCTCCAGCTCCTCTAGACCCCCCCCCCCTCTCACCTCCTCTAGACCCCCTCTCTCCAGCTCCCCTAGACCCCTCTCTCCAGCTCCCCTAGACCCCCTCTCTCAAGCTCCCTAGACCCCCTCTCTCCAGCTCCCCTAGACCCCCTCTCTCCAGCTCCCCTAGACCCCTCTCTCCAGCTCCCCTAGACCCCCTCTCTCAAGCTCCCTAGACCCCCTCTCTCCAGCTCCCCTAGACCCCCTCTCTCACCTCCTCTAGACCCTCTCTCCAGCTCCCTAGACCCCCTCTCTCCAGCTCCCCTAGACCCCCTCTCTCAAGCTCCCTAGACCCCCTCTCTCCAGCTCCCCTAGACCCCCTCTCTCAAGCTCCCCTAGACCCCTCTCTCCAGCTCCCCTAGACTCTCTCTCCAGCTCCTCTAGACCCCCTCTCCAGCTCCTCTAGACCCCCTCTCCACCTCCTCTAGACCCCCCCTCTCCAGCTCCTCTAGACCCCCTCTCCAGCTCCTCTAGACCCCCTCTCCACCTCCTCTAGACCCCCTCTCTCCAGCTCCCCTAGACCCCCTCTCTCCAGCTCCCCTAGACCCCCTCTCTCTCTCACCTCCCCTAGACCCCCTCTCTCACCTCCTCTAGACCCCCCCTCTCCAGCTCCCCTAGACCCCCTCTCTCCAGCTCCTTAGACCCCCTCTCCAGCTCCTCTAGACCCCCTCTCCAGCTCCCCTAGACCCCCTCTCTCACCTCCCCTAGACCCCCTCTCCAGCTCCTCTAGACCCCCTCTCTCACCTCTAGACCCCCTCTCTCACCTCCCCTAGACCCCCTCTCCAGCTCCCCTAGACCCCCTCTCCAGCTCCCCTAGACCCCCTCTCTCACCTCCCCTAGACCCCCTCTCCAGCTCCTCTAGACCCCCTCTCCAGCTCCCCTAGACCCCCTCTCTCACCTCCCCTAGACCCCCTCTCCAGCTCCCCTAGACCCCCTCTCCAGCTCCCCTAGACCCCCTCTCTCACCTCCCCTAGACCCCCTCTCCAGCTCCTCTAGACCCCCTCTCTCACCTCTAGACCCCCTCTCTCACCTCCCCTAGACCCCCTCTCCAGCTCCCCTAGACCCCCTCTCCAGCTCCCCTAGACCCCCTCTCTCACCTCCCCTAGACCCCCTCTCCAGCTCCTCTAGACCCCCTCTCTCACCTCTAGACCCCCTCTCTCACCTCCCCTAGACCCCTTCTCCAGCTCCTCTAGACCCCCTCTCTCACCTCTAGACCCCCTCTCTCACCTCCCCTAGACCCCCTCTCCAGCTCCCCTAGACCCCCTCTCCAGCTCCCCTAGACCCCCTCTCTCACCTCCCCTAGACCCCCTCTCCAGCTCCTCTAGACCCCCTCTCTCACCTCTAGACCCCCTCTCTCACCTCCCCTAGACCCCCTCTCCAGCTCCCCTAGACCCCCTCTCCAGCTCCCCTAGACCCCCTCTCTCACCTCCCCTAGACCCCCTCTCCAGCTCCTCTAGACCCCCTCTCTCACCTCTAGACCCCCTCTCTCACCTCCCCTAGACCCCCTCTCCAGCTCCCCTAGACCCCCTCTCCAGCTCCCCTCTCCAGCTGAGGAGGTAACAATTCAGGTCAGAATGGTTTTAATCACAGCGACCAATAAATCTCCTCGACTTTAAAGCACTAACGAGCCAAAAGTCGGACAGATCTGGTGCGATTCAACATGATTTAGTTCGAGACCAAAGGAGACAAGTGGTGCCGTGCACTCCTATATATACTTCACAGTGGAGGAATGATCGCGATGAGCCAAGACGCTGTAGTAACTCACGATAAACATCTTCACGGGGGGGCTTTTTCGCTAATGAATCTCCTCTGTTTTGTCATGGATACAAAGGTGTTCGCTTTCTACTCGACTCTGACTCTCCTCGTGAGGAATGTTCAGGCGGCAGGCCCGGACTGGCCATCGGGAGCACCGGGAGTTTTCCCGGTGGCCTGGCCTGCACAGATTAAAAAAAAAAAAATTATATAAAAGAAAAAACATTATATATTTTTTTTATTATAATTTTTTATTTATTTTTTTGCCAGGCCATTGTTTCTAGTTGTGGCGGCGGCGCGGCGCGATCGTTTTTAGATAACCAGGTGGGTGGGGAACAACCAGGATTTCACTGTCTGCTACAGAGTTGGAGAACTATCTGACTCTCTCTCCCTCATGCGACACACACACACACAATGGAGCCGTGCTGCCGCTTGTGATTGGTGGAGGCGGGACCAGGCGATACAACTGATTGACCGTGGAGGCGGCGAATGGAATGGCAGATGGCACACTCCCAAAAGGAGTTGTTAAATCTGACATTACAAAAAACAATATGTGGTGGTTATGATTGGGGCTGAAGTTGAATAAACTATTTATGAAAGAGAGAGTCAAAATAATTCCAAGATAATTCAAAGATTACACACCTTTGCCACATTGGCTACAAACATTATCACTGCAAAGTTATCAAAAAAATAAGAATCTGATCAGACACAAGGGTTAAGTTGTTGTTCCCTTTCTAATTTCCTCAAAAACATCTAGTCTAGTTAATGTGATCAATATTATTTGACAATTGATGCTTTTTGTTGGAAATTTCAGTCAGTGAGCTCATACTTTGAGCTCATTTTATAGTTAAAATGATTGAGACAACGCAATCTTCTGTCTTCGTTGTGCATGCATGCGTGTGCTCACCACACGTGATACATGTGTCACTATTCTTGCAGTGGCTACTGTTATTATAGTATTGTAATGAAAGGTCTGTTATTTAATGTTTGTGTAAAGGGCTATTTTAACTGTTGATGTGTAGTGCATCAGTAAAGTGAATATGGTATTGTGCTCTTGCCTTGTTTGAATAGGTGGAGAGAGTGGTTAACTGTATTATAATAGTAAATAGAAAAATATGTTGTGCTCTTGCTTTTTTCTTTTTGAAGGTGGAGAGAGTACCATTGCTAGTGCCACAACAGTTTTATTTGAGGTTCATAACAGTACATTGTACTAAGCAATTGTTGGCTCATTAGTTTGTGATTCACATGTACTAAAATTCACAGAATGCAGGAAATTAAGTCTTTGTAACAAAAAATTTCCGGGTGGGGGACCCCCAGACCCCCCACTTAAAAAGTGGCCTGATTGGGGCTATATTTCGCGCTATATCTCCCGGTATGAATTATTTCCCCAGTCCGGCCCTGTCCGGCGGTGTTGTTATTATACAGACTTGATGCAACCCAGCGGAGGGTTCATTATGTTTGACTTCAAATGTACCACGTCTCACAGTTACCCTTTTTTAAAGGGGTCACATCTGTAACATTTCGACATTTTAAATGTGTTTAATGAGATGTTTGTTGATGAGATGTTTCTTGAATGATTTTGAGGAATAAGGGAAATGAGAAGGAGATGGTGTTTGCCTTGTTTAGTCGGAGGAATTACCTACTGTCGAGGTACGGGTGGTCAACCAACAGGAGCAACCAATCAATAGGAGTTCCTATTCCTTTTTTTTTAATAAATGAATTTATTAGTCGTCAAAGGTACAGTGGAATACAATATTCCAGCTCCTGGTTGGTCATCAAAGTGAAGCGGGCTATTCTCTGTCCTCCGTCCACGATGGGGGAATGAACTTCCCGCCAAAGTCAGAATAGCTGAAACCATCAAAGTCACAACAGCTGAAACCATCAAAGTCACAACAGCTGAAACCCGCCCAATTCAAGTTTGTTTTTATTTGTCACAGTAAAATGCTTGGTTCTCTATGGAGCCCCTGAGAATGTGCTTCATACAGTAAAAAAGTAGTAAAAGAGGAATAACACTATACAATATACAATAGAATATACAAGCTAAAGTACAACCTAACTACAATCTAAGTACAGTAAAAATGCAGTAAGTTTTCTGCCATTGACTAAAATTACACCTCTTCAATTAATATCTGACATTTAAAAATAATTACTGTCTTTTGCTATTATGTACCTTACCACTATGTACTATGTTACTATCCTTATACTACTATCTATCATGCTAATATGTCTATACTACTATCTATTATTCTACTATACTTATACTACTACTTATCGTGCTAATATATCAGTCTAAATGTGGTGCTAAAGCAATGTCCAAAATGAGACAATTCAAACTGATGTATAAGGAAATTATGTTCACAAGGTACAGGGATGAGGAAGGGACTTGATATTCACGGGTGTTTACATTTTTATTTTGTTTTCTATTTTATTTTATTTTATACATATATAGTTTTTGTTTTTTGTTTTGCATATATATATTTTTTTTTTCTTTTCTTTTTTATGTTTAAAATAGTACACTCATTTGAGTAGTGGAAAAGGGGTAGGATTAAATAAGTGTATACTTCTTCCTACTCCTTTTCGAACATGCAGATTGAGTTGTTTTGCTTTTTGTTATTGTTTGTTGTATTCATTGCATGTTCGAAATAAAGACTTCAAATCAAAAAAAAAAAAATATGTCTATCTATACTACTATCAGTGTTGTAGTCGAGTCACTAAATCTCGAGTCCGAGTCGAGTCCGAGTCACCAAAGAAGAGCCCGAGTCGAGGGTCCAATACCCTAGTCCAAGTCTGAGTCCAAGTCATCAAGGTTGAGTCCACTGCACTCTGGCAGTCAAAGAGCTGATGTACAAATAAAAAAAGGTCTACATTAAACATAAATGACACAGCGGTCACCGTTTCAAAGGGAGTTTATTTACTTTTGTGACACAATAGCCAAACAAATGCACTAGCCATCAATATCTTATGCCAAATTATTAGGGCCTGTTACAAAAATAAATACAAATAAATAACTGTATTTATCAATTAAATACTGCACCTTCCGAGTCTGAATGCAGTCAATGCTCGAGTCCAAGTCCGAGTCATCAGTGCTCAAGTCTAAGTCTATGTCGAGTCACAAGTCCTGAAATCAGTCCAGGACCCGGACTTGAGTAATACAACACTGACTACTATGCACTCAGAGTGTAACACTCAAGTGTGACACTGTTTGATGAACAATGTTACTTACTCTTAGCTGCCAGAGTTGTACCCATCCTGATGACTTGTTCAGATTCAGATTCCTTTAATAAGCCATATGTGTAAGGACATTGGTAATTGTTTCAGCTTTACAGAGTATGCATTTTTCCATACATTTTCTTTTCACATAACAACAGCAACAACAGACACAGGACAAAGAACGGTGCAGTGCAGGATTAATCATTTGAATAAATATGTATAAAGTAAAGTGCAAAGTTCCAGGTCAGTCCCGGTGCAGTATCTTTGCCAGTGTCATTGTTATTGTTGTGAAGGATCAGATTAAACCGAATATATATATTTATTTATGGATATATATTGAATAGTATTTGTATATCGTTTGATATCCCTTGTATATTCCTTGTACATATACACGGAATATTCCTTTAGTCTACTACAGCCCATAATAGTTCATTCTCTTATTGGACAAGGACCTGGCGCCAGGGACAAGCCCCTTGGAGCCAAGTTCAATGGTACCGACGAAACATGTCTCTACTAGCCCCGGCTCTGCGCAGGAATACGGCTACCGAAAAGAGAGTGGCACTATTTGTTCACCGTGCATATAAATAGGGCGCAAGTAAATGTAGACTTCCTCTTATCCCTTAGTCCTTTACCCTTCTAGTAACAGAACGTGAAGCCTCACCCCACGATACCGCGTGCGGTGTAGTATGGCCTGTTTGGCCTTAGAATAGCATTGAGACCTCGTGCGAATTAATAACTGAATTGTCAGAGTTTGGCACCGTATTTCTATTAAGTAATAATAGTCTATTATGTATGGTGCATAGTGCGGTTAGAGTTCTGAAGTGAGCAGCACCCCCATCGCTTCCTCGTGTTATCTAGAGTCTTAGCCAGGTTGGGCAGACCACACGTGGTGCTTTCATCCGAGGAGTTCTAGGCGAGGACCGAGTGGACCTGTGCATTGGATTACCTACCCGACGACTGCTGAGCCCTATGCGGCATGGAATATATATTTGCTTTGGTACTTTGATTTGTGGAGCGGATAATCGCCAACACCGGTGAGTGTTGGATCTACCCGAAAGGAGTCAAGGTGAGACGGCGCTCAGACCAGACTGAGGTCGCCTCGCTTCTTCTTCACTGTGGAGCTACAGCTACAGCTACAGCCTACAAGAGAGCCAAGGTGTATTCATCTGTGGATCAAGATTCTACTGCACTGTCTTCTGTACGTGAAGTCTCCCTAGACATCGTTGACCAGACGGGATACTGCCGACGGCTCTCCTACCCCCCCTACCGGCTTACAACCGGGAGGACCCTTACAGTATATCCAGCTATAATCATTAAGTGTGCCATCGTTATAATTCCCTAAGAGCCAGGTTGTATACTTGCTTCCTGCGTAACCAGAGATTGGACATTCAGTGTTGATTTGCCTACGAGTACTCATTTGCCTTACAAGAGCATTCAAATCATAAATGTAATAGTAACTATTATATGTACCCTTTGCTATATATTAAATATTTGATTATTACCTTTGTGTGGACCTGGTTTCATGGTGGGAAAGTGTTCATCATATTTAGATATCGTGTACTGTATGGCCAGTAGTTAAAGTACATAAAGCGGTAGTGGTTTAATGATACCATACTTATCAATACAGTCAGGGAATTGTACCCCTCAGTTACAGTTATAGTTATTGTGCCAGTGTCACTTGGGGGCGGAGGGGAAGGGGGGGGGGGTGAGGCATTGATCAGACCTTTACTGCAGAGTGGAGGGACTGGCAGACCCATGTTACTGACCAGACACTATATCAGTGATGGCTGTTTACTACAGAGTGGAGGGACTGGCAGACCCATGTTACTGACCAGACACTCTATATCAGTGATGGCTGTTTACTGCAGAGTGGAGGGACTGGGAGACCCATGTTACTGACCAGACACTATATCAGTGATGGCTGTTTACTGCAGAGCAGAGGGACTGGGAGACCCATGTTACTGACCAGACACTCTATACCAGTGATGGCTGTTTACTGCAGAGCGGAGGGACTGAGACACCCATGTTACTGACCAGACACTATACCAGTGATGGCTGTTTACTGCAGAGTGGAGGGACTGGGAGACCCATGTTACTGACCAGACACTCTATACCAGTGATGGCTGTTTACTGCAGAGTGGAGGGACTGGCAGACCCATGTTACTGACCAGACACTCTATGTCAGTGATGACTGTTTACTGCAGAGTGGAGGGACTGGCAGACCCATGTTACTGACCAGACACTCTATATCAGTGATGGCTGTTTACTGCAGAGCAGAGGGACTGGGAGACCCATGTTACTGACCAGACACTATACCAGTGATGGCTGTTTACTGCAGAGTGGAGGGACTGGGAGAGCCATGTTACTGACCAGACACTCTATACCAGTGATGGCTGTTTACTGCAGAGTGGAGGGACTGGCAGACCCATGTTACTGACCAGACACTCTATATCAGTGATGGCTGTTTACTGCAGAGCAGATGGACTGAGAGACCCATGTTACTGACCAGACACTCTGTATCAGTGATGGCTGTTTACTGCAGAGTGGAGGGACTGGCAGACCCATGTTACTGACCAGACACTCTATATCAGTGATGGCTGTTTACTGCAGAGCAGATGGACTGAGAGACCCATGTTACTGACCAGACACTCTGTATCAGTGATGGCTGTTTACTGCAGAGTGGAGGGACTGAGAGACTCATGTTACTGACCAGACACTATATCAGTGAGGGCTGTTTACTGCAGAGCAGAGGGACTGAGACACCCATGTTACTGACCAGACACTATACCAGTGATGGCTGTTTACTGCAGAGTGGAGGGACTGGGAGACCCATGTTACTGACCAGACACTCTATACCAGTGATGGCTGTTTACTGCAGAGTGGAGGGACTGGCAGACCCATGTTACTGACCAGACACTCTATATCAGTGATGGCTGTTTACTGCAGAGTGGAGGGATAAGATAAGATAGGATATTCCTTTATTGATCCCCTTGGGGAAATTCAGGCATCATAGCAGCATGGGGGGAGGGGGGAGGGGTACAGGTAGTAAAACAACACAGTATACAGGTAGTAAAAGACAACACAGGCAGTGTAAACAATTTGATCAATATGGTCAATATAATTTACTATCTGACTAGCTGAGGAATATTCACATTTATTCACAGTGTCACATAAGGTGCAGTATGCATGAGGTAGTGTTATAATTTACTATCTACTGAGTATACATTAATCAAAGTACCAGGGTAGTGTAGGTTGTCCTCCTTGGGTTCCTATAAGTCCCAGGTCAATGTCTGGTAGCAGTCGCTGTCGCTGCCCCCTGTTGTGGAGCCTGGAGGCTGCTAGTCGCTGCCCACTGTTGTGGAGCCTGATGGCCGCTGGTATGAAGGACTGTCCGAGGCGGTTAGTTGAGTGTCGGGGGGGAATGAGTCTGTGGCTGAACGAGCTTCTCTGGCAGACCCATGTTACTGACCAGACACTATACCAGTGATGGCTGTTTACTGCAGAGTGGAGGGACTGGCAGAGCCATGTTACTGACCAGACACTCTATACCAGTGATGGCTGTTTACTGCAGAGTGGAGGGACTGGCAGACCCATGTTACTGACCAGACACTCTATATCAATGATGGCTGTTTACTGCAGAGTGGAGGGACTGGGAGACCCATGTTACTGACCAGACACTCTATACCAGTGATGGCTGTTTACTGCAGAGCGGAGGGACTGGGAGACCCATGTTACTGACCAGACACTGTATCAGTGATGGCTGTTTACTGCAGAGCAGAGGGACTGAGAGACCCATGTTACTGACCAGACACTCTGTATCAGTGATGGCTGTTTACTGCAGAGTGGAGGGACTGAGAGACTCATGTTACTGACCAGACACTCTATATCAGTGATGGCTGTTTACTGCAGAGAGGAGGGACTGGGAGACCCATGTTACAGACCAGACACTCTATATCAGTGATGGCTGTTTACTGCAGAGTGGAGGGACTGGGAGACCCATGTTACTGACCAGACACTCTATATCAGTGAGGGCTGTTTACTGCAGAGTGGAGGGACTGGGAGACCCATGTTACTGACCAGACACTCTGTATCAGTGATGGCTGTTTACTGCAGAGTGGAGGGACTGGCAGACCAATGTTACTGACCAGACACTCTATACCAGTGATGGCTGTTTACTGCAGAGTGGAGGGACTGGCAGACCCATGTTACTGACCAGACACTGTATCAGTGATGGCTGTTTACTGCAGAGCAGAGGGACTGAGAGACCCATGTTACTGACCAGACACTCTGTATCAGTGATGGCTGTTTACTGCAGAGTGGAGGGACTGAGAGACTCATGTTACTGACCAGACACTCTATATCAGTGATGGCTGTTTACTGCAGAGAGGAGGGACTGGGAGACCCATGTTACAGACCAGACACTCTATATCAGTGATGGCTGTTTACTGCAGAGTGGAGGGACTGGGAGACCCATGTTACTGACCAGACACTCTATATCAGTGAGGGCTGTTTACTGCAGAGTGGAGGGACTGGGAGACCCATGTTACTGACCAGACACTCTGTATCAGTGATGGCTGTTTACTGCAGAGTGGAGGGACTGGCAGACCAATGTTACTGACCAGACACTCTATACCAGTGATGGCTGTTTACTGCAGAGTGGAGGGACTGGCAGACCCATGTTACTGACCAGACACTACTGTATGTATCAGTGATGGCTGTTTACTGCAGAGCAGAGGGACTGGGAGACACATGTTACTGACCAGACACACTATAGGCTATCAGTGATGGCTGTAGGAATGTAGAGCTATAGACCAGTTATTTTAACATTATGTAGACCACTTATTTTAACATATGTAGACCACTTATTTTAAGACAAATACCCCTTACAACACTTTTTATAGGTCTCCCTGGCATAGCAGCTGGGCCCCACTGCTTCAATAAATGTGCTTCAGGGTTTTAGAATAGAATAGAATAGAATAGAATAGAATAGAATAGAATAGAATAGAATAGAATAGAATAGAATAGAATAGAATAGAATAGAATAGAATAGAATAGAAATACTTTAATCATCCCGAGGGAAATTTGGCACTACAAATCGCTCACAGTAAACAGTAAACATTTAGGTAGACAAAACAAAAAGTCACGAATAAGAATAACAATAAGCCTAAGAATAAAATACAGTCCGGGATATACATTCATACATATACATGTTACATTCTTCTAATATAAAATATACTGTAAAAATATACAGAAATATACAGTAAGTGTAAATTTGTACTATGTCGGTTTAAAAGTAAAGTAAAAGTAAAATAGTCCTGTCACCCTGTGCTCTGTGATGCAGTGAGGCACAGTGATAATATGTGATATAAATGATATAAAGTCTGATGGCTGTCGGTATGAAGGACTGTCAGTGTTTCTCAGTAGAGGTGTACCCCCTCCACTAACAGATGGCCGAAGTAATACATTTTTATTCCATAAAATCTCAGACTCCAACCTCCCGTTCTCAGCCAAAACCGCAAATTTTCCATTGAAATGCACCTCCTTAAAAATGCCAGAATGATAGATGTCATGGGCGGCTAAGTGGTGCAGTGGGCAAGGCGCTCGCCACTAGTGCAGGTAGATGCTGGGTTCGAGCCCAGCTCTCGGCATTGCTACCAGCTTGGCTGGTCGTTCATACTAACACAATTGGCAGTGTTAGGGGTGGGAAAGCCGGTGGGTGGGTCCTGGTCATTGTAAACAGCGACTCCTACAGTTCGGTCGGGGCGCCTGCTCAGCGAGGAAAGGATCTAAGGGGGGTAGTGTGATCCTTCCACACGTTACACCCTCTCAGTGAGAGTCCGCGCTGCCAGGTGAAAAGAAGCGGTTGATTGGCTACACATGTGTCGGAGGAAGCATGTGATAGCCTCCACTCTCCCAGACCGAAAGTAGGGGGTAGGTGCGCAGCGACCAGGAAGGGGATTGGGAATTGGCATAACGACTAACATTGGGATGGGAGAAAAAACTGAGGAAAAAGGCGGGGAAAAAATAGCAAAAAGAAAAAAATAATGATAGATGTCACATCATTATACAGTTGCAAGAAAAGTACCAATTCCCTTCCCGGTCATTATGGTGCCCTAGTGTTGGTCTGGAGAGGGTGTAGACGACCACCTCCCTCCTCTGTCGGTCTGGGGAGGGTGTAGACGACCACCTCCCTCCTCTGTCGGTCTGGGGAGGGTGTAGACGACCACCTGCCTCCTCTGTCAGTCTGGGGAGGGTGTAGACGACCACATGCCACCTCTGTCGGTCTGGGGAGGGTGTAGACGACCACATGCCTCCTCTGTCGGTCTGGGGAGGGTGTAGACGACCACCTCCCTCCTCTGTCGGTCTGGGGAGGGTGTAGACGACCACCTCCCTCCTCTGTCGGTCTGGGGAGGGTGTAGACGACCACCTGCCTCCTCTGTCAGTCTGGGGAGGGTGTAGACGACCACATGCCACCTCTGTCGGTCTGGGGAGGGTGTAGACGACCACATGCCTCCTCTGTCGGTCTGGGGAGGGTGTAGACGACCACATGCCACCTCTGTCGGTCTGGGGAGGGTGTAGACGACCACATGCCACCTCTGTCGGTCTGGGGAGGGTGTAGACGACCACATGCCTCCTCTGTCGGTCTGGGGAGGGTGTAGACTACCACATGTCTCCTCTGTCGGTCTGGGGAGGGTGTAGACTACCACATGCCTCCTCTGTCAGTCTGGGGAGGGTGTAGACGACCACATGTCTCCTCTGTCGGTCTGGGGAGGGTGTAGACGACCACCACATGCCTCCTCTGTCGGTCTGGGGAGGGTGTAGACTACCACATGCCTCCTCTGTGAGTCTGGGGAGGGTGTAGACGACCAAATGCCTCCTCTGTCGGTCTGGGGAGGGTGTAGACGACCACATGCCTCCTCTGTGAGTCTGGGGAGGGTGTAGACGACCAAATGTCTCCTCTGTCGGTCTGGGGAGGGTGTAGACTACCACCTCCCTCCTCTGTCGGTCTGGGGAGGGTGTAGACTACCACCTCCCTCCTCTGTCGGTCTGGGGAGGGTGTAGACTACCACCTCCCTCCTCTGTCGGTCTGGGGAGGGTGTAGACTACCACATGCCTCCTCTGTCGGTCTGGGGAGCGTGTAGACTACCACATGCCTCCTCTGTCGGTCTGGGGAGGGTGTAGACTACCACATGCCTCCTCTGTCAGTCTGGGGAGGGTGTAGACTATACCACATGCCTCCTCTGTCGGTCTGGGGAGGGTGTAGACTACCACATGTCTCCTCTGTCGGTCTGGGGAGGGTGTAGACTACCACATGTCTCCTCTGTCGGTCTGGGGAGGGTGTAGACTACCACATGTCTCCTCTGTCGGTCTGGGGAGGGTGTAGACTACCACATGTCTCCTCTGTCAGTTGGTCTGGGGAGGGTGTAGACTACCACATCCCTCCTCTGTCGGTCTGGGGAGGGTGTAGACTACCACATGTCTCCTCTGTCAGTTGGTCTGGGGAGGGTGTAGACTACCATATGTCTCCTCTGTCAGTTGGTCTGGGGAGGGTGTAGACTACCATATGTCTCCTCTGTCAGTTGGTCTGGGGAGGGTGTAGACTACCATATGTCTCCTCTGTCAGTTGGTCTGGGGAGGGTGTAGACTACCATATGTCTCCTCTGTCAGTTGGTCTGGGGAGGGTGTAGACTACCACATGTCTCCTCTGTCGGTCTGGGGAGGGTGTAGACAACCACATGCCTCCTCTGTCAGTCTGGGGAGGGTGTAGACTACCACATGTCTACTCTGTCGGTCTGGGGAGGATGTAGACTACCACATGTCTCCTCTGTCGGTCTGGGGAGGGTGTAGACTACCACATACCTCCTCTGTCTGTCTGGGGAGGGTGTAGACTACCACATACCTCCTCTGTCGGTCTGGTGAGGGTGCAGACTACCACATGCCTCCTCTGTCAGTCTGGGGAGGATGTAGACGACCACATGCCTCCTCTGTCAGTCTGAGGAGGGTGTAGACGACCACATGCCTCCTCTGTCAGTCTGGGGAGGGTGTAGACGACCACATGTCTCCTTTGTCGGTCTGGGGAGGGTGTAGACTACCACATGCCTCCTCTGTCGGTCTGGGGAGGGTGTAGACGACCACATGCCTCCTCTGTCGGTCTGGGGAGGGTGTAGACTACCACATGCCTCCTTTGTCATTCTGGGGAGGTTGTAGACGACCACATGCCTCCTCTGTCGGTCTAGTGAGGGTGCAGACGACCACATGCCTCCTCTGTCAGTCTGGGGAGGGTGTAGACGACCACATGCCTCCTCTGTTGGTCTGGTGAGGGTGCAGACTACTACATGCCTCCTTTGTCAGTCTGGGGAGGGTGTAGATGACCACATGCCTCCTCTGTCAGTCTGGGGAGGGTGTAGACTACCACATGTCTCCTCTGTCGGTCTGGGGAGGATGTAGACTACCACATGTCTCCTCTGTCGGTCTGGGGAGGGTGTAGACTACCACATACCTCCTCTGTCTGTCTGGGGAGGGTGTAGACTACCACATACCTCCTCTGTCGGTCTGGTGAGGGTGCAGACTACCACATGCCTCCTCTGTCAGTCTGGGGAGGATGTAGACGACCACATGCCTCCTCTGTCAGTCTGGGGAGGGTGTAGACGACCACATGCCTCCTCTGTCAGTCTGGGGAGGGTGTAGACGACCACATGTCTCCTTTGTCGGTCTGGGGAGGGTGTAGACGACCACATGCCTCCTCTGTCGGTCTGGGGAGGGTGTAGACTACCACATGCCTCCTTTGTCAGTCTGGGGAGGGTGTAGACGACCACATGCCTCCTCTGTCGGTCTAGTGAGGGTGCAGACGACCACATGCCTCCTCTGTCAGTCTGGGGAGGGTGTAGACGACCACATGCCTCCTCTGTTGGTCTGGTGAGGGTGCAGACTACTACATGCCTCCTTTGTCAGTCTGGGGAGGGTGTAGACTACTACATGCCTCCTCTGTCGGTCTGGTGAGGGTGCAGACTACCACATGTCTCCTCTGTCGGTCTGGTGAGGGTGCAGACTACCACATGTCTCCTCTGATACATGTGGAGTCATCAGCCACTTCTTTTCACCTGACAGCTAGGAGTTTCACTGGGAGAACGTAACGCAGGTGGACGTTCCCCCAGATCCCCTCCCTGCTGAACAGGCACCCGACCGACCAGTAGGAGTCATATCCCCACTGGCTTCTTCTCACCCCCATAGGGACGACTGACCGCTGCCGGAAATTGAACCTGGTGTCTCTGCGGTGGTAGGCGAGTGTTTAGACCTCTACACTACCCAGACGCACCAGTGTTTAGACCTTAGACCTCTACACTACCCAGCCACTCTAGTGCTTAGACCTCTACACTACCCAGCCTCTCTAGTGCTTAGACCTCTACACTACCCAGCCGCTCTAGTGTTTAGACCTCTACACTACCCAGCCGCTCTAGTGCTTAGACCTCTACACTACCCAGCCGCTCTAGTGCTTAGACCTCTACACTACCCAGCCTCTCTAGTGCTTAGACCTCTACACTACCCAGCCACTCCAGTGTTTAGACCTCTACACTACCCAGCTAACCTAGTGCTTAGACCTCTACACTACCCAGCTAACCTAGTGCTTAGACCTCTACACTACCCAGCCGCTCTAGTGCTTAGACCTCTACACTACCCAGCTAACCTAGTGCTTAGACCTCTACACTACCCAGCTAACCTAGTGCTTAGACCTCTACACTACCCAGCTAACCTAGTGCTTAGACCTCTACACTACCCAGCCTCTCTAGTGCTTAGACCTCTACACTACCCAGCCGCTCCAGTGCTTAGACCTCTACACTACCCAGCCACTCCAGTGCTTAGACCTCTACACTACCCAGCTAACCTAGTGTTTAGACCTCTACACTACCCAGCCACTCCAGTGTTTAGACCTCTACACTACCCAGCCACTCCAGTGTTTAGACCTCTACACTACCCAGCCGCTCCAGTGTTTAGACCTCTACACCAGTGGTTCCCAAAGTCGGGGTCGCGACCCAAAGGTGGGCCGCGAGCAGCCACGGGAGGGCCGCGAGATGATTTCCGGGAAAAAAAAATAAAAAATGTTAGGCCACTGAACTTAGAAGCAGGCCAGGACAGTGTTTCTAGTTGTATTCTAAAATTCTATTCTATTGTATTCTAAAATGTGACTATATGGTTTTATATTAACGAAAAATCTACTTATTTCAACGAACATTTCAAACTAAATAACAGATTATGCACATAAAACGCTGAAAACAACCGAAGCAACAATAGTATTTTAATGAGGCTATTATTATTATCATTATTCTTTTGCAACAAGTTAGCCCTCTCATAAATAGCACATATAAATGAATAACCAACTTGAACTAACTTAATAGGATTGAAGTGATATTTGGCTTAAAAAATCAGTCGCCTGGCAAAAAAAATAAAAAAAAAGCCCGACGATGTGCATTGGGCCGTGGCTCTCTGACGCCTTATTTTCTGGGTCCTGGCCGCGTGAATATTAAAGGCAACCAACTTGTGTTCAGCTTTTCGTTCAGCGTTTCTCTGATTGGCCACACGGCCACGTGACCGCCCTAGCACACGCCCTTTTCCGCTGAGAGACGCGGCAGAAGCGCTGGTCGAACCAACGCGCTGGTCGAACCAGTTCAGACAGAGGTGTTTATTTATATTAATAAACATATCTACTAGAAACACTGGTGTTCTGTTGTGTGACTGTACTAAACTCTTCCACCACATGACCGACATTTGACATACAGTACACCTCCTATCTATGTTGGGATTATGTTTGGTCATGACAAAACAATAAAAATCGCTACTGTTAGTGCCACCACCCACTTCAATGACAGAGCTCTCATATTTGCGAATGCATAAACTATATCTTAAATTATGGCGATGTGTCTAATATGGCTGTCGCGAAGTCATTGATAAGCGACAGCCATATTAGACACATAATTTAAGATATAGTTTATGCATTTGCAAAATATGAGAGCGCTGTCATTGAAGGGCTTCCTACAACGGTGCTGCTGCTGCTGGAGCTGAAGTGATGTACAGTGACGAGTGAATCTGGTAGTTGGTTGTTAAAAACGCTAAACATAATAACGTTACGCTTTCTAGTTCAGCGCATTTCATAACTGTATGGGCTTTGTTTATACTTCAGAGGTGATGTACAGTGACGAGTGAATCTGGTAGTTGGTTGTTAAAAACGCGAAACATAATAACGAGCGAACACAAGTTGGTTGGTACACAAGTTGGTTGCCCGCGCTGCCGCTCGCTTGCTCCTTGGATTTCATTTGGGACATGGGACGACTGCTGCTTGCCTGCGCGTGGGGGCGGGGGGTCGCGGCCAATCAGAGAAAAGCCGAACACAAGTTGGTTGCCTTTAATATTCACGCGTCCTGGCCTGAAAAGCTTGGGAACCCCTGCTCTACACTACCCAGACACACCAGTGCTTAGACCTCTACACTACCCAGCTGCCAGCTGCCCCTGCAAGAGCAATTTTAAGCTAAAGACCGGATCAGCTATGGGTACACCCCCCCCCCCCCCCCCACACACACACACACACACTACTTTCCTGGGAGAAACTCTGTTATTGCTTGAATGAGTGAGTGGGCTGGGGAAGTTAAGGAATGAGAGTAGACAACCTGGCTCGTTTTAGGAGAACTCACACTATTCAGACAGAGAATTGGCGTCTTACATTTAGTCATTCGTCTGATGCTTTTATCCAAAGTGACTTGCAAGTTCTGTACAACAAGTCAGCAGGAAGTGTCCAACTCTGGCAGCTCAGAGTAACTGATATTGTTCGTCAATCAGTGTCGAACTTGAGTGCTACACTCTTGAGTGCATAGTAGTAAAGACATATTGGCATAGTAGGTAGTATAGACATAGACACAATATAGACATATTAGTATAGTAGATAGTAATATAGGCACAGTAGATTACTTTGTAGCAAAGTGCATAATAGTAAAAGACAGTATGAAGGTTATTAGTTATTTATTTATTTATTTCATATATTGATTGATTGATTGAATCCAGACTGAATCCAGCAACAAAACAGTGCAGAAACAAAACCAGCTTTCCTTTGATTAGAAGGAAAAGGATTGTTGAGGCAGTTTTGGGTTTTGGACTATCGTGATGTCGTTTATACATTTACATTTACATTGAGTCATTTAGCTGACGCTTTTATCCAAAGCGACTTACAAGTTCTGTACGACAAGTCATCAGGAAGGGCACAACTCTATCAGCTGAGTAACAATGTTCATCAAAGTGTTGAGTGCTACAGTGTAGGTTAGTTTATTAGGACAAGTGCATGACAGTAAGGTTAGTTAGGGTTAGATATATATATATATATATATATATATATATATATATATATATATATATATATATATATATATATATATATATATATATATATATATATATATTATTTTTTTTTTTTTTTTATATATTTTTTTTTCAGATAGTGGTTGAAGAAGTGCGTCTCTAGTCGATGGCGAAAGATTGTGCGGGTTTCGGCTGTCCTAACTGGGGTGGGTAGTTCATTCCACCATTGTGGGGCAAGGACTGAGAAAAGGCAGGTTCTCCTTGATGACCCTCCCGGAGCTCTCGGATAGGAGTGGGTCTGAGACGGCCGGAAGATGCAGAGCGTAGGGGTCTTGAGGGTGTGTAGTTAGAGACCATTGACCGGAGGTAGGCGGGAGCGGTTCCCTTTGCTGCACGGTATGCCAGGTCGAGGGCCTTGGAGCGGATTCGTGCGGCAATGGGGAGCCAGTGCAGGTCCCTGAGGAGTGGGGTGACATGGGCCGACTTCGGTAGGTTTGAGATCAGGCAGTTTATAGACATGCTGCTGCTTTGTCCATCTCTCTGCCCTCAGGTTCATTACTGATGACAGCTATGATGCTCACCACTGTCTCCTGTATCATCAGGTCGGTTGGTCTCCTCTTGCAGAGAGGCACAATAATCATTGGTATTTGTTTATTTACAAAGCCCTTGTTGCTAGGCTACCAGCTTACATCACAACGTGGCTACATTGGAACTTTGCACCCTGTCTGACTTGTTCAAATTACTGGCTTGTGCTTAACTCATTCACTGCCAGCTATTATCCTCATCCTGTAGAAAATGCGCCACGCTTTAAAATATAGGCATTTTCACTGTGCATCGCAGTGTTTGCAGGGCGGTTCTGGCGCTCAACCACTGGCGAGATAACCCGAGAAATCTCTGGGGTTGGCGCAGAAAGTGTTAAAACACATTCCTGGCCAACCACGTATAAATATGTGATTGGGCGTTGTAACTGAGGGGTTACAAAACCCTGACTGTATTAAAGATTGTGATAGATTAAACCACTGCTAGTTATGTACTTTAATTACTGGCCAGACAGTACATCAAATATAGATGGTGAACACCCACAAGAACACGGCATTGACAAGGAAATAGTATTTGAGGGTATTTTATTATTATGCAACATTAGGTTACAGAATGAGAATTAGGGTCGCGCTTGTATGGTGAAGAATATGCGTAAAGTCAGTCAATAGCATGAGTCACTAAGAATAGCAGGAATCCTACGATGGGTCTAAGTTGACACCACCTGTCGTATAATAGCAACTATATAAGGCAACGCTGGTACCTCCTGGAGACAATGGGTTCCCTCCGGGGTGTAAGGCCTGGAGGGTAGAGGAATGTTCGGATACTCAGTCTGATTCAATGAAGAATAAAGAGACTCCAGGTACAGGAGTCGGTCCTTGTAAATCCCTCGATCAGCAGCAAAGCAATAATTGTAATCCAAATGCTCGATAGCATTGATGACAGCTAGCCAGCCTCCGTCCACGAGGCCAGCCCGAGTTGTAATCCTCACGAGGTTGAATCCCAAACGATAGTGGAAATCAATGATGCTCTTCTCTGGGTAACACGTTCTAAATCAATATAATCCAACCAGTAATGGTTCTGCAATCGCCGACGCTGGTTCTCCTGTGCACATGTCCAACGGTTCTCCGACTAGGACTCCTCGGGTGTGGGCGACGTATTTAGGCCACACACCCTGGCTAAGTACACTAGCTAAAACACGACGAACCGCTGGGTAATGCTACACACGAACGAACGGTGGCCGCACGATATACAATAAATGAACGACTATTTACTTCACATTAGATTAGGTCGAACTTGACGTTACTACATTAAACTCTGATACTTTACTATTCTATTCGCACATGTTCTCAACGCACGAGTTGCTCACTTCACCACGATGAACTACGTTGGCTTGTTTAGATGGACAAGCAGGTTGAAGTTAACGTGGGGTAAGGTACTGAACTACTGCTGTGCGCACCTTGCGCTGTATATATACTTAAGTGATTATCTAGTTCCAAACCGCAGTCCTTGTCTGGTATCAATACGCTGTCTCCGGGCATGTTCTGACATGCCTGCACTTGTCTTTGAACCTGATGTTGGGGGCCTGCGAGCTGGCGCCTAGGGGCGCTGTCCAATAAGGAGAGCGAATATTACTCTGGTTTGAACGCAGGTAAAGGGATATTCCATGTATATATATAAATAATATACAAAGTATATCAAACAATAAAGGTAGATTCTCAGTTTAATCTGGCCCTTCACAACAGCCGCCTCCTAATTAGTCCACACCTAATTAGTTAAGGGAGACAGATTAATAGTCCAGTCAACTGCTCAATGTCTGTTGTGGGGAGTAGGGCAATCTACAAAGTCAGTGGGTCATGATCGTCATCAGGGGAGTCAGGGAGCCTCGGCAACTCTATCAGCCTCGCCACGGGTCGGGTGTAGGTCCGCCCCTGGACAATAACTTCTGCCGCTCTGACCTTTCCGTCGGCACCAGTGATCACTTTGCTTACGCGGCCGGCCGGCCACATCGCTCGGGGTAGTGACTGGTCTATGATCATAACGACTGTGTCCACTTGTAAGTTGTCTCTGTCCTTTACCCACTTCTGACGGGTTTGGAGAGACGGTAGGTAGTGGAGGAGGAAACTGTTCCAAAACTTGTCAGCCAATATTTGACTGTACCTCCACATTCTTCGGCCGTTCGCTTCTTCAGGTCTGTACACCGTCTGTGGAAGCGCAGGGTCCAGCCGCCCCATCAAGAGAGTGTTGGGGGTGACTGGGTCGACATCTGCTACATCACTTGAGACGTACTCAAGGGCGTTGTGCTCGCCACTTGCGACAGTCTAGACGAGTCCGCTGAAAGCGACGTACTGCTTCTCTTCCGTTCAGTATCCAATAGCGACGTCGGATCTCAGCGAAGACTCTCTCTGCACCAGCGTGGTGCACATCCTCGTCGTATTTCTTTATGATGAGCTCAGTGACCTTGGGTCGGCTGTTGAGGACTATAGGATACTTGACGTCATCCGTTAAGTCCGGGGCCCATCTCAGACGACCACCCACCCTGATGAGGCCATGGGTGTCGCGCTCAGGGGCCAAGTGGAGCAGTCTGCTGTCTGACGGGATTGGCTTTGTTCCCTGCAGGCAGTCTAGCTCGTCGGGGAACGAGTCTCTTTGGGCTCGCTGTAGCAGAAGGAGTTCTGCCTCTGCGTAGTTCGATGCGTCAATGTCTGTAGTGGGGGGAACCTCAGGGTGGTGCCACAGGAATGTTTTTAGCTGCGCACTCTCAAGGGTGAGGCAGTCGTCTATGTTAGGGTCAGTGGGGACTGGGATGTGCGTCAACCCACAGAACATAGATTTCTTGATCTCTGCCTCCTCTTGACTAGCCTCCCGTGGGGTGGGGGTAGGCCACTCCTCCTCCGGGAGCTTGAGGAACTCAGGACCGTCACTATAGATATTGGGACATGTGAGGTCATCTAGGGACATCCCCTGTGTGATGACATCGGCTGGGTTCTGTTTCGTGTCCACGTACCTCCAGCACGCTGATCCTACCAGGTCTTGAATCTCTGTGATTCTGACTCCCACGAAGACCTTGTATCTACAAGAATCGGATTGGATCCATGTGAGTACGGTCATGGAGTCTGACCACAATATTGTTCTTTGCACCGGGATGGTGAGTTCACGTTGGATTAACGTGGCGAGTTGCGCGCCTACCAGAGCTGCGCAGAGCTCTAGACGCGGGATCGATTGTTGCTTGCGGGGGGCTATCCTTGAGCGAGCCAGGATGAAGGCTGTGTGTATTTCTCCTCCCTCCTCTCGGGCCCGCAAGTAGGCCACCGAACCGTAGGCCACTTCCGAGGCGTCACTGAAGACGTGCAGGTCCACCTGGCACGTCTCCAGCCGCACTGTGGGTGGGAAGTAGCTCCGGCGTATGTTCACATTTTGGAGCGAGCTGAGTTCTCTCTCCCACTCTCTCCAGGTGGAAGCTAGGTGGTCGGGTATGGGGTCGTCCCAGCCCTGTTCCTTGTCCCACAGCTCTCGTACAATCATTTTCGCCCGAGTGGTGTAAGGTAGGATACACACTTGCGAGTGTTCTGTATACGCTCCGTCTGGTGGTCGGTAGAGGGGTCGACCTTCCCTGCTCCGGGGTCAGGGGTGTGTATTTGTAATGGAGCGAGTCTGTTTTGAAGCGCCAGACTAGGCCCAATGTTATTTCCTGTGCTTCACCTGGGGTGGTCGCCATCCAGGTCTCGCTGCTTGCTGCCTTTGTCTCTGGGGAGAGGCTGCGAAGTACTTGAGGGTCACTGCTGGCCCACTGCCGGAGATCAAAGCCGCCTTTGATCAGTGAGGCGCGGAGCTTGAGCAGGAGGGCTTCGGCTTCTTCTGGCGTCGAGACGCTTTGCAGACAGTTGTCCACGTAGAAACTCCTCTCTACACTTTGTCTGACCTCCTCGTCAGCTTCAGGGTCTTCTGTCACATGTTTTTGAAGTGCGAACGTAGCACAGCATGGGCTGCATGTGGTGCCGAAGGGGAGGACCTCCCATTGGTAGATGGATGGTTGCTCATCGTTGATCCTCTCTCTCCATAGGAACCGCAGCAGGGGCTTGTCCTCCTCCACTAGTCGCACCTGCAGGAACATCCCTTTGATGTCGCCGCTGATGGCCACCTTGTCTTGGCGGAAACGTAGTAGTACGCCGAGGAGAGAGGGGCCGAGTGTCGGGCCGGGCAAGAGTTCTTTATTCAGATTCTGTAGTCCGATCTGGTAGCTGCAGTTGAATACAATGCGATCCTTGCCGTTGTGGTGGACCTTGTGGTGGGGCACGTACCAGGATTCAGTCGTCTGGTCGGCCTCTTGAATGTCAATTTTCTTTATGTGTCCCGCTGTGATCAGCTTGTCAATCTCAGCGCGGTACACAGTGGCTTGAGTGGGGTCTTTGGCTAGACGCCGCTCGGTGTTCAGTAGATATCGCTCTGTCGCTTCTCTTGAGGCGTGGAGGGTGGGCATACCCTCTCGCCTCAAGATTGGAGTTGCGTATCTCATCACTCCGTTGACCTCGACTCTCTTTGTCTTCTGCTCGAGGAGGGCTATGGCATAAGTGTCTTCCTTTGAGCGAACGAGTTTCTTTTCATTCTTAAAGGGCATCGCGTCTAATGTCCATAGCCTCTCGACGTGCTGCAAGAGGGTGGTGTCTTCTTCGTTTATCCTCGTGTAGAGGCAGCGAGTGGCTGTCGGTCGGTTGGAAGACCCGGAGAGGGGGCCTTGTAGTGTCCAACCCAGGCGGGTCTCGACCGCTGCTGGACAGCCTCTGGGCCCGATGTGGACCCGGTCCGTTGGGACGATGAGGTGTGCGTGGTCGGATCCTATGAGCAGGGTCGGGGTGGCGTCGTCGATGAGCGGTATAGGTAGTTGACGTAGGTGCACGTATTTCTCCATCAGCTTTGGGATGGGGTAGGTGTACTGTGACAGGCCTATGTCGTGGCTGGTGAAGGCGTTAGTGATGCTATACTGCTTCTCGGGCTGCCCGACCGCTGCTATCGTGAAGGAGACATTTTCACCCTTTATGGTCTTCAGGTCTCTTCTAATGGTACGGATTGTCATTGTTTTTTCGCTCCCCCGCAGACCCAGCCGGGCTGCGGCGGATGCGAGGAGGAGAGTCTTTTCTGACGTAGTATAGACATATTATGAGGTGGTAGTATAAGGATAGTAGAATAGTAGATATAGACATAATTAGCATGATAGGTAGTAGTATATGGATAGTAGTAGCATATAGACATATTAGCATGATAAGGATAGTAGAAGTCGATAGTAGTATCTCATATATGATATTAGCACGATTGTACATGGTGGTGAGGTCATAGTCAAAGACAGTAAGAAGAAGAGACAGCTAATTTAGTCCCAATGCCTATATTGCTGTCCCCAATCCCGATGTTTATCAATATAGCCTACTCGGGGCACCACTTTTCCAAAATTGGGACAGGTGCTCAAAAGAGATTAAGAGATTAGCTGCTGCAGGCTACATGAAGAAATTGCATTCCTCCTTGGTCGAAAAGTAAACCGCTTTATTATTTTTTATTTTCTATCGAGCACTCTATTATACTTGTCTCTGTGGCCGTGCGCACTCTCTATTCTCCGCTGTGCTGGGAAGTGGGAGGGAGTATTGTCGCAACACTATATCCATGATACACCACCGCTAGCCCTGCTCCAGGCGAAGTTCGATACGATGGCAAAAGGACGCGTTTAGGGGCTGCAAGTGGAGAGAGAGAGAGAGAGAGAGAGAGAGAGAGAGAGAGAGAGAGAGAGAGAGAGAGAGAGAGAGAGAGAGAGAGAGAGGTAGAGGCGAGAGAGCTAGAGAGAGAGTGTGGAGAGAGAGCTAGAGAGAGAGAGAGCTAGAGAGAGAGAGAGTGTGTGGAGAGAGAGAGCTAGAGAGAGAGCTAGAGAGAGAGCTAGAGAGAGGCTAGAGAGAGAAAGAAAAAGAGAGAGAGAGTGGAGAGAGAGAGAGTGTGGAGAGAGAGTGTGTGTGTGGAGAGAGAGAGAGAGTGAGAGCTAGAGAGAGAGAGAGGGAGAAAGAGAGAGGAGAGATAGTGTGGAGAGAGAGTGTGTGGAGAGAGAGAGCTAGAGA